>NC_141534.1:189122500-189435000 GCF_021556685.1 Rattus norvegicus
CGCTGGCCCGGGTGAGCAGGAAGCACCCTCTGGCAAGGCCCACTGTACAACATCCCCTCGCACCCCTCAGTCACCCAAGCTTCTCACAGGAACGCTTTCTTCTGTTCTATTTTGTTTTGCTTTTTCATTAGCTTCGTGTTTGAGAGCCTCACTTGATTCTAACATTGATTCATTTGTCAAAATTTCAAAGTACACACATTTTATATCCTGGCGGTTGTGTCAAGCCACCTGCTAGAAGCCGATTTACGCTGCCCCCTTCTCATACCTGATATTGAATCTCACTGTTTTCTCCCCCACTGCAGGGGAGTTAAACTTTCCAGAGACGCATCTATTTTATTTTATTGATTTAAAGTTCTGCTTCTTGATTTGATTAATCAATCCTGCTGGCTTTTTGCTCCGTGATTAATGTGCGTCTCTTATCTGCATTAATTGCTTCCTCCCCCTGCACTCTGGCTCTGCTGTCTCATTTTCTACTTATTTTGACTTCTTAATTCAATTATTTTCCATTTCTAAACATGTAAGTGTTTATTTTAGTAACAGCAGCTTTAGACTATGGATTTTTGCTAAAAATAAAGATAATTTTTGCTAGAAATCCTATGTATTTAAGACAGGGTCCCATTGTCTTAAATACCTAAATAGGCTACCATAAGAGTATTGATTTCTGCTTTAATAAAAAGCATATTTTATGTTATTTAATTTCTAAGCAGCTCTCATCTATCTTTAGCCATGCTCTTGCTATTAATGTGATCAGAACGAACATTTATGCATTCTTTCTCTGGGTTTTTATTTTTGAGATAATAGTATAATTATATCATTTCTCCCTCCCCTTTCCCCCCTCCAAAGCCTCCCACATGGCCTTCTTTGCTCTCTTTCAAATTCATGCCCTCCTTTTTTCATTGTTATGATATATATGTGTGTATCCTCAATATAGCCTACTCCGTCTCTATAACGTTACTCATATGCATGTCTCAGGGCTGACCATTACATATCAGATGACGGGTTGCTGTGCTCTTCTCTGAAGACCGTTTCTTCCACTCTCACACTTTCCTAGGTCCCCATAATTCTTCATCTTGGGTTACGGCTGGGCTCTCCCATCCACTGTGGCATGTCTACTGTCCTGTTCAGCTCACCTTCGGGCAGTCATGATGATGAGATCTTAGGGGTGTAGATTCTGACACAATCTCACAGCAAACGCCTGATCCTCTGTCTCATATAATCTTCCCGCCCCCTCTTCTGCAATTATCCCTGAACTTCCAGGGCAGGAGTAGGCATCTGTAAAAATTCCTGATTGGGAACACTGTTACGGAATTCTCCATAAACTGGTACAGATGCTTCATTAGTCAGAGAAGGGCAAGCACAGCTGCAATAACAACCAGCCTAGAAAACGACGGTGGCTTGAATAGCAAAGGTTAGCCCTGCTTGTGGTCCATGTTCACAGAGGATAAGGTGGAGATTCTCACCACACGGAGCTGACAGATGGCCTGCCTCAGCACATCCCTCCATGTTGAGATATGAGCGAGCCTGACACTTAAAGCCTCTCCTATGTCCATCTCATTGATCAAAGAAAACTCAGACGCATGAACTTAGCAAGGCACAAGGCCTTATCCTGCTTCGTCGTGCTGAGCATTTGCTTCTGCAGGACCGTGAGATGCATCCTACTGAATTCTAGGGACTGTCTGGCAGTGTTAGTTGTGATCCGCTCTCCCCCATTTCAACTTGATCTTAGCCAAAAGGCCGAGAAGCGATTCTCCCCCATTTCCAATCCCCCACTTCCCATCCACAAGTGGCCAATGAGATTCAAATGAAAGTGGAGACTCGAACTAGCCACACACCTCAGTGGGCTGAGGTGCTTGCCACCCAGCCTGACAACATGAGTTTGATCCCCGGGATCCAGACGGTGGAAGAACTGATTCCTGCAAGCTGTCCTCCAACAGTCACACATGCACTGCAGGACATGTGTCCCCATTCACATACACAAAATAAGTAAAATGTCACTTAAAATATTTTCAGTAAGTGGAAATGATTGGAGTTCCTGGGAACACTTTACTCTTCTGATACTGGAGTCGCCTTGTCTCCCTATGGGAAGAAAAGTTCAACTGCTGACCCGCTGAGCTTCAAAACCAATACCCAAAGTGTCTTCCCCCAGACTCTCATAGGAAGAAAAACTAAACTCTTGTTTGGCCATAAGCACCGTGGCTTGGATTTCCAGTTTCATCTGAAAGCATTTCTGCCTGATAAAAGAGCTCAGTGTGTAAACAAGATGTACAATTCCCATCTTCAGTGAATAGCAATCCTTTGAACGGATTCTGTGGATGACGAGAGAGAATGCTAAACATACCCGCAGCCTCAGAGCGGATTGCCTAGGTTTCTAGCCTCCATTGGTGTAAAAAAATGGTGAAATAAGATTCCTCAAATGTGACAGTTGCCAAACTGAGTGACTGGCAAGTAATGACCCGTTATACTTCCTATTTAAATAAAAAATTTCTATAGCAATACATCATTTTCATTACAAAATATATTTTCTAAAAAAAAATGTATTTCATCAAAGTTGTATTCATACCAACACTATGTTAGCCACTTTTCTGTGGTGTTATTGATTCATTACTGTTTCTTAAAATCCTTTTAAACAATTGAGATATAATTTTCACATAATTATAATTCATCCATTTAGAGTGTGTGATTTGTTATGGTTTTTAGTACATTCGCAAAGTGGTGAGGATGCCACTTGTCTGAGTTGAGGTTCTTCTGCAGCGATGAAACCAAGGCAACTTGGGGAGGGAAGGGCTTTATTCAGCATATGCTTCAACATCACAGTCCACCATCCAAGAAGTCAGGACAGGAACTCAGGCAGGGCAGGAACCTGGAAGCAGGAGCTGATGCAGAGGCCATGGAGGAGTGCTGCTTACTGGCTTGCTCCTCATGGCTTGCTCAGCCTACTTTCTTTTAGAACCTGGACCAGCAGCTCAGGGATGGCACCATCCACAATGGCCTGACCCACCCCCATAAACCACTAATTAAGAATATGCCCTACAGTTTTGTCTACAGCCCTCTCTTATGAAGGCATTTTCTCAACTGAAGCTCCCTCCTCTCTGATGACTCTAGCTTGTGTCAAGTTGACATAAAGCTGGCCAGTACAGTACTCCACTGTAGTATGAGGGTATTTTTGTAGCCTACAGGAAGCCTCATGCATACTGTTCTTGCAGAGGACCTGAAGTTTGTCCCCAGCACCCACATGATAGCTCAGAACCATCCATAACTGCAGTTCCAGAATGTCTGGCAACCTTTTCTGTCCTCCTCACACTCTTACACTCACATAGCAGCACATGCACATCGACATGCCTAATTATTTATTAATTATTAATTATTACTAAGTAAAGTCTTCTGCAAAGCTAAAGTGCACCCATCAGAAATGCACTGGCTCCCCATCACAGCCCTCTGTGACTGCTGGGTCTGCCTCGTTTCATCGTTTCACCACCTTCCAGGTCTGTTCACCATTTCCTATGCTTTCCCTTTCTCTACTTCATTAATTTCTGATGCTACTGCTTGCTTCTGCTTGCTTTCGACTTAGTGAGCTCTTTTCCCTACCTCTTGGATGATGGTCACTTTGATACATATTCTTTCTGTTATATTTGTGTTTGACTATTATTTGATTTTGTTGTTGCTGCTGCTGGTGCTAATTTGGGACAGGACCTCACTCTAACCCACAGCAGTCCTCCTGCCTCCATCTCCTAAGTGCTGGGATGAAGAAGTGAGCCACCACTCACAAGTGTTCTTCTTTTGAAAACATAGGTATTTGTAGGCAAAGTTTTCTGTTTTAGTCACATCTCATATTTGGTTGCACCAAATACCGATCTCCGAGTATGTTTTAACTTCTTTTGTTGTCTTGTCAGTTGCTTATTCGTTGTTGAGAAGCGTGCTACTTAATGCCCACAGATCTGTGAATTCTCCACATTTCTGTTATTGATTTGAAATTTTTAAAATTACATTTGTGGGCAGAGGGGAGGAGTGCACAGGCCACAGCATGTCTGTGGAGGTCAGAAGACAATTTTCAGGAGTCAATTCTCTCCTTCTACCATGAGTCCCCAGGATCGGACTGGGCCATATGGCTTCAAAGCAAAAGCTTTCGTGTGCTGACCCACCCACTTGCCAGGAAGATGTATTTATTTGATTGGTTGATTTTGGCCAGGGTCTCTCTGGCAAAGCTCATGCTGTCCTTGAAATCCCGTCCTCCTATCTTGGTCTCTCAAGAGTTTAGAGATTATAGTTGTGTACCAACTTACCCCACTATTACCAACTTCTAGACACTCCATCGTGAGGATATATCAAATGTGTCCAGTCCCTTTAAGTATACTATGGTTTGCTTTATAGGGTGCTGTGTGATCCCCACTACAAAACATTCTGTGTGTTTGGGAGGAGAACATGTACCCTGCTAGGCTGAGTGTTTCATAGCTGCCTGCTGGAGGCTAACTCCAGGAGACTAGTTCTAATCTAGCAATTGAGAACTACAGTGCTGTCAGACTTCAGTTTCCATATTAGTCTTCTATCTAGTTGACCCACCCATCACAGAAAGTGGGGTATCAATGATGTCCTTGCTACCTTCATGCGGACAATATACACATGATATATACCTATATTGAAATGTCGCACTGGACTCCAGAAAGAAAAAAAAAAAGCATGACTCTTGACAATCAAAATAAAACTTTTTAAAAGGCAAGATACTAAAGTCTCCAAATCATTTTTGTTGAATTACCTATTTCATTGTCAGTTTGGTCCATGTCTATTTCAAGCATTTGGAGGCTCTGCGGCCAGATTAAGACGAGATTGGCGTGTCTTCCATTGGGGTCAGTCCTTTCAAAGCTGTGTCTACCGGACTGGTTTTTGATCGAAAGTCTTTAGCAAATCCGTTGGTGCCCTTGCTCCAGCTTTCTTCCTATCTTCTTCCTGTCTGTTGACCTCGGCCTTACCATCTTTGCGTCCACAGTGCATCTTCTGTAAACAGCATACAGCACCATGTTTCCCAATCCAGCCTGTCAGAGTTGCTTTGTTACTTAATCCATTAACATTTATGAATATAGCTGAAACCACAGATTCCTGAATGCTAATTTCCTTGTTCTGTTTTTCTGGAAACAGCACCTTAAAGAAGCTACTTATGTGGGGGTGCCATTTGCTCTTAACTGTCTGAGAACATCTGTCTTTTATCTTTATGCAAAAAAAAGTAATAGCTTGGAAGATATACACTCTCGGGTCATTATCTTCTTCCTCAAAACATTGAAAGCCTTTGGGATTCAGCATTGCTGGGAGCAATACAGCCCCACATGACTTATTCTTGTAACTGCCACATATTACATAATCGAGTTTGGTTTGGTTTGGTTTGGTCTGGTTTGGTTTATTTTGGTTTGGGTTGGTTTTTGAGGCAGAGTCTCTCATAGCCCAGGCTGGCCTCATATTTGCTATGGAATTGAAGAGGACCTTGATTTTCTGAGCCCCTCACTTCTCTCTCCCACGTACTGGAGTTATTGGCCCATGTATAAACCATCTGTTTTGTGCAATTCTGGGGACCAAATCTGGGGCATCATGCCTGCTAGGCAAGTTCTCTAACAACTAATCTACATCCCTAGTCACTCGTTTTGTTTTTTGATACAGAGTCTTGGTGTGTACTTCATGTTGGCCTCAAGCCTGAGTCGTCCCTGCTTCCACCATCTGTGCACTAGGATTACAGGCCATGCACCATTTGTCTGTTTGTATCAGCCATCGTAGACATAAACACTAACAGTAGCCTCCTAACTCAAATGCTCTCCTGGTTTAATGGCTGTGGGGACTGAGGGACTGTGGTGGTTTGAATAGTAATGGCACCCATAAACTCATATTTAAATGCTTATAAAGTAGCATTAGGAGGCATGGCCTTGTTTGAAGAAAGTGTGACACTGGGGTGGTCTTTGGGGTTTCATATCCCCAGCCAGGCCCAGTGGGTCTCTCTTTTCCTGCTGCCTTTGGATCCAGATGTAGACCTCTCAGCTCCTTCTCCAGCACCATGTCTGCCTGCGAGCTGCCAGGCTTCCCACTGTGATGATGGCGGACTAAACCTCTGGTTGCAGCTGGGCAGTGGCATACACCTTTAACCCCAGCGCTCAGATATCAGAGGCAGGCAGGTCTATGTGAGTTTGAGGCCAGCCTGGTCTATAGAGCTAGCTCCAGAAGAGACAGGGCTGCACCAAAACTGTCTGGAGTAGCAGCATTGGGGCAGGAAAGGGGGTGGGGATGGGGGGTTGCTGTGGTCGTGGTGTCTCTTCACAGCAACAGAAACCCTAAGACAGACAGGGCTGTTAGAGTTGAGGGACTCCTTTTGTGTATTTAACAGGGGACTACATTTCAAATTAAGTGCCATCGGAGAAGAGCAGGGATCCTGAGTTCTAACTGAACACTGGAACCATGACAGCATCCAGGTTTCACTTAAGACCGATTTGATCAGAATCTCCTAACTAAAGTTCTGTGACTTTAAATTTGTATTTATTTTAAGTATGTGTGTGCCTGTTTGCCTGTTTGTGCACCACACACGTGCAGGTGCCCTTGGAGGCCAGAAGAGGGTGTTGGATCCCCTTAGACTGTAGTTAACAGGACTGTGAGACACTATGCAGGTGCTGGGAACTGAACCTGGGTCTTCTGTAAGTACGTAAATGCTCTTAACTACTGACCTTCTTTTCCAGCCCCAAGATTCTGTCCGTTTCCATTCCTAAAGGGATTTTAATGTGTCAGAGGAGAGAAACCTGGGGTGTTCATACCAAAAAACAAACAAACAAACAAACAAACAAACAAACAAAACCAAGTTTCCACTGTTGCTGCTGGGATCAAAGGCCGTCCAGCTGCAGCCATTCTTATAAAGGAAAACATTTCATAGTGGCTGGCTCAAAGTTCAGAGGTTTAGTCCACCATCATCACAGAGGGAAGCCTGGCAGCTCGCAGGCAGACATGGTGCTGGAGGAGGAGCTGAGAGGTCTACATCTGGATCCAAAGGCAGCAGGAAAAGAGACCCACTAGGCCTTGGTTTGCATTGGTGGGGATGAGGGCCAACTCAGATAAGCTTCGTACCACATGTATTATGCTCATCCTGGATAAGGACGGATGGGGTCCTGGATAAGGAGGTGGGAAGGTTTTGTGTGTTTCTGGGTGTGTCTATGGAAGAGAGCATAGTTTTTGTGGTGTGTGTGTGTGTGTGTGTGTGTGTGTGTGTGTGTGTGTGTGTGTGTGTGTGTGTGTGTGTTTGAAAGCCAGAAGTCAATGTCAGGTGTCCTCAGTCTATCTCCACCTTGATTTTCAAGGTAGGTCCCTCACTGAACCTGGAGCTCCCTGTTTAGCGAGATTGGCTTACCAGATAAGCCCGGTTTCCTCCTGCCTCTACCTCCAGTGTCCTCCATGCTGGTGCGTTTGTTTGTTTGTTTAATGTGGGTGCTAGGAACCCAAACTCAGGTCCCCGTGCTTGATACCTGATCCATCTTTCCAGCCCAGATGACACAGACATCTCCCCAAACCTTTCCCAAGTCAACAAGGCCCCAATTCTCTCCTCCAAGCTCCATCAAGCCTTATGACTTTTTCAAAACGGTGCTGGACTAAATCTCTGTTTTATGTCTTTTTTTAACCACTCACCTTGAATGACAGATGGTAACAGCTGATGCAATTAATACGTTTGTCTTGGTATTCTACATAATGATCAGAGACTAAGAAACAATTTGTCCACAAAGTGATAAGGCGGGGAGATAAACACAGCACCAGGCGTCTGGCTCCGAGCTCCATAACTTCAGCCACTGCTGCCAGAGCACTCCTGCTGCCAAGAGACCGGGTTGGTGCCTCTGATTTCTACAACCCTACGGGAGGGGCTGGGTGCTCCACCTGGGACAATGCTTTGTGCAGCATCTGAAGATGTGGAGAACCTTGGACTCCACATCCCAAGGTCTGAAGTCACAGATGATGGATGCTTCACTCCACCGAGTTCACCTGCTTCCCCAGGTGATTCTACTCTGGAACTTCCAAACATCCCTGCCCTAGTCTGAGTTCTGAATGGGGCTTCCTTCTTCTCCATACTCAGGCATCTCAGCAAACACAAGCCACCCATCTGTGACCACAGCAGATCAGGCTCTCACCTGGCGGGTGAACGTGGAGGTCCTGGAACACAGGTGGAGTTGCTGCTCAGGGGCAGGCTCTCTGCTCTCAGCCCACAGGGAGAGGCTGGCTGCTGAGGCCCATTATCGTGGGCAGGAGAGCTCAGAGGGGCTCGTTGAGGGGACACAGAGTGGCTATTAAGTAGAAAGCACAGTGAGCTTCACCCTTTTGTTATTCCCTCTCTGCACTGTCACTCTGACAAGCTTTGCCTGACACAGGGGCATTAATTTTTCATGCTGCCCTACTGCAGACACACAGATTGGATTGGGACTAAGATGAATGAAACTCGGATACAACTGGGAGTGCAGAGATGCCAGGCTACAGGTCACATCATGCTCCACTTCAGCCTCTTGTCCCCGGCTGCTGCTTTACATGCACTCCCGTGGCTCCACAGAGCCAGAGGTGACTACTGAGGGGAGGAAACACAATACCCTCAGCTGGTAACAGGAAAGTTGATTAAGAAAAATCCACTCCCTCTATCTGGTTACTGATCTCCTGTTTATCTTCATTTGAACTGTCCTGGGTAGATGTGTTTTAATTGCAAGCCACTTCCATTCTTTTTCCGGAACCAGGCAGGGCATACATTATAAAATAAATAAATGATTAAGAAACATCTAATTATTGTTATTAGTTTCTTACTTGGAGGGACTTCCGAGCTGCTGCTTATTAAAGTCATTCATCAAGGAGCCACCGTGCCCTTTCTGGAGGCATTGCTCCCAGGGCCGACATGGGATTGGCTGTCTCATGCTGTACATGGGGCTTAATAAACACGGGCAATATTGATGGCTGTGAATTCCTCCCTTAGCCTAAGCGCCAGTGTGATGGATTGATGCTTCCTAAACATGGAGACTATTTCTCCGGCCATTCATCAGCCCTACCACAAATACAGGTGTCAGCCTGAGCCGACGTCAGACTCTAACTGCCTCCCCCAGAGCATGGGGAGAGAAGCCTGCATTTCCCACCCAGGGACCTCATCAATTTTGCATGCACTGCAGTCCCTTGACTTGTTAAATATTTATAACAATGTCATTATTTACCAAACAAGCTACCCGGCTGCGTCAGTGCCCCCCAGAGAAGAACTCAGGAGTGTAGAGCAGGGCCCTCCCTCCAAAGAACCTTCAGGATAAGGGAGGTTGGGTTTGGCAGGCAGGTCTCTCTGCCTTCCTTCTAGAATGTGTCCTAAGGAATGTCTAAGGCTTCAGAACTGTTGGTTGCAGGGCTGCATGTCAGCCCCTAACTGGAGATCACAGAACTACAAGACTAATAATGAACAGTTGAGTAGTGGCTGATCCTGGCTATCGGGGAAGTCACACTGACCTTCTTCACACCAGATCTAGCCTTCCTTCACTCTTCTCTGTGACACCAGTCAAGAGCTGTGTGAATCTTCCTGGCCATGGAAGTTGACAAGCCTGCAAAGAACCTCACTCATCACCTCACTCATTCTGCAAGGATTTCCTGAGCACTGACAAGAGACAGGAACTGCAATGACAATGGGTGCTTGTGTCCCCAAAGTGCCTCCTCCAGGTGCCTTCCTGACAAAGTCCATCTGCTTGGCCCTAATGGGAATGCCACTTGAGCTTCCTTGCTGTTCTGGTATGGGCTCTAGACCAGTGGTTCTCAACCTGTGGGTTGCAACACCTTTGGCTTGGAAGGGGGGTGTCAAATAGCAATGGAAACCCTAAGTAAAACAGCAGTCACTTTATAACTAATATGCTTAAGGAAACTGTCCTTAAAAAAAGTGATATAGCAGCCTGGGCAGATATCTTGAACACACTAGATGAGACCACAGATGCCCAGACTACCATACACAGCAAAACTTTTAATCACTATAGATGGAGAAAATAAGATATTCCACAATAAAACCAAATTTAAACAATATTTATTCATAAATCTAGCCCTACAGAAAATACTAGAAGGAAAATTCCAACCCAAGGAGGCTAACCTGAGGAAACACAGGAAATAACCCCACACCAACAAAAACTAAAAGAAGCTCTCTCTCTCTCTCTCTCTCTCTCTCTCTCTCTCTCTCTCTCTCTCTCTCATACACACTACCACCACCATGAAAATAATAGGAGTTAACAACCAGTGGTCATTAGTATGTCTCAACATCAATGGACTCAATCCCTAATAAAAAGACACAGCGTAATAGAATGGATGTGTAAACAGGATCCACCATTCCGCTGCATACAAGAAACAAAACTCAGCAACAAAGACAGACATTACCTCAGAGCAAAGGGCTGACAAAAACGGTTTTCCAAGCAAATGGGCCCAAGAAGCAAGCTTGAGTAGCCATTATAATATCTGATAATATAGACTTTCAATCAAAAGATATGGGGAAAGATACCTCATACTCAAAGAAAAAAATCCACCAAGAGAACATCTCAATTCTGAACATATCTGCCCCAAATGCAAGGACACCCACATTTGTAAAAGAAACTTTACTAAAACTTAAATCACACAATGAACACCATACATTAATAATAGGAGGCTTCAACACCTTACTATCACCAATGCACAGATCATTGAGACAGAAACTAAATCAAGAAATAGTGAAACTAACAGACGTTATGAATCAAATGGATCAAACAGGTATCTACAGGACATTTCACCCAAACACAAAAGAATTACCTTCTTCTCAGGACCTCGCAGAACCTTCTTCAAAATTGACCATATACTTGGTCACAAAGCAAGCCTCAACAGATACAAGAAAATTGAATAACCCCCTATATCTTATCAGATCACCATAAAAGCTGGACTTCAACAACAAGAAAAAGCCCATAAACTCATAGAACCTGAAAAACTCTATACTCAATGGCCACTGTGTCAAGGGTGAAATAAAGATATTAAAGACTTTCTAGAAGTCAATGAAAATGAAAGCACAACATACGCAAGCTCATTAGACACAATGAAAGCGGTGCTAAAAGGAAAGTTAATAGCACTAAGTGCCTTCATTAAGAAGTTGGAGAGCTCTAATACTAGTAACTTAAAAGCACACCTAAAAGTTCTAGAACAAAAGAAACAAGCACACCCAAGAGAAGTAGACAGCAGGAAATAATAAAAATCAGGACTGAAATCAATAAGTTAGAAACAAAGGAGAACAATACAAAGGGTCAATGAAACCAAGAGCTGGCTCTTTGAGAAAATCAACAAGATAGATATGCTTTTAACCAAATTAAGTAAAAGGCACAGAGAGAAGATCCAAATTAAGAAAATTAGAAATGAAAAGGGAGACATAACAACAGACACTGAGGAAATCCAAAGAATCATTAGGTCTTTCTTCAAAAGCCTATAGTCCACAAAATTTGAAAATGTAAACAAAATGGACAATTTCTTGATAGATTCCAGTTGTCAAAGTTAAATCAAGACTGGGTAAATAATTTAAATAGTCCTATAACCCCTATAGAAATAGAAGCAGTCATCAACTCTCCCAACCAACAAAAAGTCAGGGCCAGATGGTTTTAGTGCAGAATGCTACCAGATTTTCAAGGAACTAATGCTAATACTCCTCAAAAAAAATCCACAAAATAGAAACAGAAGGAACCATTCTATGAGGCCACAATCACACTGTTACCTAAACCACAGAAAGGCTCAACAAAGCGAATTTCAGACCAATTTCCCTTATGAATATTGATGCAAAAATACTCAATGGACTGGAGAGATAGCTCAGCAGTTAAGAGCATTGACTGCTCTTCCAGAGGTCCTGAGTTCAATTCCCAGCAACCACATGGTGGCTCACAACCATCTATAATGGGATCAAATGCCCTCTTCTGGTGTGCCTGAAGACAGCTATAGTGTACTCATATAAATAAAAATAAATAAATAAATAAATAAATAAATAAATAAATAATAAATCTTTTAAAAAATACTCCCAAACCAAAGTTAAGAACATTATCAAAAACATCATCCATCACGATAAGGTAGGCTTCCTCCCAGGGATGCAGAGATGGTTCAACACAGAGAAATCCATCAATGTAATCCACCATATAAACAAACTAAAGAAAACACACACACACACACACACACACACACACACACACACACACGATCATCTCATCAGATGCTGAAAAAGTCTTTGAGAAAATCCAACACCCCTTCATGATAAAAGTCTTGGAGAGATCAGGGATGTAAGGCCCATACCTAAACACAATAAAAGTAATATGCAGCAAACGTTCAGTCAACATCAAAGTAAATGAAGAGAAACTTAAAGAAATTCCATTAAAATTCCATTAAAATCAAGGATAAGACAAGGCTCTCTACTCCCTCTGTATTTATTCAATATAGTATTTGAAGTTCTACCTCGAACAATAAGATAAGTAAAGGAAATGAAGGGGACACAAATTAGAAAGGAAGAAGTCAAAGTATTGCTATTCGCAGATGATATGATACATAAGTGACACCAAGTTCTACTCATGAACTCCTACTGCTGATAAACACCTTCAGCAAAATGGCTGGATACAAAAATTAACACAAAAAACCCAAAAACCAAAAACCCAGGATAGATAAAACAAAGAACTTCTGGAGATATCACCACCCCTGATTACAAGCTGTACTTGTACTACAGAGCAATGGCAATTAAAAAAAAATCCACATGGTATAGGCATACAAACAGAATGGTTAATCAAAGGAATCATATTTCAGACTCAGAAATAAATCCACATACCTACAGACAGTAGATTTTTGACAAAGAATCCAAAACCATACAATGGAAAACAGAAAGCATTTTCAACAAATAGTGCTGGTTTAACTAGATATCTTCATGTAGATGAATACAAATAGATCCATATTTATCACCCTGCATAAAACTCAAGTCCGAGTGGATGAAAGATCTCAACATAAAATTGGATATACCAAATCTAACAGAAGAGAAAATAGGAAATAGTCTTGAATGCATTGGTACAGGAGACAATTTCCTGAACAGAACACCAACAGCTCAGACACTAAGATCAGCAATTAATAAATGGGACTCATGAAACTGAAAAGCTTCTATAAGGCAAAGGATACTCTCAATAGGACAAAATGGCAGCCTATGGTATGGGAAAAGATCTTCACCAACCCTACATCTGACAGAGGGCTAATAGCTAAAATATATAAAGAATTAAAGACTCCAACAAACTAAATAACCCAGGTTAAAAATGGGGTACAGAGCTAAACAGAATTCTCAACAGAGGAATCTCTAATGTCTGAGAAGCACTTAAAGAAATGTTTGACATCTTTAGTCATGGAGGAAATGCAAATCAAAACAACTCTTAAGATTCCATCACCCCAGTCAGAATAGCTAAGATCAAAATCTCAAGTGACAGTGCATGCTGTGAGGATGTGGACCAAGGGAAACACTCCCCGATTGCTGGCAGAAGTGTAAACTTGTGTAACTTCTTTGGAAACCAATCTGGTGGTTTTTCAGAAAATTGGAGGTAATTCTACCCCAAGATTCAGGCTATACCACTTTGAGCAACACCCAAAAGATGCTCCCCCATCCCTCAAAGACACTTGCTCAACTATGCTCACAGCAGCTTTATTGTAACAGCTAAAAACTGGAAACAACCTAGATGTCCCTCAATCAAAGAATGGATAAAGAAAACGTGGTACATTTACACAATGGAATACTACTCAGCTATTGAAAACAAAGACATCATGGAATTTGCAGGCAAGTGGATAGAGCTAGATAATATCATCCTGAGTGAGATAATCCTCTTATAAATGCGTATCAGCCACAAAGTACAGGATAACCATGCTACAATCCACAGACCCAAAGAAGTTAAGTGACAGGGAGGGCCCAAGGGAGGATGCTTGGATTTCACTCAGAAGGGAAAATGATATAGACACCAAAAGTAGATAGAGAGAGTGGGGGCTGGATGAGAGAGGGGTTGGAGAGGGGAACTGGGTGGAGATCAGGTGTTGGGAGAGCAGAGATGGGGGTGAGAAGGTTGGGAGAGAGAAGGGAAACTGGTGGGAAGGGGGCATCTCTAGAAACAAGCCAGAGACCTGGAACAAGGGAGTCTCCTGGTAGGATATGGGGGTGATCCTAGCTGAAGACTTCTAGCAGTGGGGGATATGGAGCCTGAAGTGGCTACGTCCTGTAGCTAGGCAGGACTGCCAATTAAAGGAATGTTATACCAGCCTACCCCCAAAACCTTCAACCCAATGTTTGCCTTGCCTACAAGATGTGCATGGATCAGACAGAGCAGAGATTGAGAGGATGACCAACCAATGACTCACTCAACTTGGGTCCCAATTTTTGGGCAAAAACCAATCCCTAACACCATTAATATACTCTATTATGCTTGCAGAGAGGCACCTAGCATAACTGTCCTCTGAGAGGCTCCACCCAGCAGCTGACTGAAACAAGTGCAGAGACTCACAGCCAAACATTAGATAGGCATAGCTCAGACAGTATTGTGGAAGAGTCCAGGGAAGGATTAAGGAAGCTGGAGAGATCAAGGACCCCATAGGAAAGACCTAGAGAGCCAAATAACCTAAGCCCTTGGGGGTACCCTGAGACTGAACCACCAACCGAAGAGCATGCATGGACTGGACCTACAGCCCCTACACACATGGAGCAGATGTGCAGCTTGGTCTTCATGTGGGTCCCCCAACAACTGTAGTGGGGGCTATCTCTCTGACTCAGATTTTGTTGCCTGTCTTTGGATCTCTTTCTCCTAGCTGGGCTGCCTTGTCTGGCTTCAGTGGGAAAGGATGCACTAGTCCTGATGAGACTTGATGTGCCAGGATGGTTTGATACTGGTGGGGTGTGCTGCTCTAAGGAGAACTGAAGGGGACATGGGAAGAGGTGGAGGGTATAACTGGGAGGAGGGAGAGATATGCAATGGAGGTATAAAGTGAATGAATGAATGAATGAATGAATGAATGAATGAATGAAAAGACAAGTGATATAGCTTCTTTACCCTTTCCACCATAAAAGGACAGGAGATAGGTATTACCTATAAAAATGGGCTCTTATCACTGTATTTGCAGATGCCTTTATCTTCCCAGCCTCTAAAACCTGAAGTGAAACATTTCTATTGTTTATAAATTACTCAGCCAAAGGCATTTTGTTATAGCACTGGGATGGGCTGAGCAATAGGGTTGAGTAAGTAGACAGATGTACGTGGTGATAGGAGAGCTTGGACTGGAAAGCATGGTAATTGGAATATAGGCTCATCAGTGGAGACAGAGGGTAGACTTAGCATATAACTAGGGAACAGGAATTGGGTGGAATCAACTATAGAGAGGAGATTTTGTGTAAGAAAAGCATCAAGGATTGTCAGGATGGGCGATGTTCTTTACTGAGGCAGAAAGCCTGGGGCCTAGTAGTGTGTGTGGGGTGTGTGGGTGTACACATCTTTACTTTTAAAAATGCCAGCTTACATGGACTCTCATTTCTTCAGGAAGCTAGTCCCAAGTAAAGTCAATTCTTAGCATTTTCTATGTCTCTTGGGCAGGTGACTATAGGATAAACTCCACTGAGGAAACCCCACTGTGGTGAGGTTTCTGGTTTGCTCACTGATCCACTTGGCAGTGCTCCCCACAATCCTGCTGAAAGGCTGATGGAATGAATGTCTAGTCTATGTTCAATGACCTGGAAGGACGTGGAGTCTTAAACGCTCCCACACCGTCTTCAATCAGATTAGCACCCGTGAATGTCTGCCAGCCCAGGAATGGGGTTTTCTTTGGAGGGAAATATCAACAGCATCTGGAGCCTCCACGGTATTTTCTAACTTACTGGTTAGCATCAAAAGACATATCTCAGTGAGTGAAGTTCTTGCCACCAAGCCTAACAACCTGAGAGAACATATACACCTGAAAGATGTCCTCTGACCTCCATAAGCATGTAGGGGCAGATCCCTGCCACCAAAAAATAATGTAATCTGAGAACAAATTAGAGCAGGCCAGGGAGTGGAACAAACGGGTAACAGAAGGGAAGGCACGTGTGACTGGACACTAGTGCCATAGGCGCCAGCTTTCAGGCACCTACATCGCCTGAGAAAACTGATGGCCACGTGGGGGACAGCACCAGACACCCAAATCTATAAACAACCCATGGGAATTCTAGAACTGAAAAAGCAATCACCCAAGTGAGGCTGAAAACACAACAAGACAGGTCTAGGAGCAGGCTGGACACAGCTAGTGGTTGACGATTTTGAAAATGAAATAGAGGATGCCCAGTCTAATTTTAATTTCAGACAAAAAAGCAGAAGCTTGGAATAAATATGCCCCATGCAAAATTTTAGACATTCTGAAACGTATCCACTGTTCACGTGACATTCCTATTAAATGTGATGCTCCTTATTTTATGACCATGATTGGACACAGCTGAAGAAAAGGCTCGTTCTGCTAGAGATACCCAGAATAAAGAATGATATATAAAAAGGGATAAAAAAATCCTAGGAAGAAAACAAGTGAAAGAGACACCGGAGACTTGGTGAGCCATCTAAACCCCGTGAAGCGGAGTCCTAGAAAGCAAACATGTGCCAGAAGTGATATTTAAAGCAACAAATGGCCGAGGTGTTTCCAAGTCAGATTCGCTTCCTGAGGAATAAAAACAAAAAACCCACACCCTAGCTCATCAGAAGAAAGCTGATGGAAAATGAATCCCTCGAAGTATTCAGGAGGAAACACCCCATATTGTCCAAAGATGAGCAATAAGACTGATCACAGACTCACCAATGGAAGAACCCCATGGAATGAATATCAAGGAACAGAATCTCCAACCTAGAGTTCTATCCCTAGTGAAAATCCCCTTCAAAACAGGTTAGTAGTTGACTCTGTTAGTCTTCCTGTGGAGTCCCTATCCCCATTCTGGGCCCACAACCCTTCCTCGTATTCCAAACCACTGTTTGGCTGTGGGTGTCTGTATCTTTTTGAGTCAGCTGCTGGGTGCAGCCTCTCAGAAGACAGCATGCTCCTATCTGCAAGCACAACAGAGTGTCATTAATAGTGTCAGGGACTAGTGTTTGCCCATGACATGGGTCTCATGTTGGGCCAGTTATTGGTTAGCCATTCTCTGTCTGCTCCATCCCCCGTGCCTGTATTTCTTGTAGACAGGATAAATTTTGGGTGGAAAGTTTTGTGGGTGAGTTGGTGTTCCTATTGCTTCATTGGCTACGGGAGGAAGCCTCTTGAGGCTCTCAGAGCCTGAACAACCAACCAGAGAACATATATGGGTTGGACCTTGGCCTCCCTGCACATATGTAGCAGATGTGCAGCTCAACCTTCATATAGGTCTCAAACAACTGGAGCTGGGCTATCTGAAAAGCTGTTGCCTGTCTGTGGGATATGTTCTTCTAGCTGGGCTGCCTCAGTGGGAGAGGATGTGCTTAGTCCTGTAGAGACTTGATGTGCTAGGGTGGGGGAATAACCAGGGTTCCCACACCTGCTCAGAGAAGGGAAAGGGCAAGGAGGAAGAATTGTGGGAAAGAGTAACCAGGAGGGGGACAGTGAATAAGTAATTAAAAAAAATAAAGACTGAAAATAAGGTGGGGATGTAGCTTAGAGGTAGAGTGATTACCTCATACCTACATATCTGGAAGTCTCATCCTGATACATTGGGGGCGGGGCTGAAACGCAAAGGCTACACATATATAAACCAGCCAAGGGGAAAACAAGAACAGCAGATAAGCATGAAGAACAGGGGCGGAGTCTGGTGTTCTGGAAGATGCAAAGATAAGTAATGCTGCAGAGATGATGGCCAGGCTGGGAGAGGAGAAGAGAGGCGAGAACAGCTCCTGGCAAGGAGTGTTGGAGTGAGCGAGATAGTTCTGCTGAGGGCAAGCAGGGCTGCAGCATGTTTGCATGTTGTCTCAGTGTTTCTACTGCTGTGCTAAACATCACCACCAAAGCAGCTTGGGGAGGGAGCTGAGGGTGGATTTTATTGTGTGGCCCAGGGAAATTATGGTAGGAACTCAAAGCAGGAACCTGGAAGCAGGAGTGACGCAGAGGCCATGGAGGGGTGCTGCTGACATGTTCTTCATGGCTTGTGCAGCCTGCTTTCTTACACAGTCCGGACCACCAGTCCAGAAGGGGGCACTGCCCACAATGGACTTGGTGCTTCAGCATTAATCACTAATTAAAGAAATGTTCCACGGTCATGCCTACAGGCCAATATGGTGGAAACGTTTTCTCAATTGACATTCTCTCCTCCAGAATGACTCTAGTCTGTGTTAAGTTGACTTGAAATCTAGCCAGAGCATGTCAGTAATCAAAAAACATATCCAATATTCAACTAACTCTGTGTGTGTGTGTGTGTGTGTGTGTGTGTGTGTGTGTGTGTGTGTGTGTGTGTGTGTGTGTGTTTGGGATCTAACCAATAGCTTTGAGCATGCTAATCACACACTCTACCGCTGAACTACATCCCTAATCTTTAGACTGAAATATTTACCACCCAGAATAAAGACTTTTGTTCTAGTTTCCCTTCCTTCCTTCCTTCCTTCCTTCCCTCCTTCCTTCCTTCCTTCCTTCCTTCCTTTCTTCCTTCCTTCTCTTTCTTTCCCTTTTAACTATAAAGAAATATTGTCGGGGCTGGAGAGATGGCTCAAGGGTTAAGAGCACATGCTGCTCTTCCAGAGGCCCTGAGTTCAAATCCCACAGCAAGCACATGATGACTCACAACCATATGTAATGAGATCTGAGGCCCTTTTCTGGTATGTCTGAAGACAGCTATAGTGTACTTATATATAATAAATAAATAAATCTTTTAAAAAAAGAAAAAGAAACATTTTCAATTTCAATTCTTGCTGCTGTTTGGTTCTTTGTCATGCCTAAAGCAGATAGCCTTCAGTCAAAAGGTTAACAGTCTTTTTTTTTTTTAATAACAAAACATACATGGATCAATAAACACAAATGGTTTCCCCTTTAAAAATATAAAGACATTTCTAATCAAATAAGAACTGAGCAAATGTACCATTAACACAGGCTTAAAAATAAAATACTAACAGGAATCCTTCAAGCAAACCAAGCCCAGGGTGAGCTACAGAGCGGCTGGAGAAGCAATGGAAGCAACGTCCTATAAACCTAGGGGAACACTGATTGTGTGATGTTAACAGTGTTAAGTGTAGATGGAGTCAGAGTACGTGCACATAGTAAACGGCCAGAAAGAGCAAGAGAATCAAAGTAGTGTACAGCCCCAAGGGGCAGGAATGCAGTGTTGAAGCAGCATGTCCCTGTCATCTCAGCACTTGGGGTGGGCATGGGTAAGCAGAAGTCAGCATGAAGTACATGGTGACAAGTTGTCTTTAAAAACAAAATGACAACTAAAGTCAGAGGTGGAGGCAGGGTTTTAAGTATGAGACCAGTTTGAAAAAGAGTAAGAACATGGCCAGGCGAGGTATCATCAATGCAAACCAGAGGACCCGGTTTTTACCCACAGCATCCAAGTGAAAAACCAAGCAGGGTGGTATCTATAACTTCACACTCTGCCCAGCACCAGAGAGACAGAGAAACATCCCTAGAGCCTAGTGGCCAGCTAACTCAGTCAAATCAGTAAGAAACTGTCTCAAAAAGAAAGGTGGGGATGACTGAGGGTGCTTACTGTCAACCTCCGAGTCCTCATGCAAACATATATATGTCCAAACCATATGCACATGTAGATGGACACATGCACACATACATCTATATATGTATGTATGTGTGTGTATATATATATATATATATATGTATATATATATGCATGCATGCATGCATGCTTGGTGTTTTAAGAGTAAGAAAGAAGAGACAAATATAAAGTAGGCAGGAGAGAAGATGGAAGGATGGAAGGAAGGTAGGAGCCACATTAAAAACTAAAAAGCCAGGTGTGGCAGTGCACACCATTAATCCCAGCACTCTGTAGGCAAAGGCAGGAGGATCTCAGGTTGAGGCAAGCCTGGTCTACAGAGTGAGTTCCGGGACAGTAAGGGCTACTCAGAGAAACCCTGTCTCAAAAAAATAAAAAACAAAAACCATGGGGGCTAGAGAGATGGCTCAGTGGTTAAGAGCACCGACTGCTCTTCCAGAGGTCCTGAGTTCAATTCCCAGCAACCACATGGTGGCTCACAACCATCTGTAATGGGATCTGATGCCCTCTTCTGGTGTGTCTGAAGACAGCTACAGTGTGTGAGTGTGTGTGTGTGTGTGTGTGTGTGTATAATAAAAAAATAAATCTTAAAAAAAAATTTAAAAGTGGGCGATACAAACATCAAAGAAACTGTAAGATAATAGAAAAAAATCAGACACATTAGTAACTATAGTTAGTGTAAGTAGATCCAACACCCTATTAGCGAATACCTCCTTGTGTAGATACCACACCTACAATCCACAGGTGAAGACTCCCACGCACAGAGAAGTTAAGCAACTTGTCCAGACTGTCCGACCGTCAACTCACAGTAGCAGGGTTCAAAGCCAGCGGCAAGCCTCCTCTGCTCCCCACCCCCATCACTGTAGGTCACCCCTCCTGCAGCCTGCACCCAGATGCTTGCAGCAAGCTCCTAACTCACCTCTCAGGTGCCACATTGTTGTGTCTCATCTCTTCCTCCAAATTAAACTCTTCCTAAACGCCATTTACTTGAGAACAAAGGCAGCAGGTCATGTGAGGCTCCTTTAGAATGATCACACCTCCCTTGTTCTGCAGCTTCTTGCCCTGGCCAGAAACAGCTTCCTGTGGCTTCTAAAAGTAGTTTCCCTTGTGTGGACTGAGAACTATCCTGCAAGCCCTCCAGGGTTAGCACTTCCTCTGTTACAAAGATAGCTACCACTCACTGAACATTTTCTCTATGCCCAGTTCAGTGGGACGGGTTAAAAAGCATTTTAACCCTTTAACCTTCATGATTCTACCCCACAGGCAGGGTGCTTGGCTCTGACAAGTCAGTCAGCCAGTAGTTCACGAAGTCACCACCATGTGCCATCCTTTAAGAGGAAGAAGAGCAATCCATCTCCCTCAAACATGCATGGCACCAGCTGATTGAGTGACATGCAGAGCATAAGACAGGGAGGAGGTGGACTGTAACGTGGACTGCAAAGAGAGAGGGTGATCCAGAAGGGCTTGGAAGCGAGGTGGTACTTGGGAGACGCTGTGAAGGTGAGGAAATGGACCATTTCCGTGTCTCAGAGCTGACGAGCAGAATGCTTTGAGGAACAGTGTGGAGGGTGGTGTTGAAATGTCACATCGGTTACTTTGACCTTGTGACTAGACAGACCCTATTGCTGGGCCACAGAAGATAGTGATCCAGGGACTGGCTCTGCCTTGGAATGATAAAAAACTGCCATCTCCCCCTCATGACGCTGTGTGAGCCAGAGGCTGACGAGGCCCATACACAATCTCTTCAGGCCTTTCTATTCCAGGAGACAGACCAGGTCCTTGGAATTGGATCTGAGTCTCTATTTTTCTTCCCCCTTAAACACAGGGAAGGCCTAGGAAATACGATATGTCTGGTCTTAACTAAATATTGAAGTTTCATATAACCATCATCTCAGGGGAAAATGGGGGAGCTGGAGAATTGACTTGTTGCTCTTGCAGAGGACCAGGTTCAATTCCCAGGCCCCATGGGGTGGCTCACAACCACCTGCAACTCCAGTACAGAGGATCTCCAGACCTCAATGGGCACCAGGCATGTGCATGAAGTACTAACATATGTGTAGACCAAACACCCATACACATAAATAAATAAATAAATAAATAAATAAATAACAAATTTTAAAAAGAATGGAGCTGTTTAAACCAAAAGAGCACGTCCACTTAATGATGTAGGGCTGAGAACTTTAAAGAACAGGATGGTGTTCATTGGACTAAATATGCAGCATTTGTCTCCAAGAGAGGAGACTTGTTCTTCCTGTACAGTAGATGTTGACAGGGAAAGAAAAACGTGATGGTGTGTCACGATTTAGTGAAGACGGAATCTCAAAGGGCTCCGCAGGAGAAAGACCCTGCCCACCAGATCACACGGAGATGCCAAGAAAAGGTGAGAGCCACAGGCAAACCAGACATCTGCTCAAGTCTGGAGCCCACTGGGGAGGGCGCTGACTTGGGGTGACAGGTCTTCAACAACTTTCTATGGGCGCAGGCTTCAAACCTCTCAGGGACCTTTAACACAGAGGACAAGAGGACCAGGCCAAGGGGTTTCGCCCGGCCTTTGGTTTCTTCAGGAAGACTTAAGAGGCTAAAACATGTTTGGAGACACTAAGCATTCAAGTATTTGAAAATAATTCTCCAAATACAGTGGACACAAAGTGGTCCTTTAGTATTTGTGCAAATATTACATCTATATATTATGTGTGAACATTTATAACCATGATGAAACCTCTTTAGTAAACAGTGTGCTGTGGTTAAGCTAAAGGAAAAATTTTTACCACCACTCCAATGAGAGGGGAAGGCAAGTGCTGTTCTGGATGACCAGGCATGTGGCCTACCCCAACCCTTCCATGATGCTGTGCTTCAGAGAGGAAAAATACCTGCCCTATGGCATTCACCAGGAGCGATGGCTGGCAGGAGTAGTTACCAGATGAGGAATCCCTGCTCAGAGATGTTATTCTCAATTCACCTCAGGCATTTCTACCCTCAGATGAGAAGCTTAAAATCTGTAAACTGGACTTAAAATACATCGCAGAGAATGCTGAACTCTATTGCCCCCAAGTGGTCATAAGTGATATGACAGCCCCACTAGAGTTCTCTGTTGGCAAGGCAGCTAGGGGAAGATAAAAAAAAAACAAAACAAAAACAAAGACACCGCAGAAGTCAGTTACTGATGCCGGAGAGATGGTTTAGTGGTTAAGAGCACTGGCTACTCTTTCAGAGAGCCTCAGTCCAGCTCCCAGCACCCACATAGTGGAGCACAGCCATCAGTGACTCCAGTTCCAGGGGATTCAAAGAGTCACTTCTAGTCCCCCCCACAGGCCCTATGCACTATCACATGAGTGGTGCACTTATGTACACACAAGCAAACATTCATACACACAAAACAATAAAGCAGGTACTGTGTAGAAGAGGACAGAGAAGGCTAAGGAAAGAGTATTTTTATGCTACAGCTCCCTCTTACGACCAAAGAGGAGCAACGAGAATCTGCTGGAAATGGGGCAGAATGTGAGCTCTTTCATGCCCAGTTCTATGGCTCAGGAAAATTAGTCTCTTAACTCTCATATAACCACCGGCTGACTGGGAACACTGAACAAGAATGGATGTGATTTTTTTACACTGCATGGGGAGTTGGCCAAACTGCATGGTAGTATCCTGTAACTTGATGTTTTACCTGAAACACTGCGATTTTAAAGCATTTTGTTAGAGAAATCTATGTAGTACAAACACTAGTCGACATTTAAAACACTGGTTTGGCAAGGGGGAGAAAAGAGGAATATGTCTTGAAGAAGGCATCATGTAATAAATTTATTATGTTTTGTTACATTTTCCAGTTTTCTCTTAATTCCAACTGTATACTATACAACCAACTGCTGTCTCAGAAATAAAACGTTTTCAACATAAAAATATAAATTCTGCTTCTTAAAAGTGCGTACACCTTGAATAATAAAATATACAAATAAATAAACAGAAGGCAGTGACACACCTCATGCACTTGGCCTAACATAATTTAAAATGCAGGATACACTTTCTTCCAGCCTGCAGGAAGGATACTCTGCCGTCCTTTTACTGCAAAATTAAATTTATACAGAGCTCACTAATGATGGCTCATGAATGACAGACACCAAAGCATTTTGTGTACAGTGATATGACATGCAGCTTTTAAGATGAGAGAAATACACGCTGGTGCAAAAACACAAGAGAATCAAAACAAGACAAAACAAAAAACAAAACACAACACATTTTGGTAATGGGGCCTGAACTCAATTTTAACCAGTGGTGAGAGGCACAGTTGGTGAGCAGACCTACACAGAACATAAATGCCTACAGGAAAAACCAACAGAACTACAAGCACAGAAACACAGTCCCCCAGTCTGGAATAGCACCTAGCAAAGTTCACGCTGCAGAGTTCATAGCAGCAGAGAGCTCGACTCTGGGAGGCTGTGCCAAAGCTGTCCCAGCTCTGATGTTTTCCTGATAGCCTTAACATATGGGCCATGTCAGATGAACTCTGTCGGCAGCCTGATGCTCAATGATGAGGGCACACAGCAGTGGAGCACTCGAAGATGTACAGCGCACCTGGCTCACCACAGATCGAAACCAAACCTCATGTGCCTCTGTAAGTAACATACACTACCAAATTCCTGGTATTACATGATTTTTTTTTTTACATGAAAAAACATCAACAAGGGCTCCAAAATAATTTGAATAAAATGTTTCACATTTGTTTTCAAACTATAAAGGATTCCAAAAACTATGTTCCAAGTAGGAAAGACCTAGAGGGGAGTGAACCTGAGCGGGAGGCCCAGTGCTACCTGTGGTTTACAGCCGCGCTGTCAGAAGCAGGGCAGGGTTTGCGAGGCTAGGCAGGAAACTTTCTACTGTCTTCTACCACATTTTTTTTTTTCCTTTTTTCTTTTTTTCGGAGCTGGGGACCAAACCCAGGGCCTTGCGCTTGCTAGGCAAGCACTCTACCACTGAGCTAAATCCCCAACCCCTCTACCACATTTTTTAACCTGGAGTGACTTCCCTCTCCTGCACAGGTCGGTCTCTGCCCCACAGTAGAATCTGGAGAGAGGCTCTGGGAAATAATTCAGACCCCTCAGGGCACTCTGCCTGCCACCAGCAAATAAGAACAATCCCTAGACACACCAAGCATAAAACACTTCACATTTCTAAATCAAGCCTTGAAGTCAGAAAGCCCCCTAACACACACACACACACACACACACACACACACACACACACACACACACACACACACACACACACACGATTCCAAGCCAAGGATGGACACCTTTTAATTTTCTTGTCCAGAACAATTGGAGTTCTTCCTGAGTACCCTCCATGGCAGTGATGATTCTCGCCATAAACTGTTGGCAAAAAGATGGTGTACCAAATCCTTCACTTCTGACTGCAAACAAGAAAGGAAAGTCACAGAATCCAGGCAGTGCTAATTGGCATCAAAAGCCTGGGAGCTGCCCAGGCATTCCAAGTCCCTTGGTGATACTAGTGACCTCAGGTGAACCCTCCAGAATAGGCCCGGGAAGAGTCTATTGAGATTTGAAGACACCTCTTACATATGCTGTGAAGCTCCTGTCCCTGCCCCTACTTGTGCCCCATGGCAAACAATGATTTTAAATAAACATGAAATGGATCTAAACCCGAGTCCACTGTACAACACTATCATACATTCCACATGCTTCATCTTACTGACACCAGTAGGTAGGAAGCTCCAAAATCTTCCTTAGCAGCTCCAAGTCTCTACAAAAGCACTTACAAATGGTTAGCACTGGGTAAAGCCACATCTCTCCATGTGATGATGAAAGAAGATTAGAAGATATAAAAAAGTAAAATCTATAGAAAATGGCAGGTTATTTCTTAGAACAAAATACTTTAGGAAAGTCTTCAGGCTAAATACAGTATATACACCAGTGTATGTTCAACATGTCCAATCCACTCCCGCTTGCAAAATACTCTTTTATACACAGTCTCAGCAAGGACCAAGGAGATTAGCAAAGAAACAGATGCAACCTGAACTCACATCCACGCTGATGATGAAGCCACATTTTAAAACTCAAAAATACAACTCCGGAACCTAAGAGTTGACCCAACGTTGAGTGTAGTTCTCTGTGTCTTTTTGACCAGCTGCTTGCACGGGTAGTATGAGCATGCTTTCTGAGCTGGACGGTGGGCATGCACAATCGTTTTCCTTACTCAGGGGTAAAAATGATTGGTCATGCTCAAAAGGCAGCTGCAAAAACAGCGTGGGGTCTGATCAAAAGGCAGCATGGGACGCTGAGCAGTCAGTGAAATAAAAGCATCATGTCCCACCTGAAAGGTGCAGTCAGGTTAAACAGCACTGAACCCTTTTGAAAACCACAGCAAAAGCAGCCTGCACACTAGCAGCTAAATTGTTTTTATAGTACGCACTGGTTTGTCAGTAAATTTTGCCCTTTTCAACCCCAAAATACAAGCATCAATGCACCTCCAAAATGTGTTTTAAGGAAACTGTGCTTATGATTTCCAACCTAGCTCAAAATCCGACCCAGAACACTGTCTTTGTATTCAATGGCAATCTCCAGAGGAAACTAACTTCAGCTACTTAGTGATCTGTCAAAATGAAACGTGGTATCGCATGTCCATCTACTCCAAGAGGATACTTGAAATGAGCTTTCTTCATAACTCTTTAATACGTATTCCCTTAAGCTGCCACTACTGTTCCCTTTTCATACCAATCCTGTTAGTTTTATGATAGTTAATTTAGAGGGATTGACAATGCCTCCCAGCCCTCAATAACTCCACATCCATCTCATACATAGCGGGTCAGTTCTGCTGGGAAGCAGACAGTTTGGTCTGAACCAGTGATGAACAAGCTACAGCCACAGCTACTGCTGAAGCTTCCTGCTTGACTCTACATGCAAAGCAGGCCCAAATGAACGAATGACTAAAGAAGGATTCCATGCGTTCAGGGCGACCTTATCGCTGCACAACTGTGGCACCACACAGCTATCCCACACTGCTCCACAGATCTGCACAGCACTACTGACTCTTAAGCGGACTTTCATTGCAGCATGAGAAAACACAAATGAGGTTGGCCAGGGTCCTAAGTGACAGGAGCGTATGAGCTTCATGCTTCCACATCATCTGAGGAGTTGTGAAGGCTGGGTGGAAGGGTGACTTAAGGAATGGTGCAGCTTCGTGCACACAATGTTTACAGGAAAAGAGAGCAAGAACAAAGGATTTTTATTTAACAGCAAAACATTACCAATGTATCACACTGTTGGTTGGTGCTGTGTGCCTCCTGGGAATGATTGCCCTAACAGGCTAAGCAGAAACTCAGGCCTACCATCTGAGTTTGCCCCCAAAGTACACATGTTCACTGCCCAAATCACTGAGAGAAAGATTTTAATAACCAAGTCCCTAATCCTGCCACAGAACTGAATGAACCAAGTGATAATATTCTCATACGTTATTTCACTGCAGGCTGCACTTCAAAGTAGTATTTTCTGTGTCTTAAATATATATCCCAGCAGTCAGGAATTAGATTTTACCATTTTCCAACCTCACACAAGCTTCACAGCCTAGACAATGCAATGACACTTCCTGATTTTTTCTACTGAATTAAATATGAAGCACTAAACTCCATATGCATGTAGCTTTTAGATTTATTATATTATAGAAAATGTATTTCTATATCCCATGGAAAAGTAAAGACCAGTAGAGGATTTTTGTTTTGTTTTGTTTTAAAAAACAGGATATGCAGGGAAGGAAGGATCCATTCCTACTGCATTCAAGAATAAAACGATGTAGTGCTGTGAAAATTAAGCTAGTTTCTATTCATCTTAATTATGGCAAAACAGCTTGTTATTAAAATCCTTTGTCTTATCACACTGTAATTCTAAGACTGTTTCAGAGGCTCAAATCACATAAATGCTCAATTCCTGATACTGATGGTCTCAACACTTGGTGCTTTTTCAGGAAAAAATAAAATAAAATAAAACAAGATTGGTGGCTAAACTCTGATGGGGCTCACCTTGTGCCACTGAATACATCATGACTCCAAGGTAGCTGTCATCTCAGTTACACCAAGGCAAGACAGAGAGAGAGCTTTGATGCTTTGGGAAGCCACAATGGGGCTTGGGGGTTGTGGGGTGGGGGAGTATAAAAGCAGCCAGTACAGGACTGAGTGTCGTGGGTACTGGCTCACAGACACTGGATTGGGTAGAGAGCATTGTGGTAATGTGCATAAGGCTAAACAACTAAGCCTCAAATACCACAAGAGCTGAAAATTCCACCCTCAACCTGCAAGCTACCAGCTAATGTCCCATTAGCAGCAAAATAAACTTAAACCTACTGGAAATATTTCCCAAGAGGTATTCCTAAAAAAAAAAAGAAGGACAGAAGGACAGTGTAGAAATCAAAACTGCATGCACATACACACTGCAGTCACTTCACAGAATTACTGAAGAGGGAAGCCTGGAAACCATGAGCTTTAGAATTTAATAACTATAAACTCAATGAGTTATATCTAATGACAAAATGACAAATGCTATTCTGAGAATCACAATCATGATTTTCTTGATATTAAAAAAATAAATAAACAAAGAGGATACTAAAAAACTGAGCTGCAAAGTATTTCTAAGAGATTTCTACAAGTCTTGGAAAGCTATTTTCTTTATCTGTGAGAATTCAGTGAGGTTCCCCTTTTCATATATAAGAATGCGATTTGCAACTACATGCCAGGGCGAGCATATGCCAGACTCTGCTTCTGAATTCTGGGTCAGAGATTACCTCTTCAGAACAGAGTAGACATAAATACGCTACTCAAGAGAAGTCGAAAGGAAGACTGACACCAGGATCCTCAGTGCATGCACAGGGCTCCGCCTTACCTCACATCAACATACCATCAGTGGCTCTCGGCAAGAGGCAATGTCTTTCTTTTCTAAGCAATAAGACAAGGCAGTGAACACACACACAAGGGGCAGTATGAGAGCATCAATTTCTAACAGAAATAAGCAGCATCAAGAAAGGAAAATGGTATCAACTCGGGCTTCAGTTTGGAATAAAATGTTTTTCTCTGGGAATCTTTCAACAGCATTAACTATTCTGCTACACTTCGAATTCCAATGGTTAGCAAAATGAGAATGAAAAAAAATTAATGACTGGCTTTCTGACAATTCAGAATTTGTCAGCTCTTAGAACATATACAAGGAGTCAAGACAGGCTATCACTTCAGATATGAAAGTAGCAAAGGTTT
This sequence comes from Rattus norvegicus, assembly GCF_021556685.1. NCBI lineage: Eukaryota > Metazoa > Chordata > Mammalia > Rodentia > Muridae > Rattus > Rattus norvegicus. Next base: position 189,151,450 of record NC_141534.1, read on the forward strand.
GTGCCTACCTGTAAAGCTTCTACCTGTGGCAGCAGGACACAGTCAGCACCCCCATGTCACCTTCCTCCTGAACCCATTTATTAGTAATGTGCACCCACCCTAGACTAGCTGAGTATATATACCTGAGAAACATTAGTTAAGATATTGCCCTTACAAAGACTGGGAGATGGGGCCAAAGTGCAGAAAGCAAGTTTTCCCTCAGTTTATTTTGTTGTTAGCATCAGTTTTTGTTTGTTTCTTTAAGATCCTGATGCCACTCAACAATCCACAAGAAAATAAATTCTGCTCAGATGAAACCCAAGTCTAATAGTTCACCTGTCTATACACTGATAGCTTAATTGGTTAATAGGTTTCCAAATCCTAGTGTCCAATGAAGTCATTAGAGTTCACTAGAAAGAAATAGGTACGATTGCTAAAGGGACTATCCAGATTATTTTCTACAATTATTCCAGTTAGCTTGGTATCAATGCTTTGCCTATGGCTGTTATTTGGTCAATGGCAGAATAAGGCGACACTTTTAACAATTTGAGTTACACACACACATTCATACTCTCATAGTCAGGCACATGACCCCAAAAATACAAAATAAAAGCATAGAGGGCTTTGGTGTGGGAGGGGGTTCTAAATAAATAAACATCTGTACAGATAAAACACCCGACTGCAGAAGATCACTGAGGTTTGTGAGAAGGCCGTGCAGAGGTTTGCATGCTAGAAGACAGCTTTTTGGAGCCTTTCTCAGTGGTCGACCTGCTACTGGGAGACAAGGGAGCTCCGGAATCTACCTGGGAAGACTTGGATCTGCGAGCAGATAGCAAGGAATGTTTAGCAGAAGCAGGGTCCTTAGAGACAAGCTGTTCCTTTCCAGTTGTATTTGTGTTTGGCTGCTGTGAGCCCGGGGGTTGATGGCCTTTCTCTGCCTTGTCATCTGCAGTGTTCTTACTGACTGACTTGACAGAGCTCCCACCAGCCTTTTTGGATAGCAAGGTTGTCTTGCCAAGATCAGTTGACCGCCGGGTTTCTTTCTGTCTCAAGGCTGACTTAAAGAAGGACAGTCCCTTATCCTCAGACTTGCTGTCCCTCTTCAACCCAGAGCGTACACTTGTGCTAGGTGAGCGCAGGCTGGCCATGGAGGAGCTCCGGACATGTTTGCCATCAACTCTGCTATCCCCTGCTCTGGCCTGATTCACCCGAGGGGAGCTGGGTTTGGAGGTGGAGGTGGAGGTGACACTGGCTCTGTCAGAGCCTAAGCTTTGTCTGGAACCCTGTCTACTCAAGCTCCGGTCGGAAGTCCTGCTCTTCCCAGAAGGGAGGGGGCCCCTGGTGGCAGGGCCTGGGGCTGTTTTGGCAGATATGGAAGAGGAGGAGTAAGTAAAGGCAGAAGCAGACTTTTGCTTCTGTGGTGAAGGAGATGACATGGATTCCTGGGACCTGGGGGATGATTCTTTTTTGGGTTGGGTAGAGGCAGAGGACGAATGCCTTCCACTTGTCCTGGAAGAATCTGCTTTGCTCCGACAGCGGGCAGGTTTCATGGAAACCTTCACAGGAACAGGAGAAGAAGGGGATGGACTTGAAAGAGACGATTCTTGGCTAGCCAAGGCCGGCCTTCCCTTCCGCATGCTCTTCTCTGGTTCAGAAGCGCCTTTGGAACTAGGGGATCTCTTGGTTGTGCTCTCTGGCTTCTTTGTGAGGGAATCTGAGTGGCTTGGAGATTTCACCTCTTTGACTGGAGAGCTGTCAACAGAATCACTCTGGTCCACATAAGCAATCTGGTTATTATTATCAAAAGGATCAGAGACTGGGGGCAAATGATCCCCTTGTGCTCGGTTTTTGCTTGGTGTGTCTACAACACTGGAGTTCAATTTTCCAGAGTCTGAGTCATCTTTGAACACACCTTCCATGACAGCCAGTGGGGCCCGGCCCGCAGCCTTGTGCTCTCGTCTACTGTGACTATCACTTGGTTCCTGGTGGCTACCAGAAAGGTTCCGCAGACTACCAAAGCAAGAGATGGACACTTTGTCATCACCTGCCTCTCCAATCCTTTCAAGAGTGGAGGCAGACCCATGGATTGGGGAGTCCCCTGAGAAGCGGGAGGGAGAATTGGAGCGCATCTGCAGCTTGGCAGACAGGGACCAAGAAGGCCGCATGCAGTTTTCATTGACAGCTAAGGGGCTGGTGACAGAAGATCTGGATGACAAGCTTTGACGCTGCACACTTCTCACGAATGGTCGAGTAGAAAAGCCTCCTGCATGGCAGAGAAAAGTCTGTCAGGCTAAACCAATAAAAACATTTAGTAAGACACTGAAGACAAAGCAAGGGCAAGCCTGGAAATATGACAACCTTCAAAGCCAGCCTGTGTGCTAGAGTCAAGGACAACTGAGTGTTTTCAACCTTTTGAAGAGCCACAAAACAGGGTCATGCTAACTCTGAAGTCAGCAAAAGGTTCTCCATCTATGTCATTCTACATTAGTCAACAAACTTTGTCAGAATGTCAGGCAATTGCTCAGCTCTACCATGTTAACACAAAAATAGTCACAGGTAGCACACAACCAAGCATGAATAGTTATGTTCTAAAAACTATGGGAAAACCAGCCATCCACATATGACCTGCAGACTGCTGGTCTAATCAGAGAATTAAATAAAATCTTAGAAGTTTGTATCCAGCAAAGATCCTGGCACTCCCAGGTGTTCACTAAACATGGGCCGCGAATCCGGTTTCTTCATCTTCCTGAAGGACACCTGGGGCTCACAAAACAAACTCCTTGGACAAAATGACACAAGAACCCAGGACACTCATTGCATTCCCTATGGAAGTAAGTCTGTAACAGGTAACAGTGAAAGGATATCAGTGGAAAGAGCTAGAGCCTTGGATATAATACATGGTACTTTCAGTGCCTGGCAAGTACTATTTCCAATGACTTAAACCTTCCCAAGACAATTCCGAGCTGAATTCTGCATGTACTTGTTACTGTGGTCTTTGTGACTCCTAAGAGTCAGGGTCTGTCCTCTGTGACCACTGAGCATGACTAAATGATGATGATGCTTAAGAAGATACTGATTTTACCAACTAGACTGTTTAAAAATAGATTAAGGCAAACCATTTCTGGGTTTATTGTTAAAACAACAATAAATTCCAAGTTTACAAAGCTGTGACGCAAACGGTGTCTGTCCATCTAAACAGGCCTAGGTTCACTAGTCAGTTTTTAGAATGAGATAGGGCTTAGCACCAATAGTCCAATTATCTTCTTGCTTCACAAGAAAGGAAGTAAAGTATCAAAGCAGATAGAGCCAGAGCCATGCCACAGCCCTCCTCGTTTGGCTTAGTTTTGGCTCCACTTCATTCTCTCAGAATTATCCATCACCCCTAGAAGCAGACTAAAGCAACTGAAAGATTGGCAGCCAAGTGAGCCTCATTGGAAGGTGAGTCACTGTCTACATTACAGAGGCTGAGCTCACCCTCTCCCACTTCCAGCTCTTAGTACTTTGGCTATGCAATCCATCCCATGCCACCTGGGGTTCCTTAGAGCACTAAGGACTATTCTGTCAATACTCAAGCAGTAAGTGAAAGGTACCAAGAAAAACAAAAACAAAAACAAACCCCACTTCAATATTTAATTAGATTTTGTCCAGAATTGATACTGTGACTATGTTTAGAGTAGAGGTCAATCTGAGCCAACGGTGTCCTCATTAAGCAGAGAATAGCAACTCTACACGAGACAGTCCCAGGCACATTAGAACATGAGTCCTTATACCCAAGTTTAACAAAAAAGTGTTAAAGCTCTAATCTGTATGCCAGAATATAAAAGGGGGAAATAATGAAGTGGAAGAAAAAAAGCCCGGAGTCACAGAGAAGCCACAGTCCAGCTCTGCACACCAACTCCTTTGAGTTTATACTATCCTTGAGAAGACCTGTGCTTTGTCCGTGCATTGCCACTTTGGAAACTGGAAACCAGGACCCACACCCACCATCGTCTTCACTCCTCTCCCCTGTCATCTCCACAGACTCAGACAGTGAGGCCAAGGATGTGCGTCTGGAGGAAGCTGCAGAAGTCACACTGGCTTGCTTGCTTCCTGGGAGCCGGCTCACCCAGTGCTCACACAGAGAAGAACTTGTGGAACCTGCAGAAGAGGAGACAATCCTTAGGTCAGCCAGGGTCCTGCACTACACACATCCTGTCAAGGTGCTGCCAGTCAAGCCAGAGACTTGTCTCCTCACCCCAGAGCTAAACACACCCCCAGAGATGAGTATCCCTAACAAAGATGAAGAAACTTCAGGCAATTCCTGCATAGAGGAAGGTTATGGAAACAAAATGCAAATATAGAATAAATGTTTCCAAAAGCAACACCTAATCCAGGCAAGGGAATAATAGAACAGGGACACACATCCACTCACTCTACAAGGACTCACTATGTACACTGGCAGTCTACTGAACCACCCAGGGGAAGAATGATAATATAGACATTGTTATTGGTAGCTTCAATGTCCTTTGGACATTTTGAAGTCATTATCATACACACACACACACACACACACACACACACACACACACACACACACACACACACGGTAGCACAGTGGTATGCTGAATGTCAGTCTGTCCAGTCAATTCCAGGAGTATGCCTTATAGTAGAGCAATAGAGAATGCTCTTGAAATTGACTATATGTAGCAACCTGTGTCAACCAGACCTCAAGAGACTGTCATTTTCGAGTACATCTGAGATACTGGAAAGGCCCAAGAATACCAGAATTCCCTCAGCCAGTCAAGTGAACAGACTACACATTGGGTAGAGCTTGTCTCCTGAAGGGGTGACTCTGCTAGAGTGATGCTTCCTTCAGCTGCTTTAAGCACACCACTGTAGAGCCTTGGAAAGGGACATAGGTCACCATTTCCTGCCTTCCCTATTGATATATATTAGCACATTTCAAGTTACCTATTTTTCTCCATACTCTGCAGTAGGAAGGGTGCATCCATGTTGTATGGGGTTCATTTCTACATTTATTAACATAATAAATTCCATCTCATCAGTAAAGCTAAATCCTCAGTTAACTGCCATCAATGTGTACCCTTAACAGAAGAGATTACTCTTACTGTAGAGAAAGGACTCTCTTTCTAATGGTCCTTTATTGTTTACAGAATGCTTTCACGAACCTTCAGTGTTACAACAAACAGCAGCCCCACTGAGATGATCGTGGGGCTCAGATGAGCCATGTTCTAAGATACACTAAGCAGATGTCAGAACAGCACCTCAGGCTGCTAACACTATTCCTCCAGGCACTTACCCAACTGTTGCAGTATAATTAAAAAAGGGGCATGACTGGTTCCCAAGCATCACCGTTCCGTGCTGGGCCCCTGGTACTCTCAGACCCGGACAGCCGCCCCCTGGAATTAGTTCTGGCACCATAGGGCCATATAGAACTAACCTTAATTTATCTCAGCGGCGGCAGTGGCTGGCTTCAGTTAGGAACCACGCCACATTAGCCTAGCTATCTTCTGGCCCCAGAGGTCTCTCCACTCCCATTGCTAGTCACCCTGGCCAGCCGGGAACCCAGCTACATGGTAATATCAAGACTCAACAAACTGTAACCCAACAACCAGATTTATATGTTAAATACTCAATGTATAATACATCCACACAATTAACTTATAACCAATTGATAAGGATATAAACTGCCCACCAAGATAAGATACATTTGTCTATAGAAATCCATCCCAGCTACTTTGGCAATTCGGGACCACAGGGATCTGGGTAATCCTTCTCAGTCTCCATTTTGATTCTCTCCCCTTAACCTTCTCTCCCTCCCTACAAAAACTTTGTCCCTGTCTTATTCTTTTACTGTCCAATCATGGCCTTGACCTAAGTTGTGCCAGCCCTCACCTGCATAATGACATCAGCCTACACCCAACAAATAAACACTGTGCATAGTTTGACTGGGCTCAGCCCTATCTTTTTATGAACTCTGAACTGCTGGTCCATGGTAGTTCAGAGTCTACCCAAACTTCCTTGACTGAAATCATATCAGAACCCAGATTAAGTGGGATTGTGAAAATTAATCTTGTTAAGCTTTCAGTAACGAAGCTTTCTGAGGTATCTTCTAGACCATGAATTACAACCTCCTGCTCTGTGAAAAAACATCCAAGAACCAGGTTACCTGCCACGGAGCTGTTGGCTGACCATGATGGGATAGCTGTCCGCCTCTGGTAGAAAAGGATGTAAGCTGTCTGCGTGCACACCTCATCTTCTGACAGCTGCTGCACATCACTGTCATCGAAGCAATACCAGAGACCATCCACGGAGTTCTTACAGTATGCTGCCAAAAAGAGTCCACTGTCAGCACCAGCAAGGCTGTACCAGGTACTCTATCCACAGATACCATCCTTTATATTTTATTTATATAATTAATTCAACAGCATTTTAAATTGCTCACAGTAACAGAAAGATAGTAAGAAAAAACAAATCCAGATTTCAATTTATACTCAGGCAGAATGTTCTAAGAAATTCCTAAGTTCTCCAATTACATAACAGTTTCATCTCAAAAAAAAAAAAATCATTATACTTCTAAGTATAAGTAGGTCTTGCCAGGGACATTGTTTTTTCCTGTTAGAGATACTTAACAATGAATGAAAACACTTTGATTGTCACAAATGGTGGGGTGGGGCCAACAGCATCTAGTGAGGAGAGACCAGGTATGTTCACAATGCATACGAAGCATTATATAACATAGAATTATCTAGTCTCAGGGTCAAAAGGCAGGGTAAAGAACTTTGATTTTTGTTGTTGTATTACTTTAGTGTTTATTAGGGACATAAAATAATATGAAAGGTCCACCGACTGACATCTAATACCTAACATAATCTAAACATTTCATTTAATCCTGAGATTTATCATTACTACAAATCACTCCACAGTAATTTGTACATTATTACACAGGCTCAGAAAGACTGCTTATGGGGCTGGAGATGTAGCTGAGCTGGTAAAGTACTGATCAAAGATGAGGCTCTGAGTTTAATCCCTAGCACCTAGCCTAGTCAAATTAGCAAAACAGAAACAAACAACAACAATAAAAAGATACACAGTAGGTGCACCCAAGAAGAACCCCTGACCTCCACACACAAACTCCACAAATACACCCATACTACCCTACATACAAAGACTGCCTAGCACATGGTCATGCAGTTGAAGGAGGATGAACATATGGCATTTTGTACACGGCATGTGAGTATACAGCATCTAATCCTTTGGCTTGTACTTAAAGCCCTACCATGCCCCACCATTTTCCTTCAGACAAAGCCTAAACAATCTACGTAAGTTCCCTGGTAAACTTAAGAACACAGAAATTAGGAATACACACGTGGAGTCTTCTCTATAGTTGCAACTCTAAGCCTGAGATAAAAATAAAGACAATTCAAGTACCATTGAGAAAAACAAAAAGAACCAACAAGAGCCAATAAAAAAACCTAAGAGTCTGGGGCTGAGAGTCTAGCTCAATAACAGAATATGTGCTTAGCAAGCCCAAGAACCTGGGTTCAATCACAAGCACCATAACACCATAACTAGCCCAAAACCATGAGGCCATGAAACCAAGTCATACTATTAGGCTAGATCAGGGAATCTTATGAAGCTTGCTCTGAAAAAGCACATTATTATCACATTTCTAAAAATATCCATTTACTGAACACAGATGATAGCTGAAATATTCAGTAAATGCTCACACAGACTTAGGGTGGCCTTCAAGGACAAGGTGCATACAATTCTGAGAGACACAGTGAGTGACACCCTCATTAGGCCACTTCACTTTTGCAAGTATGGAACCACAAAGATGAAAGGGATCCAGGTGAGGAATTGCTTCTAGCTAGACAGGTCCCAAAAGAGAAGCAAAGGCTCCAAATGTAGGAGGAAGATCATGCACAGCTCTCAGAACCCGAGAGGATGAAGTGGAGACATCATAGCAACACAGCACTGGCTGGGCCAATGGTGTCAGGCCAGGCTGATATACACAAATGGCCCATCTGGGAGGAGGCTGCTATTCTGGAGAGGAGAGTGGGAGCAGAACTGCACAGCGACACCCACCAGGAGACAGAGTAACCCTGCTCTACTGCTCTAGTTCAGTCTGCTTCCTTTCAGGATGGTCTATTCTTGATTGTGGCATGGAAAGGCCACACAGTAACTAATAAGCAAACTATTTTATAATTCTACTTGCTTTTCTAACTAACACTGCCTAAAGTGTTTTTAAGGGCAGAGCTACTCAAACACTTAGACACTGGCATTTGTCCACAAAAGGAGGCAACAAAACAAGGATAAATATTCAAAAGCATCTAGCAATATGATACGGCTGTAACATTTGCGTTATATTTTGCAAAATTGGCTTATGAAGGATTGAAATGCTAAAATACAAAATAATAAGACCTTTATCTAGAAAAGCTAGATAAGCTCTGTTCTGAAATCCTTGCACAGGTTAGCCATATGTGTACCATGCAGTTACAGCAAGAATACATCAAAGACATTCTAGTAAAGATTTAAAAAACAGTATCTTCAGTTTAAAAAATGCTGGGAGGTGGCTCAGCAGGTAAAGGTATTTACAGCCTAGTTGATCTCTGAGCCCCACATGATGGAAAAAGAACCAGCTGCCTCACACAAGCTGTCTTCTGATAATCACATGAACTGCCGTCCCTCAATACAAATAAATAAATGCAACTTTAAAAAAAGAGTAATGCCAAGGACTGTTTTCTCTAAAGTGGAACTGTAAACCTTTAGAGATGAGACAAGCAATGGTTTACTTTAAGAACAAAAAAAGGAGGAGCTTGGGGAGACCAGTCCATGTGGCAAATGGTGGTACCCCTGTTGCTGGGGAGGCAAAGTCAGGCAGATACCGAAGGCTCAATGCCATCCTAGACTAACTGGCGAGCTTCAGGTCAGTGAGAGGCTGTCCCAAAACAAGGTAGACAAAGCTTGAGGAAGGACACCTAAGGTTGTCCTCTAGCCTTCAAACACACACCCAAATACACACATAGAACAGAAAAAAGGAAATGATAAAGTCCAGCAGTTCTCAACCACCGGGTCATGACCCCTTTGAAGGTCATAGGGGTCACCTCAAACTTTTGGAAAACACAGATACTTACATTACGATTCATATCAGGGGCAAAATTACAGTCATGAAGTAGCAACGAAAATAACTGGGTGGGGGTGACCACAACGTGAGGAACTGTATGAACGGGTGGCAGCATTAGGAAGGCTGAGAAGCGCTGACACAGACTGTGTGAGCACCTCCTAGGTAAGCGGCAATGAGCAGATAGACTCACTAATATGCTTCACAGGCCTAAGTAAAGTTATTCAGCCAAGTTCTCAGACTGGGAAGAAAGCTCTATAATCTTCCCCAAGCTCCTTTCACTGCTCCCAAGGGCTTTTACAAGGTTTCCAAAGTCTGTTCTAAATAACAAACAACACAATATTCTGAAATCTTGCATTGTCCTATTTTCCCCTAACAATATTTTGCCTACACAGTATGTAATAATAGGGACTATTTTGTAAAATGACTTCTTTACCAAAGCTGAAGCAGAGTAAGTATAAACCAGAAATGCTGGTGATGGTCTTAATACAGCAAGTAATTAGCAAATTTCAATTACTTCTAAGTCCTTCCACTTTAAGAGTAAAGAATACAAAATCCCATGACTATGTCATATCTAAGTATCTAAGAAAATAGACATTACTAGCAATGTCAGAAAATCAAATAAATCCAACTAGAAATAAATCAACACACAAGTGGTTGCAATAAAATTAGATAAACACTGCATTGCCATCTAAATAGTGTTTAAACAAAAGTACAAGGTTAAAGATATTTAAGTTATTAATGTCTTCTGTGATGTGAAAGAACTGTGGGAGCCTCTTTTTCCCTAGCAATTGCTTCCCAGACAAGCGAAAACCAAGCTGTTTTGTCATGAACACACCCAGAGGCTGTGCTGCTCCTCTCATGAATAACTGCTGCCAGCAGGGTTAAGCTAAAAGGGTTTGAGGAATGAGGGGTTACAGCTCGTCACCTCCCTGCCCTTCTGACTGGAAGAGAGTGGGTTGGGAGAGCATGCAAGGATGGGAAAGCCAACAGTCACCACTACCTTGCCAATATGTAAGGGAGTCGGTGGCTAACTGCTATGAGAACCTCAAGGATTTCAAAATACCATCTGGCAGGTACCCCCAACCCCACCTCATCTTCATCTACCATTGTTACGTCAATAGCCAGTATTAGAGTGCCAAGGTCTTGTCAGAAAAACCACTGCACTGATAAATTGAGCTTGTGAGGCACGTTCATCAAATATATTGACGATAAAGGATACAACAATGAGTTTAGAGAAATATACAGCTAACCAATTAATGGTAGTTCTTTTGCATCAATCTTTATGTAAACAGATATCTAAGTGAGAAACCCTAAAACCTGCCTTTACATGGTTCATACATGCTCATGGTTCATAATTCAAGACTCTATCTCAAAAAAATAAAGAATGAAAATTCAGAAAAATATATGTACACGAAGAGTCATCAATATTAGATTAAAAGTTTAAAAACAGAAACAATATCTGTTTATTAACGGCAATGATTACTAGTCATGTCACTTAAGAGAAACCCGTTCTGAGAAATGCAATGTTAGATAATGTGTCATTAGAATATCAGTGTAATGACACGAGCTAAGCCGTTACCAATCACTAAGCAACATCATCTTCACCACCATAAAGGTGTGGCTCTCACTCTGAGAGCACAAACAGGTTTCCAATCTCAGGTAGCTTCCGCCACACCCTCACGCCACCCTGGTTTATCTCCACTACCAATTACTACACACACTACACTGCCCTTAAATTTTATTTGTATCTACATCTCTGTCTACTTGTTTCTACTCCTAGAAGATACATGGTGGGATTTTAGACACTGATGTGAGTCCATGGCAAGCTAACTACAAAGTGTTCAATATTCATGAGTAAAATACACCAGTATAGTTACATCAGTGTAAAATAGCACAAAACTATGAAAAACACTGAACATATATCTCATATATCAAAGCATTACTATGGCTGAACTTTAAAGACACTATGCTCAATAAAATATTGCAGAACTAATAATACTGTGTGGTTCCACATACAAAAGGCACTTAGAGCATTAATAAGTTCACTGAGACAGATTGTGATGGCTGTCAGAGGCTGGAAGACAGAAGCAAGGAAATTACTATTTAACAAGTTTCTGTTTGAGAAATGAAAGAGTTCTGGAGATGGATGGTGAAGGCCAACAATGTGGTCTCAATGCCACCAAACTGGACACTTAACATTGACTAAAATGCTAAGCTTAATCATGTGTATTTTAACCATGATTTTTTTAAATGTTAGTAACTTTTATCTTGGTATGTCTGATAAGCCTATTTCACAATGGCATTCTTTCCACCTTTTTCTACACTTCGCATGCTGAACAGAGGTGCTTTTATAATACAAAGTAAATTTACCCTTAAAAGAACAGATGCCATGAAAGTGGCTCATGATCTTTCTAAGTTAGGGAAATGCTAGAACCGCAAAAGCATTGCATGGCTATAATGGGGAGGCAGCCGGGTAAACAAGAGTGGCTCCTCAGCTGTCTTGTACAAACATTCTCCTATCAGGTCTGCTTACTACTAGATGAATGAACTCAGAAAAAGAATAAAGTTCATGCATTTGATCTTAGACAGAGATCTGAAGGATGAAGCTGTTCTCAGAGCTGGTCAAAGGCACACTGGAAGAGAAAGGGGGGTTCAAAAGCTACAAGAAAACAGCTTGAAAGAAGCGTCAGTACAGACACGCAGCCTCTCACACTGCAGACCTGTGTAGTGCCCCCCTTGCATGGTGCCATGATGATTGCACACAGCATACAGGTCATAGATGTAGTCCTCAGGGTCCCTCCCGAGTCCATAGGGCCGTCTCCATGGGGACCAATGAGATGGCAAGCTCCAGCTGCTCTGGCTTCTCTTAACTACATGAGGTGTCATGTCCAGGCCAGTCAAGGGGAACTTGACCATGTTCTGAAGTTTCATACGCCTGTCTCCTTCCTGTTGCAAGAAGAAAAACAAGTTCTGATGACATTTTAATGCAAACAGATAGAAAGATCAGTTTAGCATGAAATGTGAGCCCTGTCAGTTAAATCACTTTGAATCACCTATCTGCTATTTCTCAAGACAAATAATAAAGAAACAGATTAGTAGTGTTAACTACAGGAACAAGCTCTAGTACAACTTAAAGTAGAACCAATGAGGAGCAACATAAGGGGGAGGAACCTCTAGATTTTCATTTCTTTATCTGTCAAGGCTTGGGGCGGCGGGGGGGGGGGGGGCAACTTAGAAGCAAAGTGACAATTTCAGGTAGTTCATCCTAACACCCCAGCCCTGTTGGATGTCTGAAGAGAAAGTTAACTATGTAAAGGACAAACCCCAATACCTAGCAAGGAGAGGAATCTGACAGTGACCCTTTCATCTCTACTTTTCCAACATGCACATTTACTTGGCTGAACTTAGCTATTTAGCCAACAATCTGAATAATCTGTATTTTCCATTAAACCCTGAGGAATATCCTTGAAACATAAAAATCTATTGAATGGATACTGTTCCTATTTTCTATGTCCAGGAGAACATTTAAAAACTAATCAGACACAGATGTGACAATCCTTAGGATTTATGGATCTATTAAAGGAAAATACACATTCATAGGAGAAATGCTTCTGACTGAGGGCCAGGCTGAAGAGCAGGGACCTTATTTTGTAGTGTAGAGAGAAGCACTGAAGTCTGTAGGGAGGAAGTGGTATCTCCAGAACTGTAAGTGAAGAACTGTGAGCAGTGTGTAAAACACATAGGAAGGACAGAGTTATAGAGACTCAGAAATCAATTAAAAGACAGCAACTGCATCAGCAATAAGAGAAAACCATTTAGTGGCAGGGTAACAGCAAGCAGAAGAAACATACAAGGAATCCATGAAAACACCAAGTCAACCTGAGCAAGTGGCTACCTAGATTAGAGTGACAAGAAGGGATGCCCAAGATGACACTGACGTTTTGAGTCTGGGATTCTGGAAGGAAAAGGTGAAGGAAGTCAGTTAGCATTAGGAGAAAACGGAAAAGACTGGACTAGAAACCTCAGTCAATTTCCACCTGCAGAGCCCAAGGGGGATGCCCAGGCAAATGTCATGTTTCATCACCACAGAAGCCCAGCTCTGAATCTAGAAAGGTTTCAGAATTTGGGCTAGTCCCCTACGTTCCACTTTAATGCTTAGGGAAACCCAAGACTGGGGACTAGGTGTGTGTCACCTTGCCACCCTTGCTCCTTCTTAGGTTTTCACATCTCGCCAACCTACTGCTATAACTCTGTCCTAAGCCACCTCTATGATGCTCACGAAACTTGTAACTGTTCAGCTGCTAAACACTCAGCAGCTGACACGATCACTTCAAAACATGTATTTGGCAATTGTACTTCTATTCAAAGCACTTCACTAAGACCTAACTCTACCTTCAAGGGCTTGCTTGAACAGCTGCTCTCTGCCCACCTCAGCTCCCACCACTACCCCCTCTTCTGGACTCTGTTATCCCACTGCCCTGCTTCAGCCTCTTCAGGCCCAGGCTCAGCATAACTGCTTCCTCTGTCACATGAAGATACAGTCCTGCTTCTCCTCATCTAGCAAACATCTGCTCATTTTTCAGGCACAAACCCTCTTAAATCTGAGCCACGAAGGTTCACTAAGGCTCACCTCTCATCAGTCTCTCTTACGATGAGGCTGTGTAAGACATTCTTCACCTTAGGTGATAGACTTTTGGGGAAAGTGACTCATAAAGCGGTGTACCAAAAAGCTCACGTTTGTATCTACGTATGACTCACCTCCCCAACTATATAACAACTCCCTGGAATAGGGCAATACTGCTTATTACATTAGGTAGAAATACAGTTCTACCTCTCTCACAAAGGATCAATTCTCAATCCTAAAGTAAGCACACTAAAATGTAAGCAAAACACTTACAAGTCTAAAGCAAACCCTCAAGAATGAAGTAAAACATGTTCATGAAGTACAATGTTCAAGACTTAAAGGATCATGGGATACTCAAATTTTTCTTTAGAAAATATGACCACAGATAAGGTCGGTCAAACATGTATGGACACATTCAGACAACATCAATGGGTGAATCCAACAGGGCCAACCGAGAACCCACACAAGCCACTAAGAGGAGTCAAGAGAAACAGGTCACACTAGCTTTTTCCAGTGACAGGATTTTCTCACCTGGCGGAATCTCTTAAGGTGTATGATAAGCACATCAGGCAGAGTCCACAGGCTTAATGTGATGCTCCCCTGCTGCAGCTGCTTGCAGTGTGGGCACCGCCAGGCATCATCTGGAGCAAGCTGGAAACAAGGAGCGGGACTTCCATTAGGCATCACATAATGAAAGCCTTTGTCATGGCAGACAGCTGGACTACTTTCTTGCCAGGGTCTGGTATCACCTCAGCATCTCTCTGAAAACTGCACAGGAAAACAGCCAATTGGATAACACAATCACAAGTAGCACCAGGCTGGTGTGGACACTGGATGAGTGCTAAACAAACCTCCCTCAAAGAATGACTAAACGCCCTTGTTACAGATGAACTCCAAACCCAGCATTGCCCCAAATCGTAACTTATCACCTATGCACTTTCTTGGTCTAGACCATCTTACCTCAGCAAATCATACTATTGCCCACCAAGGTGGAGCATAGGGGACCATCCCAAGACCCAGTCCCTCCTATTTTCTTCTTCCTTTCACTCCATGTCCCTCCATTTCTGAGCCTGTCTCTTCTACACACTAACCTCCATGAACACCACTGCACTCCAAGTTCTTGCTCACTCTCAGCCATACTTGCTGTGTCCTAACCCTTCTCTCCTGTGGCAGCACTGAACTGCTCCATGCAGTCTTCCCCACATGCTCTCAATAAGCTCTTCCAAACATCAGTCCAAAACTCTACAGCCAAATATGCACCTCTAAATGGGAAAGCGGGGGATATGTCAACTTAGAGGTGTCAAATACATGAGAAGTCCAGCATAGAGAGACAACATCCAACCTGGGATCACACATGGGATGAAGTAAGGAAACCCTGGAAATGGAAGACAATTCCCTTCAGAGTGGAAGAGAAAAGTCAAAGTCAGAAGCTTGCAGAAAATGTCTGTTTTAAGAGAAATACTCAACCTTAGAAGCCACCAGGTTCTAAAGATAGAGCCAAAAAACTGGAAACCAGAAGCATTCCCTTTAGGTAAAGCAAAAAATAAAAAGTGATGAGAAATATAGTCATTAGTGCCATGCACTGTAAGGTGCTCAAATGAAGCCCGAAAGGCCACTGAGAACCTCAGAGACCAGTATGCACTCTACACATCAAATAAACCAGGAGAGCCTTTGAGGGGCAAAAGGGCTAACAACAGTAAATTTGGGTCAAACAGAGGAGAAAGACCAGTCTGGCAACTTAAAAAGCACAATTGATGAGATCTGTTTTCATGATGATGCAACTCAATCATGTTCACAGAAAAGATTGGGAGACAGAAGGGGAGATATTTATATTTAGGTAAATAGGAGTGATCAGAAAGCCAGATGAAGGGGAACTAATCTATCATCTAGTAGTAAGCCCACATCTCACGTGGCATATATCAGTCCTCCCCTTGTGTGGCTACACAGTCTCACACTGTCAAAAGTAAGTTTCTTTCCGTTTAATCCTAACAGATTATAAACAGATACTTTCATGAAATATAGTATTAATGTCATAATATCTAATCACTGATAGTTCCTAAGACATTTCTCTAGTTTCTGTACTGTCTATAAACTACTGGAAAACTCCTAGACCTTGTGATTGCACTCTGAGAATTCTTGGCCTATGAAGTCTTCCTGGCAATGGGGGTACTTCTGTAGAGGAATACAGACTTCCAGTCAATCTTCTACACAGGTCTTCCTCATGGCAAGACAAGATCCCTCTCTTCTGCATTTCCAACCTTTAGATTATGTTCCTTTTATTAGTCAGAGTTCTCTAGAGTCACAGTACTTATAGAATATCTCTCTATATAAGGGGATTTATTGTGATGACTTATAGTCTGTAGTCCAACTAACCCAACAATGGGCAGCTGTGAATGGGAAGTCCAAGAGTCTAGTAGCTGCTCAGTCCCATGAGGCTGGGTGTTTCAGCTGCTCTTCTGTAGAAGTAGGTTCTAACGAATGTGCTGGCAAGTAAGGGCAAGCAGGTGAAGAAGACTGAGTCTCCCTTGTTCCAATGTCCCTATATAGACCTCCAGCAGAAGGTGTGGCCCAAGTTAAAGGTGTGTACCACCATGCCTGGATTTGGAACTTTCTTTGTCCCAGGCTGACCTTGAACTCGGAGATCTTCTTCCCTCAGTCTCCTGGGATTAAAGGTGTGTACTACCTTGCCTAGACCTAAGCTTTTCATGGCCACTATGCCTCAAGAACTCCATGCCAAGATCCAGGTCAGAAACTTGTGTCTTCCAGCCTCAAGAGCTAGATCACAGGGGAGCCCTCCAATTCTGGATTGTAGTTCATTCCAGATATAGTCAAGTTGGCAACCAGGAATAGCCACTACATACATTCCTTATATATGAAATTAACCAACACCTCATTCACAGTTCGTGTCCCCAATTAACTGTCAGATCCCCACCCCCTCAATGCCTCCTTCATCAAAATCTTCTTGGGTGTCTCATGACTTCAGATGCACCATCCCCACCCTCTCTTTCACCTGCATCCTAATGAGCTGTCCTCATCAACAGCACACATGGCAAGAGCAGCACCAGCACCATCACAGTTCTAGCACTGTTTCTAAAGCCTCCATGCACAGAATAATGACTCACACCCATATGATGCTGCTCATCAGTATTGAGCCTGAAAACTGCTGGACCCCAAACTATTGTCACACAACCAAATGCTAAGTCCCACCTCCTCCGCTATATCTCTACTGTTATTTTTGGCCCCACACTAAACTTCCCAAGTACCCCATACAAATTCCAGTGCGTATTTATTGAGCACATCCTAGGGGCCAAACACCTCTCTTGGATACAAGAACATTTAGTGAGAGACAGATGAGTCACAGCTCTAGCTGGGGTTCAAACTATCTAACTCTCTCCCTTAGCTCTTGTGCTCCTGCCACACTGGTTACACGTGTTTTCAACCATGTCAAGCTCCTTCCTAGCTTAGAACTTTATATACTTACTTTCTTGCTGTAGGGTGTGAACAGCCTGAAGGCAGAACCACTGTCTTGATCCCTAAGTGTCAGACTGCCCTGTGCAGGACCCAGCACACTACAGGTACTTCAGAAACCTTTACATGAGTGAGCTCTAGAGCTACCGCTCTCGTCATCACAAACTCCTCAATCCAGAGCAGAGAGCTGTTTTGTAGATCCAATGCTGCCACTGGCACATCTGCTAACCCCTAAGCTTTGTATTGGTTTCAAACATCTCTCAAGTCAATTTTTAAACACAAATAGTGAAAACACAGGATGAACCAAGAGTCTTCAATCACCTAGTTCCAAAGCCAAATGGCTGCTTTATAATTAAGTTGAAAATTGATAAACATATGTCTTTTGAGGAGAGAACTCAGATTCTAAAAAAATTTTTCCCAATATTTGAAGAAAATTACTATTTGTTTTAGTGTGACCAGAGGCCCTATTTCAGGCTAATTTCAGTCCCTATCAGACCTAAATGGGTGTCGGTTCTTATGTGGGTGAAGTCCTCATAACAGAAAGCATTCTGGCAGCTGGAACAATCATTCATTTTAAATAAGGTAGAAGAATAGAAAAAAGAAGTTTTAAAGTCCCTTCTAATCCTAAGGTGCCTAATTACATATGTATAAGAGCAAAGGGTGCACTAAAATGGTCAAAATTAAGATCCTGCTATGGTTTAACAGAAGTGCTTCCCAAAGGCTTATGCACTCAGTATTTGGTCCCTACCCAGTAACACTGTTTTGTAGGTTCTGGAGACCTAGGAAGGATCTGGCTGGAGGTAGTAGGTCACCCACCATAGAACTTTCTTTTTCCTGGCCCCTTCCTATCTTTTTGTTTCCCACCAACCATGAGGCAAGTAGCCTTCTCCTCCACATACTCCCCATCTCCATGAATTCTGTCTCATGACAGACCCAGAATCAACAGAACAAAGGACTATGGCCTGAAACCAGAAGCTAAAATAGATCTTTCCCTCTTAAGTTTTTTATCTCGAGTATAGGAGGTGTTCTGTCACAGCTATACAAAGTCAGACTAACACAGAC
This sequence comes from Rattus norvegicus, assembly GCF_021556685.1. Taxonomy (NCBI): domain Eukaryota; kingdom Metazoa; phylum Chordata; class Mammalia; order Rodentia; family Muridae; genus Rattus; species Rattus norvegicus. Next base: position 189,169,710 of record NC_141534.1, read on the forward strand.
CACGAACAGCAACAGAAGATTAGATGAATTCTACAGACATCTGGCCAAGATTTCCCATAGGCGGAGGCCCCAGAGATTTATCTATCTATCTACCCATCCATTCAACATTTAAACACTTACTGAATCCCTACTCTATGTAAACCATTTGTGCCAAGTGGTCCAGCACACCACGATCCAACAGAACATGATACTGCGCTGCTCTGTACTGGAGCCACAGTCACCGAAGCATTTGAGACGGAGCTTACACAACTAAGAAACTTAATTCTTTATCTTAATTACTCAATCTAAATTTGATTTAGATACTGACACCTGTGCTTACGGTACATGTGTACTAAATTAAGAAAAGCTGGGTTGTATTGGCGCCACGGCTGTAATCCCAGTCAGCACCCAGGAGGGAGAAGGAGAGGACTGCCTTGAGTTTGAGACCATCCTAGTCTACAGAGCAAGTTTTAAAGCAGCTAGGACTACATCGTGAGACCCTGTCTCAAAAAAAAAAAAAATTTGAGAAAAGTTTTCATTACTAAGGAAAAATAATTTAAGATTCCAAATTGAAATGAAAAAACAAGTCATTAAAAAGAAAACAAATAATTACAAAGGTTCATTTCTAGAGCACTAACTATATACCCTTGGGCCAGGCAGTGGCACTATTAGGAGGTGTGGCCTTGTTGGAGTAGGTGTGTCACTGTGGGTGTGGGCTTTATTGGAAGAGAGTATTCTGCTAGCAGCCTTCAGATGAAGATGGAGAGCTCTCAGCTCCTCCTGCCCCATGTCTGCCTGGATGCTGCCATGCTCCTTCCTTGATGATAATAGACTAAACCTCTGAACCCTTAGAAGAGTTGCCTTGGTCATATATCTGTTCATAGCAATAAAACCCTAACTAGGACACACGTCAAATACTCAAAAATTTAAGTCACTCCTTAAAAAAGCTCTTAAGGACTAACATTAAAATTCTCACTTAAATGTGTAGGGTCTGTGGGAATGAAAATTCCTGGGGCAGGATGAATCTCCTCACTGTCATCTTGCAGGCCCTGCATCTTACCCGTTCCTCTTTGGTGTAGAGTTGGAAACACTGTGATAAAGTGCAGGTCTGTGGTTGATGATGCTGCTCCTTCTGCAGACGGACACTCTCTGCATCAGGGATATACTCATCTTCTGTGTTTACAAACAAGCTGCAATTCAAGGGAAAGCAGCCTTCAGAGAATGTCTTATAAAAACATTCACAGACACAACAGCGGCTTTTTATAAATTCATAACCCAATAGATATTCAAAGAATGTGGTCAATTAACTCTTCTACATTCCAAAAATGTTCTTGGAAATGTCTCCATCTACAAAGTTATTTCAGGAGTTGACTTGGAGTTAGATTTTTTCAATTGTTTATGGTTATGCTCATTGTCTTAAATTGAGTGTATGTGCATGTATCTGCAAGGGTATGCACATGGGAGTGTATGTTCACATGAAGGTCAGGTGTCAGAGCTCCTGAAGTTGGAGTTACAGGCTGTTGTTAGCCACCTAGCAGGTGCTGGGAATTGAACTTGGTTCCTCTGCAAGAGTTGTGCTCTTAACTAGAACTACCTCTTTGTCAGTTCCGCCTAAATCATTCATTCTTGTCCAAAGTATCTAAGGACATGTATTTGACACAGGCTTACTAGTTTACAGCCATACAATCCTGAACATACCTGATCCTGTCTGATATAAGCCTACAAGAGCTGATGGTCCTGTAACAAGCAAAATCAAAGTAGACTAACCTTCACAGCAATTAGTGAACATATGGCTTTCCCCTCAACAGCAGTAAGTTTTCTAAAGTTATTGCCTTGGAAAGAAGTTGGGGAAATAATAATAAACTGCTACAAAAGAGTGTTAAAACACACTTAAGATACCCAGCTAATAAGACTTGTATACTCCAGCTAAAGAGAAATATCTGTGTGCTGCTAAAATGGCAATAAAGTTAGAAAGAGAGACAGAGACACAGAGAGAGAGACAAACAGACACACAGAGAGAAGTAACTTACAAATCTTTGGTCTCCTTGTCCCACTCTACTACCAGTTTCACATGAGCTGTGCCGCCTGGTCCACAGGACTTTAATGCCCTAAAGGATGAGAGTGGAGCCACATATTACTTCTAAACGAAAGAGTTACTTAAATATGATTGCATTCTATCTAGAATGTTATAAAATGTTTATAGTTCCCCGTCAGAAAGTTTTTAATTAGACCAATGTAGCCTGATTTTCTAACTAGTTTACAAGTAGAATGAAAAACCATAAACATGCAGTACAGAAATAAGAGTATAAGAGATTTAGTATCACCCTATAGGTTTGCTAGTACACTCTCAGATGCTATGTATTATCTTTCCAACTCCTGTGCAGAGTTTGATCCACACAAACTAGATGCAGTTATTATCAACAGTGTGCTCTAACACTTGCTCAACCTCAACCCACTGTGCCTAACTCATGTCCATGTCAACTCCCCTGTGCCTTCCTTCTCCATAAATGCACACTAGAAATTCATTGGTTAGCACCTTTGTTTGAGACATTCATCACTAATGGCTAATATAATTCAACTTTTATCTTTTGCATACGGTATAATATTTTAGATTATCTCACCTACTTTCATGTCTAACACCAAACAAGACTATATTGTTTTTAAAAAAAAAATGACTTGCCTAGGAAGCGCAAGGCCCTGGGTTCGGTCCCCAGCTCCGAAAAAAAAAAAAAAAATGAGGGGGTAGGGTGAGACAAGATCCCATACACCCCAGGTTCAAATCATTATGTTGCCAAGAGCAGCCTTCAAATTCTGACCTTCCTGTGCTGGAATTATAGGCATGCATCATCATGCAGAGCTGTGTGCTTTTCAACAGTATGTGCTGAAAAGAATTCACAATAAAAACAGTACAATTTTTCCATATTTATGTAGATACATATGGATACTCTATAGACATAGATCTGCTAGTACAATAGATAGTATAAAGGTAATAGAATAATATTATTTATAAAAGCACAGGAGTAGCAAAATAGAACAATTAATTTCATCAGAGGAGTAGGACCAATAAATGTTTTCTTAGTAAGAAATTATGGACAGCAGAAACCGTCCACGCAAAGCCTATACAAGACAATGTTACGTGTTCACGCACTCAGTACAATGAAGATAAAGGCAGGTTTGTTGCAGTGCGGAAAGGAATAGCAAGAAACCTGACCAAAGAGTAGAGTTCAAACTATGGGGCATCGGCTTTACCTTCTAGACCACAAGTTACCAGGTAAAAGTAATGACTATGATTATGGCATGCCCAGAACATTAGCCTGGAACCCTTCAATCTTGGTCAATTAAGAGTGTAATTTCTTTATATTTATATATACATATATGTGACTCTGCGTGTGGGGGGGGTGCGCACAACATGAGCTACTCTAATTTCAAGAAAGAGCAAAGAATACTTCTGTGCTGGCTAGTTTTATGTCAACTTGACATAAGCTAGAATCACTGAGGAGAAGGGAACCTCAACTGAGAAAATGCCTCTATAAGATGGGGCTGTAGGCAAGCTTGTAGGGCATTTTCTTAATTAGTGATTGATGCAGGAGGGCTGAGGCCACTGTGTGTGGGGCCATCCTGGACTGGTGTTCCTGGGTTGTGTAAGAAAGCAGGCTGAGCAAGCCATGAGGAGCAAGCCAGTAAGCAGCACTCCTCATGGCCTCTGCAACAGTTCCTGCCTCCAGGTTCCTGGCCTATTAGTTCCTGTCCTGAATTCCTTAAATGATGACATAATGTAGAAGCGGAAGCCCTCCCAACTTACTTTTGGTCATGGTGTTTCGTCACAATAATAGTAACCCTGACTAGGACAACTTTGTACCTACTATGAATCAAAAGTAAAACAAGTACTTAATTTCTACATGAGCTTAAAGAATTAGAGACGCTTGCATGGAAATCATGGCAGACATTAGACATTATTTTAAGTGGCACATGCAAGATTCTTGAAGGTGGCTTTGTGTTTGTCTATTACCTTTCTACTGTCGGGTGGCACAAGGGCTGTTCTTCCTGAGGCAGCAAGTAAGTTATTCCCACAACACTGACCACACGCAAACTGAATGGGCACACCTGTATCAAGTGTCAAATGAGAGTTAGGCTGGACTTAGTCAAGGGCATGTTTCCAAGCGGCATTTTCAAAACAGATCAGAGGGGCAGCAAACAGCTCACCTTGCAAAATGCTTTTCCCCTTTGAATACAAGGCACTCAAATGCAACTTATTTATCAAGTACTTAAGCATTCCATTGCTTTTCACTGGACACTGACTTAATGGTTTTCTATGAGTACCTTAACACAGCAATAGTAATTCTTAAAATTACAAAAGTTCTACAGTGCCTTCACACTGGTCATATGAACTAGATTGGCACCATAAGAGAACACAGAGCAATTCAAGGGGAACTTCTGCAGTGGCAACTCCATTCAGAAACTGGAGGTAAATTCTCAGTTTTGAAAATCCCAACAAAAGCAGTTTCACTGTACTAAGTGCTGCTTCTGAGTAAACGTCATGCTCTACTGGGATATCAAAATGCTTACTAACCTGGACGCTGACAGTAGGCCTCAAGAAATACTTCATCTTCTCCAGGATCTCCTTCTGCAGAAGATCCCATGCCACTGTCTTCTCTAGGTGTAGGACGAAGGGCAGTCCAAATCTACAACACAATGGGGTCACCTTAAAATACGGCAAGCCCCTTCAAGTTGCAATCCCCTACTTTTGGTCTTTTTAGATTAAATCACAATCTAACTGGTTTTAGGACAGTTCTCAAACAGAGGAAAAAAACAAACTAACAATGGTAATTCTCATATGGAGTCAAAAGAACTGCTTAGATCTCTCAGGTGAACAAATGGCTTCTGTGGAGCAACAAGGAGGCAGAAACAGTGAATAAGAGGCATCAAAGTGGACAGGAGCATGACCAGCTGTGTATGTCAGGGCATAAAGTGTCAGGAACAGGTAAGGCCAGAGGATCCGAGAAGCAGGCAGCCACACTCTGGTACTGACAAGAGACACATTGGCAAGCAAGTGATACTTGAAGACAGCTCCTAGCTAGGGTAGAAGCCAGCATATAAAACCAGAGACAGTTTTATAGTTCTCAGCCTCAGCTACATCTGAAACCACAGAGGAAACATCAAAAATGATTGTTGCCCAGAGATTCTGGTGAAGTACGTCTGCAATGTGATCCAGCACCGAGGCTCTTCTGAGGAGGCCCCAGGTAGTTCTAATATGCAGTTAAAAGTTGAAGCCTGTTCTGGCTTCAGCTTCATTCATGCTCTAGTTGTTCAAACCTATTTACTGATTCCTGAATATCTCCTTTACACATCCAGATCAGTTGCAGACCACACTCCCTCAGCATGGAATTCCCTCCCCGCCATTCTATACTCTCTCCTGCTCATCTGCCTGATACCTTCATTCCCATGAACCACAGCACTAGCCACTGGTTATAAACACTGCCTGACTTTCCATCTGCCTCCACATGCTGGCTAGGTTTATGTCAACTTGATACAAGCTAGAGTCGTTTTTGGATGAAGGAAATTCAATTGAAAAAATGCCCCCATCGCATTGGCCTGAGGAACATTTTCTTGATTCCCATAATGTGGGAAGGCCCAGCCATTATGATCCTGAGCTGCTGGTCCTAGATAGGAGCCATAAGAAAGCAGGTTCAGCAAGCCATAGTGAGCAGGTGAGTAAGCAGCATTCCTACATGGCTTCTGCAGCAAACCATGATCCTGCCTTGGCTTCTCTCAGTGATGAAATATAACTTGAGAGTTGTATAATGAAACAAACCCTTCACTCCCCAGGTTGCTCATGGTCATGGTGGTTTACCAGAGCAATAGAAACCCTAACTACGACAACAATAGACTGAAGGCAAGAAAGAAATTTACTTACCTTCCCGGCCGAAACAGCCAATAAGTAGAAGCAGAAGCTGCTGAATCAGTTAATGCGACAACGACAAATCTAGCTAAAAGATAGACTCTGAAGAAGACTCAGGCTGACGCAGAGTGGTAAAAATACCAAGACAATCATTCCTAATGACCATCTAGTGGTTTACTCACTGCAGTAACACTGAAGCTATTTGCCTGAAAGCCCCCATGGATCAAATAGTTTCCAATCACAAGGTAATGACTCCTCCACTCTTAAGAGCCAGGTGCCATCCAGTGGAAAAAAGATAGCATTTTCAACAAATGGTGCTGGTTCAACTGGAGGTCAGCATGTAGAAGAATGCAAATTGACCCATTCTTATTGCCCTGTACTAAGCTCAAGACCAAGTGGATCAAAGTCCTCCACATAAAACCAGATACACTCAAACTGACAGAAGAAAAAGTGGGGAAGAGCCTCAAACACATAGGCACTGGGGAAAATTTCCTGAACAAAATACCAAAGGCTTATTATGCTCTAAGATCAAGAATCAACAAATGGGAACTCATAAAACTGTAAAGCTTCTGTAAGGCAAAGGACACTGACATTATGAGAAAACAGCAACCAACAGATTGGGAAAAGATCTTTACCAATCCTACCTCTGATAGTGGACTAATATCCAAAACATACAAAGAACTCAAGAAGTTAAACTCCAGAGAGCCAAATAACCCTATTAAAAAATGGGGTCAGAGCTAAACAAAGAATTATCAGCTGAGGAATATCGAATGGCTGAGAAGCACCTAAAGAAATGTTCAACATCCTTAGTCATCAGGGAAATGCAAATCAAAACAACCCTGAGATTCCACCTCACACTAGTGAGAATGGCTAAGATAAAAACTCAGGTGACAGCAGATGCTGGCGAGGATGTGGAGAAAGAGGAACACTCCTCCACTGTTGGTGGGATTGCAGACTGGTACAACCACTCTGGAAATCAGTCTGGAGGTTCCTCAGAAAATAGGACATTGCACTACCTGAGGACTCAGCTATACCACTCCTGGACATATACCCAAATGATGCTCTAACATACAACAAGGACACATGCTCCACTATGTCCATAGCAGCCTTATTTATAATAGCCAGAAGCTGGAAAGAACCCAGATGCCCTTCAACAGAGGAATGGATACAGAAAATGTGGTACATCTACACAATGGAGTACTACTCAGCCATCAAAAACAATGACTTCATGAAATTCATAGGCAAATGGATGGAACTAGAAAATATCATCCTGAGTGAGGTAACCCAATCACAAAAAAACACACATGGTATGCACTCGCTGATAAGTGGATATTAACCCCAAAGCTCGAATTACCCAAATAAAATCCACAGACCACATGAAGCTCAAGAAGAAGGACGGCCAAAGTGTGGATGCTTCAGTCCTTCTTAAAAGGAGGAACAAAAATATTCATAGGAGGGGATATGGAGACAAAGTTTGCAGCAGAGACTGAAGGAAGGGCCATTCAGAGCCTTCCCCATCTGAGTGTACAGTCCATTTATATACAGCCACCAAAACTAGATAATATTGATGAAGCCTAGAAATGCATGCTGGCAGGAGCCTGAGAGGCTCAGCCAGAGTATGACAAATACGGAGGCAAATGCTAGCAGCAAACCACTGAACTGAGAATAGGGTCCCCACTGGAGGAATTAGAGAAAGGATTGAAGGAGCTGAAGGGGTTTGCAACCCCATAAGAACAACAATACCAAGCAACCAGAGCTCCCAGGGACTAAACCACCATCCAAAGAGTACACATGGACAGACCCATGGCTCCGGCTGCATATGTAGCAGAGGATGGCCTTGTTGGGTACCAATGGGAGGAGAAGCCCTTGGTCCTGCCAAGGCTGTAGCTCCCAGTTCAGGGAAATGTCAGGGGAGGTGGAAAGGGGGTGTTTGGGGAGGGGGAACATCCTTATAGAAGGCGAGGAGGATGACATGGGGGAAACTGGGAAAGGGAATAACATTTGAAATGTAAATAAAAATATCCAATAAAAAAGGAAAAAAATGCTCTCTTTACGTATTCACTTTTCAGTAAACACTGTTTCCTGTATTACTAATATGATGTTTATGGCTTCTTCATGCTTTTAGCTTTTGTATTGATATACTGTATAATAAAATACTTATTCTATCTATTGCCTGTAACAAACTAGTTATTTCCAGTTTATGTTGTAAATTTGTATTTATTTATTTACCTATAGACTATAGAAAATAGTTTTTTGATAAAATATCAATTTAAAACTGATCCATGGGTTGGGGATTTAGCTCAGTGGTAGAGCGCTTGCCTAGCAAGCGCAAGGCCCTGGGTTCGGTCCCCAGCTCCGGGAAAAAAAAAAAAAGAAAAACTGATCCATTCTCAGCTGAAGGGGTTTGCAACCCCAATATCAAACAACCAGACCCCCCCCCCCCAGAGCTCCCAGGGACTAAACCGTCAACCAAAGAGTGACCCATGGATCCAGCCACATATGTAGCAGAGGATGTCATTGTCTAGCATCAATAGGAGGAGAAGTCCTGCATCCTGTGAAGGCTCCTTTTCTAAGTTTAGGGAAGTGTAACCTCACAGAAACAGGGGGAGGGGGAATGGGAGTTGGGAGAACCAGGAAAAGGGATAACATTTGAAATGTAAATACATAAACTATCCAAAAAAAAAAAAAAAAAAAAAAAAGCTGGGTGCCACAAGGGGTGTTCATAAGTATCAATGCAATGAAAATACCATAAGCTCCCTTCCATTCTGTACCTTAAACACATCACACTTCTAATCTGCATTGGGGCCTCCTCTACACATGACCTATCCCCAGATGCTACCATAGCTCACCTTCTTCTCCTTGGGGCACCATCCTGTACTCTGGTTCACATGCAGACCCAGAGCCTTTACTCATCCACACCCTATCATTTTAGTCGGTGTCAATGTCTTCAACACGGTGACAACTACTTGAGGTTAAATGCATTTACTTATTTGGGGTTAGCCTGTCCTAAGTAGGATGGCAGCTTCATGAAAACAGGGAACCTGTCTATATCCCCAGGGACTATAAGCATCAACATTTTTGTTGATATTATTAATACATATGACATTTTTTATGTTTATGTTAACCACCCAAGGAACTTATTTCAAAGTAAAATTAATGGATATCTTGACTAGTTTAAAAAAACACACACAGAAAAACAAAACCCGAGTCCTTCTCCTAAAACACATCCCTCTGTTATCACTCAGGTGACACTTCTGTGATAAAGCTACTTTGAAAGACATTCTATAGTTCCTATAAATTCTTAAAGAGGGCAGCAGAGAAATCTGAGACTTTTGACTCCCAAATTTCTGACTTACAATGCTGAATGAATGATGGCGCCACTTGCCAAGACAGGAAATATTGGAAGAGAAAGATAGTGAGTGATTTTGGTTTGGGACATTAAATCTGAGGAGCATGTACCATCTAAATAGACACAGTAAGATAAGTTTTAAGATACAGGTTCAGAATTCTAAGAACAGCTATTTACACAAGGAATATAAGCTCTCAAAAGCTATCTAAGTCTTAAAATATGCATCTCTTATTCATATCTTAACTGTAATTTTGTAGTCATTCCCTTCCCAATCCAATATATCAAATCAACTTATAGGATTCCTTCTGAATATCAGAACCAAAACCTAACTGCAACTGGGCATGATGGCACATGCCTGTACTGCCAGCATTTGGAAAATGAGGTTAGAGGATCAGGAGTTCATGGGTAGCCTGGAATACACAGGGAGTCCCTACCTCAAAAACAAAACAAAATTCCCATTAAAAGTAGATTTTTTTTCATCACTACTTTCAAAAACTATTTTAAAGCATTTAGCCTCAAAAATGTCAGTACTTCCTGGGAAATAGCTGGTCCTTACCTTTTCCCTTGCTGCCCAGTGCAGGCCCTGTTACATACAAGCAGAACAATCTTGTCGCTTGCCACTCTGCTGGGCAAGTCTACTCTCCCTTGTTTGGCTGCTGTTGGTGTGGAGGAAGACAGCCTATGATGATCCAGGCCAAATTTCAAGTGGTTTAGATTGTTGTTTAAGTGAATGCCTGAAACAAAATAAAAACTTAGCTCTTCAAGATTCTTCTTATTCATTTACTACAAAGAATAGAAATAGAATTTTTTTTAAAAAACTGTCAGGTCTAATTTAAACTATAATTTAAAATAGGGACACTCTATAAAATCATTCATCTAGCCAATAGGCTAGGTATCAGCATTCATTGTTTCCTTTAAAGTAGGCTTACCTATCTTTTAAAACTGGAAATTAGAACTCTCCATGAGTCTGTCAGACATGGTTTTTAAGAACAAGTTAACCAGAATGCCCCACAAATACAATTTAAAATTAGACCCAATAACCAGTAACCAAACACATTCCAAAAGTAATATAGACAATATGTAGAACTATCTACAAGGTTTCACTAGCAGTTTCTTATCTGATTATTGTAACAAGGGCTAAAACTGTACTTACTAATCAGAGCTGTTGTGAGAACATAACTAGAACAGATCAACTCATATTAGCAAGAACAAAAATGTCTGACAGATAGCACAAATCTTCAGTGTCTGCTAGCAGAACTTCCTGTCATTTAGGGCCATCCATCTCTTCCATGCTATCATAAGGCTCTGCAGCTAATCAATGACAATATCTGTTCATTTCTTTACTCTTTCAAAAGTATGTCACTTAATGAAATGCACCCCCATAAGGAGACAAGGCCTTTCTGCCAACACCACGAATAATAGTAACACTAGAAGAAAAAAATAGGACAGCTTACAGACAGGCATTCACAGCAGAGTTCAGGCAATACCCAAGCAGCCAGCAACGTAAGGCTTGCTGTTAAGATGCAGTAGCATTACAACAATTTGAATACATAGCTAATATCAAAATAAATTTCAGAGAGTTTAAAAAAGCAATCATTAGACATATAAAAACCTAAACTTTAATTGAGCTGCTAGAGGGAACATATTATAGCATAAACACAACAAAGAAATTCCAAAGGAACAAGAGTAGGTATCACTCTATAACCATTTTAAACTGTGATGTGAAAAAAATAAAAGATAACAGAAACCAAATCTGAAACAACAAACTACCTCATTCCTGAGGTTCTTGGCAAAGTAACTGTAGGAAGTGAACACTACTCCTAGTGAGATAAGAGGGTCTGTTCACCTGCTATATAGGTCTACTCTTCAAATCACAGCCCTGTGTCTCCTATCCAATGAGAGCTAGGGTCAGGGAGCCAACCCCTCTATTTCACAGCGGTCATTGCCAGAGTGAGGACTATGGTGCTCTCACATGTGCTACTCAACAGAGTACTCACAGGGTCTTTAGATCTTAGACTAACACATGCTTGTAAGTGATGTACCTTTCAACAGAGACATGCTCTAGATAGAGTATGATGTTAGGACATGAGATTCATTAATGCATAGGAATTCAATGTATAAAATAATCCTTAAGCAATCAAGGAGCTGAGACAGAACTGAGGAATTTTACTGTTGAAAAAAAATCACTAATAGACTCTTGCTGCACATTAGAAATGGCAAGTTATAAAAAGATAGAAGCACAAGAGCCAGTGCTCCAAAAATTGTCAGTATAGTGGGAAAGACAGAAAGCAGGTCATTTTCATGTACACATGTAGATGAATAGAAGCAATGACTGGAGCTCTGCTAGCCAACAAGCCCTGTAAAGGTCCATATACTTACAGCCATGGTCCCCAGCTAAAAATACTAAGAAACAATGCACACTCAAGGAAATAAGCCTTTACTAGAGGGAGCAGTCGCTGGAGACATGCTTGTCTGTCTGTCTTTGTTGGTGTCTGTCTTTGTTTGTACATGTCCAAATGTATTTTTTATTTAGTTACAAAAGAAGTTGGGACTATTCTTTCAGTTATGAATTTATTATTTTTAATAATAAGTTTTGAGATTTTTCTCTTCTGTTTTTATCTCAAATTTATTTATATTATTTATTATTGAGCCCAGGAACACATATTCCTGTGGCAATAAAATGGATACAAAAAAACAACAAAAAGAATAAACTATAGAACAGTGATTTAGAGGTAATGGTATAAAAAGAAAAAAATCCACTTGACTGAATGGGAAGAAGGGGATCTAAGGCTGCAAGTGAAAATCATGTCCAAAATAGGAAAGCTCAAATAAAAAAGTTCTTATTAACACTTAACAAAAGAAGAAATTAGCCTTGCTCTCTGAGTAATGTGAGGAAGGATGTCTTTACAATATGTTCAGAAAAGGAATGGAACAGAGATATTAAAACCCAAACACACACACACACACACACACACACACACACACACACACACACACACACACACACAACTAGAGTTTTCAAGTAGCATAAAGCAAACTTGTAAAATAGGAAGAAAAGCTGGTGAGATGGGCCTCTACATAATGGGAAGGCATGTAAAGAACTGTGTACACAGGCAGGAGAAGAGTCACATGCTCAATATATAAGAAATCAGATTTGGGGTTCAGAAAGATCACTGGTAGCAGTAAAAGATTTTTGAAAACAAACTAAAGATAATAAAAATCTAAAAAACACAACAGTATGTGCACATAATCACAATTTTTAAAATTGTATACTATCATATCAATGCCCACAGTGGTCTAATCTGAAAACTCAGGTACATTATAGAACATGACCATTTACCTCTTTGACTGAGAATTCCTTCAGGCCTAAATATTTCTGGAGTCTCAAAGGCAAAAATGCAATCACTTTCATGGACTGTCTCCAGGTCATCTGTGTCACTAAAGGAACGATGGAACCCATCATAGTACATTTCTGTTAACACAATCTAGAAAATGAGGAAAATGCGAACAGCTGTGTAACTGGAAATTCAATATAAAATGATCTTCTAATCCTAAACTGACCTTCAGAAGACCATCATGTTGCAAATGTTCAGTGAGGGCTATTAGATAGCTTCTAGGACCATATTATTTGCTGGTAATGAAAGATACCTTAGAAGTATAGTGACCTCTGCAACTGTCTTAACAATACACTCTAAATCCAGACCACTTACAACACTAAATCCAGAGTTCCTCCGAGTTTGGGGATAGGTAATAATAACAGAATTACTCATTCTTCTGTTTCACTGGAGGAAGAAGGCAACAGAGACCTGCCTAAGGTTCCACACGATGCATGATTTCAGTCTAGGAGAGGACAGTCTACATCTGAATCTAAGACATCCTTTCATATCATTACATTCTTCTCTTTTCAGATTAAAAAAGAAGTCAAATGATCATGACTATCTGTACTGGAACACATCAAATTAACTCAAATGCCCAATGCTAGAAAACAGTTAACTGCAGCCCCACTGACTTGAAAAGCTACAAGAGGATGACCTGCGTATCACCTGCACTATGAAGCCAAATCCTAAGTAAACAAAAACCAAAGCTAAGAATAATATGTGCAAATAATTCTGGTTTTAGAAAAAAATTGTAGAATACTCTAAGGGAAAAGTGTCTAAATACTACACAGCACTAAAGTTAGCGACCTTCTTACTCACTTGCATTGATGCTTAAGATACTTTTAATTTCTAAGTAGTATTTTTATGATGAAACAGAAAATCAAAAGGCAGAGAAGGAAAACACAGCTACATTTAGAACTTCAGCTGCACGTTCAGCAGTGCTGCCCAGGGCAAAAGTACTAGACTGGGCAGAACAAGAGAAGGTTCCAGGTACCGCCTGCCATCAACCAGTCTTGTGACCTTGAACAGGGCCTTCTCCAAGGGGTAAAGAGGTACCACTGGGTACCAACTGCCTGCCTGCCCCCCCCCACTAGTACCAACATTAGACAGTCCATGAGGTGGAAAGGCCTGTGGTCCATTTCACAAACTGCCCTGGGGCGGGGGTGCTCCCACACTTCCTGCTAAGGAATTTAATGTTTACGCTGCTTTTCTCCTGGTGAGCATGGAAGTACCAGTCACCTCTTCAGAAGCCTCAGAGCTAAAGCAAACTAGTAATTATGTCACCAGTTTATACCACACGGGAAATAGTGAAACAACACCGAGGCTTTAAAGACACAGCTGTGTGTGCCTTGGATGCCAGGACCTCTCCTCTCTCTGCCCTCCCTTCATTTTGAACAAAAAAAGAATCAAGCAGCATTTTAAAGTAAATAAAGTATCAATAGTTTATCATTGTGCCAGAACTCAGCCTATGAAAACAGAAGAGATCTGCTATATTAAAGCAACACTGCTTTAAGTGTAATTGTCCAAATGGAGCCAAATGAGGCCAAAGAACAAAGGACCCTTATTATCAAGTTATTAATTACACAGAAGTTTCCAAAAGCTACCCAGGGAGAAGCTATCTTACTGTTAAGTCATCCTTCCTTATAAATCCTAAGAGATGTTTCCCATGATGGTTTTCCAGTAAAAACTGTATGTAAAATATGTTAAGTCACCACAAGCCAAAAGTATTTTTTGGTCAATTTAAGCATAACTACTCATCAAAGATGTGTCCCCTTTCCCTCTCCCAAAAGGGCAAACCCAACTTTTCCCTATCTAAACAAAAGACTCTGGTCCTAAGTAAGGAGACAAAACAGATATACCTCAGGTACAATGCACTTGCTCACAGGAATAAGGCCCTGGGTCCAAACCCCACAACAGAGGCCAGAGCATATCCTATATACTGAACGACATACTGGAGAAATGCCCATTCTCACCACAAAATGGGCAGGAGGGATTCCTAAGCTTCTCTGTTAAATGCGACAGGAGTAGTGTGAAAGGCTAAGTGATTACACTCTACAAACAAAGTCACGGGGTCTTACATAAAGCAGGTTTTCCTTTTATAATATGCAATTCATGGAAGCAGGAAACAGTTTTCTATACACTGTATTCTTTGAGTCTGGATTCCCTCCACCCATCTGTCCCTCAACACTAAATGCAACTGGTTTTAAATTTCAAACATGTTTAGCAGAAACTGAAGTAAGAAAAAAATGCAGATAAGCAGAATGCAACACTTTAATGACTCATGTGTAGTTTGGTCTTAGCAGGTTATTACCTGATCAGTGGGGATCTTTGTCTCCATAGACACAGCTTCCCGAAGTCTGGCAACAGTCCCAGACAGAGGCACAGCCACACCGATCCTCATGCAGTGGGAACATTTCCCTTGATACACTACAGTGACATAGAGAGGCCTGTACAGATCAAAGTCAGGTCTTCCCATTAGTTACTTATTTTAGCTCAAATATAGAAGAAGTGAAACAAACATGACCTGAAATCAACACAAAAACTAAAGCAAGGTCTGACACACAGCTCAGTTCTCTACATGTACAGCCTGCCTTCCCCCAGTGTGACATAAACCAGAATGGCGGATATGCCTACCCCTGCAGCACCTGGAACCTAAAGGCAGGAGAGGGAGAGTTCAAGGTCACTCTCAACTACATACGTTTGAGGTTAGCCTGTGATACACAAGACTCTATCTAAAGGGTGGGGGGCTCCCCTTTATCTGGAAGCCAAATGGGAATAGTTCATTTAGACCTAACTAAAAACTACTAAACAAGTTGAAAGAACACTGAAAAACCTATCATTATAAAAATATTTTTCAAAAATAACATTCATAATTGGTCCTGTCTGTTCCTTCAAAACAGTCTAGAGCTTCTGCAAACTCTTTAAAATCTGAAATAAGTACAAGCAGGGTCTCCAGAGGATCTAAGACAACCAGTTTTTAAAAAGACTATGGCACTGCTTGCCTCTATTATGGGCCTGCTCAGCTAGCACACTCAAGAACTTAACGAGGCTGTGTCCATTACTATTACTTAACTATCTCTTAACTAAATACGTGAAAGGCCCTGACTGCAGGACAGAGGAAGAAGTGCCTATCACAGCAGACTGTTAATTTACCATACTTTCTTACCTTGTATGGGGTAGAGGAATTGGCAAAGAAATGCACAGGAAAGGGTCAAAAGTGTTGCTCTGTTTCTGACAATGAGGACATGTCAAAGAAGATCTTTGAAAACAAAAGTAAAGCATTCACATGAAGATCACATAGAACTATGTCAAGCAGACAAAACAAGAGGGAACACATCATTTGCTCTTACCTGTACTGGGCTTGAAAAAGCTCCTGTACAAAAGTGCTACACACCGGAAAAGATGGTCCCTCAGGCATCATATCTGTCTCTGACGGTGGCTTAAAAAAAACAACAAAAACCAATGTACGATTCTTGAGTGGAACGGAGTCTAAAGTGTCACAAATACTCAACAGCCTTTATAAGCTGAAGATGGAACCCAGATGCTCTATAACATAACTTGCTATGCTAAAGTAAACACAGTCCACATGGACTCACTCCCTCAGACCGACTACTGCACGCCATGCTTATCGCTCTCTAACCTGGCCAGCTCTTCCCTAGATTGTTTCAATCATTATCTTTTTTTTTTTTTTTTTTTTTTTTTGGAGCTGGGGACCGAACCCAGGGCCTTGCGCTTCCTAGGTAAGCGCTCTACCACTGAGCTAAATCCCCAGCCCTCAATCATTATCTTGATACTTAATCCACAGTTTGCTTCATATTTTATTCAACCTCTTCATGTCCCTAACTACTAAACATCTGCTACCACATGTAGAAAACATTGTATGGGACATTAGGATACAAGGACTAGTAAGTAATACAGTGCCTGGCCTTCAGACTGTTCCCATATAGTAAGTCAGCCATACCTACAGTTATATGACAGTACAGTGTTCAGGAACAAAGGGATCTTAAATCAGAGTAATCCACCAAGTTTCTAAAACTAGAAAATTTGAAATACAGAACAGACTTGTCACAAACTTCAAAAACTCCCTGGGGAAGAATTCTTCCATGATATGAACCACTTTATCTATCATATTGAGGATACATGTAGAGAAGTTCAGTAAGAAATGCTGTATTTCTCAGCAGGACCATTCTGGACTGAGTTCCTATGCTCAAATCCAAGCTAACAGCAGAGGTATTCATACATTTCTTTTCTGGCTGTGTTATTTGTCCTACTGATTACAAAGTATGTGTCTTATTAGAATAGAAAGTAACCGGTCCCATCCTCCCTACCCCCTCCATTATACTGTAAGGTCCTTAGGAACAGCTGTCTTTTACCTTACATTGCCAGCACAATAATAAGCAGGTAAAATATCCCATAAAGTGCCCACTTAATTTTATACACACCACAGCTAGTCACTAGTTAAGGCAACAAGCCCAACAGATGTTTGTAAGAAGACTTCCTTCTCTCTTTACCCTCTTCCTGCTCCCTGATTGTCCAAAGACTACATGTACTCACCTTGAGAGGAGGCTGGCCACTCTGCTTTACAGCATGATTGAGATCTTCATGAACTCGATCCAAAAGCCATAGCAGGAACTCCTGAGCATCATGTTGGGAATTTCCTCGATACTGCAACGCGTTCTTTGATACAATACTCTGCAAGTAAATCAGCAGTATGAACAGTTGTGAATTCCTGGCTCTAAAAACTATCATAATTCTCAAAGAGGGGTAAAAAATCTTAAGGGTGGGGTTGGGGATTTAGCTCAGTGGTAGAGCGCTTGCCTAGCAAGCGCAAGGCCCTGGGTTCAGTCCCCAGCTCTGAAAAAAAAAAAAAAAGAAAAAAGAAAAAAAAAAAAAGGAAAAAATTCCAGTAAAACAAAACCAAAGGAATATTCTGATAAACTAAATTCATTCAACAGCAAGGTACTAATGTTCACTTCACCAGAGGAATATTCTGATAAATTAAATTCAATCAACAGCAAGGTACTAATGTTCACTTCTTGGCTGCGATACTGGTATAAGATACTAATGACAAGGAAACCAATACAGACTTTTAAAGGACTCTTACACTACTTTTGTTACTTTTCTGTAAATCTAAAGTTATTCTAAGAATTAGAAGTTTAGGAATATATTTTTTAAATAAATATAGTGGTTGTACAGAGAAGGTGCCATAGAAATAGAACACGAGATAGAGGATAATGACAAACAAAGAGTTGGAGGACAATGTTATTTTAAGACATGTCACTTAAGTCTTAAAGGATAGAGGCAGGGATGAAGCAACATATTTAAACACCCAACACACACAAGTAGTAAGAAAGTATGACACCTTTATGAAAGAGCAAGAAGTTCAAGAGACCAGAAAATGCAGGGCTGCAAGAAGAGCAAAAAGAATGAGTAAAGACAAGACTAGCTCAGGAAGAACTTTAAAAGCAAATCAAAGACGATACAGGAAACCAGGAAATGATTTTAACTAAGTGAACTGGCTAAGACCATGTGCTCTAAGGGGAGAAGATGGACTACTCTGAAGTGAAAGGAAGTGATGACTTGTAGGACTGTTAGAATAATGCATGCAGAATATTTTACATATAAAGGAGACGAATACCTCCAACTTTAGCTGTAAGTGTTTAAGTTGGAGTGTGGGTGGTACACAGTGGTAAAGCAGCTGGAAAACAAAATGAGGAAGGAAAACATGAGTCTAAGACAACACTGTGAAGACACACACGAGGAGGCAAATTTGCAAGAGATTTAGAAATATGGCATAATCAACAGAATCTGAGGCAGATTAGAGACTTAGGAAGTAGGCCTCCATACCACCCATATCTGCTCAGACAGACGTTTTTACACACTTTAAGACAGAAGGGGAAAAGGGAAAGAGATAAGTTCTCTTTCAAATATTTCAATGCCTGAACCCCTGTGGTTCCTCTAAGGAGGACAGGGCAGACAACTAAGAAAGTACTCATGTGGGCTCAGTGCAAAAGTCTACACTAAAAACAAGAATACAAAAGCCAACAGGTGAGTGACTGTAATCATAAACACCACTGAGATTACCCAATGATATCAGGAGACATCAAGCCAGAGGAGAAAATTCAGAAGACACATATATTCAGATATGGGAGGACATCAAAGGAGACTGAGAAAAAAAGTCATTAGCGCTATGACAAAGAAAATCAAGACACACTGTCTAAAGAGCCAAATGAAGAGACTCATGAGGGAAATGACCTACCAGTACTGTCAAAGGTAAAGAATGACAAAGCAAACCAACCAACTACAAACTGGATCCAGAGAGATGGCTCAGCAGGCACTTGCCACGTAAGCCTGGCAACCTGAGGTGAGTCCCAAAACCCATGTGAAGGTTGGTGGAGAGAACAAGACCAACTCCACAGAGTGGTACTCTGACCTCCACACAGATGTGGAAGTGTGTGCACAGCCCCACACACATTACACAGGCACACATGCAGAGAGAGAGAGAGAGAGAGAGAGAGAGAGAGAGAGAGAGAGAGAGAGAGAGAGAGAGAGAGAATGAGAATCACAAACTGCCTGCTATATTTCTCATATCTCATAAGCTGGGAGTCTGGGACAAGAGCTGTGTGTTCAAGGCCAGCCTGAACTACAGAGACTGACCTGTGTCAAGAAATAAAGAGTGGAGGAAGGGCCTGATAACAAACAGAGCTAGAAGAATACAACATGGACGTCATCCAGAAACAACATGCCTTTACTACACGACCCAACTCCTCCCAGCAGAGGTCAGACTTCTTTCTTGATCTAATTCTACTTATTTATCTATCTTCATTAATAAATTGGTCTCTTCCCTGGAGGTCTAATGATTAGGATTCAGCCCTCCTGGTCGTTGCCTCTTCAGTGCCTCTGGAGCATTTACACACTTAACATCTGCAGCACTGTAGAATATGTTGCCTTGTGGCCCTCTGTTCCTTCACTTAGGAGCATGGAAACAAAGCCATTGGCTGTACAGGAGAAGAATAGAGATGAATAGGTAGCTGGTGATACTAAGTCAGCGGAGCTAAAGAGAATACCAGGAATGTCATTAAGGTTTTTTAATTTCTGACTTGGGTGATGATCAGGAACAAACCTAAAAATAAGAGACCACAGAGTTCTGAACAAGCTGAGTTTGAGGCACCTATGTATCACCCCAAATACAGCTGCACATGGCTCAGGAAAGAGATCCAGGGGAGTGATTTCAATCAGAAAGGCATATGACTATCAAATGAGCAAAGAGAACAGCTCAAGCAGTATCTAGTGAGAAGAGCAGCCACCAGGCCAGAATCTTGACAACATAAGCCTAATAAAGATAAAAGGTCAAGGGAGCTCCGCAAACGGAATCTCAAGGAGATGAAAGCAACAACGCAAAGCAGGAACCAGGGTGGTCATCCTCTGGCTTCACTTGCCCATTTGATCTCAGTGAAGCAAATCCCTATCACAAAGAAGTAAAGGAGAAGACAAATAAGGAAAGTGAGCAGCTCCCACTGACCATTCTCCATATCCCAGACGCTGAGCTGTGCGAGCAAGGAAGACTCTGTGACTGTCTACGAGGAGGCAGCTAATGGAAAGGAGAGATCTGAAGAACATTTTTCAGCTCAAAGTGGGGAGATTCAAAAAATAGGGGAATTCTCATTAAATAGGTCAGGGGCTCAGACAACAGGAGCAAGCAAAGACAGTCCTACACAGATAAACGACAGACAGGAGAAGATACCGGCTCCACCAGTTTGCATAGTTTGCTTTACAAAGTAAACAGAGAAGTAGGAGGTCTTATGTATCATGGGAGAGGTAACAATTCTTACAGCATGTAGCTAGTTGTAGCAACTGTCAGAGGCACAGCAACCCTCTGTTCTAAACACACTGGTAATTTCTTCAGGTTGTGTATCGCCGAAATAAATTAACCAAAATCACAGTCTTCATTATCTATCAATGAAACTTTATACACAGCAGCCTCTAAAATTTCAGAACCAGGTCAACACTTACCAAGATTGCATTAAGTGTACTTAAGCTCTCCCCACTAGCACTTCAAGTCACCTGGGCTCCCCGCAACTCCTATGGACAGGATACTGCACTAGGTTGTTTAGCAGGACAGCCATCAGGCAAGACTCAACAGGCAACTGGACTAAATCAAACCTAACTGGGACAGAAATCTATCCTGGACCAATCCCATCCTCAGTCACATCAGAAACTTCGAAAAACTCAAGGAAAAGAAAATCCCGATGAACAAACACAAAAGCTCCTCTTTCTGCCACTTTTAGCCCCTTAACATGGTGACATCTCACCAAAGACACAAGGGACTATTTATCATAACTCTTTCCTAGACAAAACAAAATAGAGAAAAATGGTTAATTATTTAGTGTGTGCTTCAGAAAAAAAGCAAGTCCCCTAAGTGGCACTAGCTACCAGGTATGTCTGATTTATTGAATAAGCAAGTAGAAGAGAACCTGGTAGTCAAAGTCTTGAACTGTCTCAACCCTACAGCCCTGCCAAGAGATTTTATCATGGATCTAAGTCATATCTAATCCTACCTTGATTTGCCTTTTAAGATTCTTTTTTGCTCCATTAAGTCTCAATTTAATTTAATGTCCTAAATTTAGTAACTATTTTGTAAGGTTTTTTAAAAAGATTTATTTATTTATAATATGCATATAAGTACACTGTAGCTGTCTTCAGTCACACCAGAAGAGGGCACTGGATCCCATTACAGATGGTTGTGAGCCACCATGTGGTTGCTGGGAATTGAACTCATGACCTCTGAAAAAGCAGTCAGTGCTCTTAACCACTGAGCCATCTCTCCAGCCCTTGAAGTTTTTAGTAGCTTCCTCAATAACAGCATATACCGAAGCACTAAAATTATGTAATGCATTGCTTCTGTGAAAAGTAAAGCATGGACCTTCCTAAACTTAACTTCATACACTTGTGTATGTTTTATAGAACCTGGGTATTTCTGCTTGGAAAATATTAAACAGAGTCTATTGGTGTAAGGCCTATACTTCCTACAATAATTAGACCAATTGTCTCCTAAGTTGATGATCCTTGCAGGCACCAAATAAAAGTCAAAACATTTGCAAGACTCTTAAGTTTCATAACATCTTTTAACTAAGTAACATTGTTTCCCCCTCAGAACAAAATGAATTAGGAACATAGCTCAAAATAAAGTCTACACAGTTGGAATGTAATCTCCAGACATGAGGTTCTATGAGCAGAAATCATCATAGAGCCGCATGAACAGGCAGCAACATCTCATGCCCTAGGGAAAACAGACTGGTCACAAACATTCATTACCTGACCCCAAGACAAAGACAACACAGTAATAATTTTGATTACCTTGTGATATCCCTGGAAATGGATATCACAATCTTGATCTGATATGACTGACTGATCAGGAGTTAGACTATTCTTCTGGAGATAAAGTATTTTGTAAGATTCATCAAACCAATCACTATCTACTTTCTTTGCCAGAAAAGGGTGTGGGGAGCTAGCCAGTAAAATGGCTCAGCAGGTAAAGGCACTTGCCACCAAGCCTGATCCCTGGGATCCACATGATAGAAGGAGAGAACTGACTCTCACTGGATGTCCTCTGACATCCATATACACATAAAATTGATGAATAGAATGTTAAAAACAGTCACACAATTCAGAAGGACAACTATATAAGTTGAGGATTGCTAGTCCAAAATGTTCCAAAATACAAATTGGTGTGTGTGTGGGGGGGGAGGGTGTTTGGTATGTATGTATGTAGTATGCATATATGTGCAATGTGCATGCCTGTGCCAAGTGAAGAGGCAACAGGATGTCAAAGGTCCTGCCGTGACAGGGCCTAATGATAGCTCTGCCTGGTCCTGAACTATGTAGTCTGTACTGGGCCTCAAACTCAGGCCCAGGGCCTCTGCTTCTCCAGTGCTGGGACTAAAGACACTCACCACCATCCTTTTGGCATCCTCCTTATTCTTTTGAGATAGGGTTTCTCACTGAACCTAGAGTTAGGCTAGAAGCCAGCAAGCCACTGAACCCAGAGACCCTTATGTGTCTACCCCACACAGCATACAACTCCAAGATATCTCATTTGTACATATACAAATATTCCTGAATCCAAAACCAAATCTGAAACCCCAAACACATCTCATTCTAGGCATTTCAGATAAAAGATAGTCAACTTGTATCTACAAGAAATATATTAAGTATGAGCAGCTAAATTCACAGATGGTACTTAAAATAAAATTTGATTTCTAAACTAGTACAAGAAATAAATAAGCATTTGTCTTGAAAACAATCCATCTTTTAATCTGACTTTTGGGATACCTACTAAGTTAATGACTAACTAAGCCTTAGGGGTTGATCTTGTGACAATGGGTGAGTTCTATAAAACACATTAGAAGGGCAAGGAAACAGTGAGAAAGGCAAAGTACTTACATAGCAGCATCTCACACAGGGTCTAGAATGCAGCCATGATCAAACTGTGCCCTTCATCTATTCTCTCACCTTCACCTCCTCTGCGGAGGCCCTTTAGCCTACCAATACGAATCTGTCGACAGACCCTGGAAGACAAACCCTGAAGTCTTGACCTTCTGACATACTAAAAAGCCTCCACCGCAACCTCTGACCTACTCCTTTAGGGACATACAGAGACTCTGGTGAGGGCGGAGAAAACTATGCATATTCTCTTATGTGTGTTTTCAAAACCATGAAGAGTAGATTTATCCTGTGGTGCTACATCACCCTGGAAACGAGGAAAGGGAAAATATCTAAAGCACAGCTTACCAACCCTGGCTACACATCAGTCATCTGGGAAACAGCCAAACCAAACCAGACAGACAGGGTTGATATCCTGACAACAGCAGAAATGCAACATTATTCGTCTATAGCACAACTGAGCACTCCAAGTTTTTATCATATGGATCTTTTTGTTTGTTTGTTTGTTTGTTTGTTTGTTTTTTAGTGACTCTACTTCTAAAGTGAAGGGAGACTGAGACCAAACAGGACCAGGCTGTAAAAGCTCTGATTTCACTTTTTAAAATCACCAAATCTTATGAGAAGCTCAAGAGGCCCCTTCATAACTCTTATTATGTCACTTAAGACAATATTAATGGTTAATATTAACTGTTAATACTGAGTCCATATACTGTATTGGGCTCAGAGTAATTTATAGGTGTTATTTCCTGCAAAGTCCATCCTGAGGAAAATTCCATGCTAGAGTACCAGTAGTCACAAACGGTGTGATGGTTCACAACTTTAATCCCAGCAAACAACACTGAGCCTTAAGACATTTCTGTCCATGACTTTTCATTAACAAATAAACCATCTTACAATGACTGTAATCCAATGTTTCAACTGAGGCTCACACAGGGCTTAAATTTTCTCACAATGAATGTCAATTGTCTATGCTGACAAAAATGTGTTTAGAGACTGAACAACAGCTATACTCACCTGGAAGTTTATTTGCTTATTTTAAATAAACCTTTGTTCATCTGTTTCTATTTTACTCTCAAGTGCATTCTTCCTGTAATAAATGTAGCCTAAGGGGTCAGTGAGAAGGCTCAGCAGGTAGAGACAACTGCTGAACAAGACTGATAACCTGAGCTCAACCCTGGAACCCACTAAAGGTGGAAGAAAAGAACTTAACAAAAAATAGGCACTTATGCACATGAGAACACATACACACACACACACACACACACACACACACACACACACACACAAACAAACAAGTAAAATATAACCCAAAACAAACAAAATATAACCTGAAACAAAAATGCACCTTATGTAATGGATAGTATTTTAAAAGTATGGGGGCATTAAGAATATTTAGGAGAACCAAGTGGCAGCATGTGACTACTTCTCTGCCCAAGTATCCTACGATTCTAGAGAGCAACCAGAGACCCCCCCACCCCCCTTCTTTCATCAGGCCAAGTAAAGGTAAGTGCTCTGACCTCACCTCAAAGCTGCTCTGCCTAAACTCATGCTCCCTGTCCTCTGCATACAGAGGGAGCGGACTCGGGGTCTAGTCAGCTCAGCTCACCACAGTACATTTATATATCCACTCAAGTAACAAGTAATTCAAAAGTGTCCTCTTTTCTCCTCCTCCGTATTTCCCAATACAATATACAATTCTTCCCAACTATAACAAAACAAGGCCTTTTTTTCTTTTCTTTTTTTTAATGAAAGGTGAGAAATTTTGGCTTGGAATTTAAAAGCAAACACCTAAACCTGACACAACAAAAAGGTCATCATAAGGGAAGTGTAACAGTCATAAACAGTTAAGCATCAAAGAAGGAACTGGAAAAGTCATCTAAACATCTAAGGAGCTAGTACATATTGCTGCCACAGAACATAAAAATGTTTCATTTTAAAGTCATCAAAATGTACAATGTAAGTTTACACAATTTTAAAAAACTGGTACCTTAATAAAGCATTTAATTAAAAAAAAAAAAGACTTACAAAGCTTAAAACTAAAATTTTCTGGGGCAAAGTGACAGCTGCCAGTATAGAACAACTGAGGAGGAAAAGAGAAAGAGAACTCCATCTACTCACTGGCTTCCAGGGGGTAGGAATACAGCTAAGTGTCCTAGAAAGAGAAAAGCACAGCAGTGTCAGCTTCCTGGTCAGCTAGAAGGAAGCCAGAGAGAAGCATAACCCCGTCAGTGCTTCTTGAGGCAGAAGCAACCTATTCCTCTTAGGAGGCTGAATAAGTGGGAAAGGCAAAGAGTGGGAGAAAAAATAGGCAAGGCTAACCTTGCTAAACTACCCATAGGCCCAAACACGCACATATAATTATCCCTCTGGAGACTGGTTCCACAGCATCTGTAACACTTAAACTACGAATGTTCAAGTACCTTATAAAACTAATGGCCCAGTATTTCCATTTAGCCTATGGACATCCTAATATACATTAAACCAGGAGACATAATACAATGTAAATCATTGGTATATTACTGTATTGTCTAGGGAACAATAATTGGGGGTAGGGGTTTCGAATACATTGGATACAGATGTATTTTTCTCCTTTCTGGAAAACGCTCAGACTATCAGACAATGCACTATATTTCACACAAGGTGGAAGAAATATAGACAGACGTGCGCGCGCACACAAACACACACACACGCACACGCACACGCACACACACACATTTTGGAGACCCTGATATTTGATACCTGACCTGTGTTTCCAACTAACCTTTTTAAACAAGGAATCCAAGCTATTGTAAAAAGATTCTTGCTTTGAATTCTTTTCCTTCTACTGCATCTTTACAGCTGAAACATCTATTAGGAGTAACCAAGAGATGTTATTGCTAAGCAAATCCATAAAGTTTCACTATACATCACACATTTATAATGCCATAAACCCAAGGTAAACCCAATAAATCTTAAATGGCTTTTAAGTCACAGGTTACTCATCTCTCTCCATACCTCACACTGCATGCTTGACAGTCAAACCAGGCCAACTTCCTCAGGCTCAGGAGACAAAGTCTCTCTGCTTGTTGAAATTTACAATGCGATTTCATTAAAACCAGACCAGATAAAGACCCCCAAAGTTATTTTTCTATCAAAAGACAATTTAGAATCTTCCCACGGCCTAAGTATGATCTGGCCCAATCTTGACCAATTTTATTTTGATTAAGTCCTGGTCATCTCCCTAAAGTATGAGGAGACTAAATGGAAATCTATGGATACTTACAAAGGGAAGCCTGTTAAGTCAGAATAGAATGATACCTAATGGCAAAATGTTACTATCACGCAGATACATTTCCCCTTTCTAGACCAGGTTGGCGGCAGGACACCTGCCTCCTATGTGTGACATTCTGACACTGATCCCCAGCCCTGCATTATACCTGTGAAATGTTTTCCACTTAGCAACATAAAAGGTTCCTTTTAAATTTCAACAGAGCATTCTTTCCTGTAAAACTGAATAACAACAAGACTTAAGGTAACTTCTGACAGGAATGTCACTATTAATAGCCAGAGGAAATGAATAAAAGATATATGTAAAAAAGTTCATCGTGGGTTGGGGTTTTAGCTCAGTGGTAGAGCGCTTGCTTAGCAAGCACAAGGCCCTGGGTTCGGTCCCCAGCTCCGGAAAAAAAAAAGAAAAGAAAAAAAAAAGTTCATCATGACTAGAAGTCATTTAAATGTCCCCAAATAGATACTACATGCTGATGAAATGAGCTAAAGAATGTTCATGACAGGGTTGGGGATTTAGCTCAGTGGTAGAGCGCTTGCCTAGCAAGCACAAGGCCCTGGGTTCGGTCCCCAGCTCCGAAAAAAAGAAAAAAAAAAAAAGAATGTTCATGACAAAACTACTCAAAATACAATATGAAACAGAAATTGCATAATGCAAAATTATAAAAACAAACAAATGCATACATGAATGGATTAATATCAATTGTAATGTAGACATGTTCGAAAGGAGTTTCATGCTCGTTGGCCAGTTATGCAGTTACCATACAACCCAGCAATTCTATTCCTAGTATATATCCAGAAGAAATAAAAACACACATCCGCTCAAAAACCTGTATATAATGTTCCTAGTAGCACTATGTACACAGATTTGTCTTTTAAAGGACCAAAAAGAAAAGACAACATAATACAGGTGAGGAGGGAAGGCGCACACCTTAAATACTAGCATTTGGGAGGCTGAGGTAGAAAAGACAAGTTCTGATCCAGGCTGCCTAATGAGTTCCAGGCCAGACTAGGTTACACAAACTATCACAAGAAGCCAAACCAACCAAACAAACAAACAAAATGAACCATTCATATATAATTATTTTTGCTGTGCAAAAAAATAAGATGCATGCTACAAAGCAGTGAGCTTTTAAAGCAACATGCTAAATGAAAGAAGCCAGAAAACAAAGACCACATATCACGAGTTTATGTGGACTATTCAGAACAAGCATGGCTATGGGGACAGAAAGCAGACAAGTAGGGCTATAAAGCTGGGGAGTATAGTGACCATAATCAAGAAGGATCCAGGAAGAAGTCGCAGCTAATGCCCCAATCACTCCTAACTTCACAACTGTGAAAGGGCAGCTGAGTCTCTCACATGAAGATAAAGAGCACTCAATGCTCAGTGTTCTATCAACCAGAAAATGAAGCCTCTTTCCATTCGTTCCTGTGCTATTAAAATTCCCAAATCATCTACTCATAGGTATCTCCCATGATTAGTAGCTGCCTTTACAGAAATCTGTCTTTTTTTTTTAATTTATTTATTTTTTTTAAAGATTTATTTATTTATTATATATAAGTATGCTGTCACTGTCTTCAGACACACCAGAAGAGGGCATCAGATCCCACTACAGATGGTTGTGAGCCACCATGTGGTTGCTGGGAACTGAACTCAGGACCTCTGGAAAAGCAGTTGGTGCTCTTAACCACTGAGCCATCTCTCCAGCCCAGGAATTTGTCTTTTAATTACAGAAGTTTACTATTAACTTCCAGTAAATAAAGACTAACACAGGGAAATTTACCAAATTGTCACTGAACTTTTTAAAAGCCCCCTTTGAAAAAGGACTCTCACTTAAGGGCAGATTAAAGGGTAGTGCAACTTAATGTGTCTTTATAACTACTAAGAACAAATATTTAGGAAATATGGTCTTGCCATTACCATTCTCCTGCTAGAGTGATGGCCCTCGTGGAAAGGATGAATGTCCTTCCTTGTAGTTTAAAAAGGATCTTTCTCTGTCTCAGTGATACTCGGAGCAGAGAGCAGAACTGGTTACTAAGAGGCAGCAGAGTCATGGAATGAGAAATCTGTACAAAAAATGCTCTTTGCATAATCTATAAAGCAAATAATACTATACAAATCTGCCTTACAATATTGTTAGGAATATAATAGCATAATCCCCTGTGCAGGGAATACTGTAGGCACTTGTGTGCTCCTCACATAAGAAAGACAAGGACAAACATGCACACATGCGACTACTACTTACCCAAGCCACAGAGAGATCAATGCAAACAGCACACATATATCTACTTGTATTTGAACAACGGACGAATAAATCACAGAATTTAGAGATAAAGGACAGGATGTAAGGATCAGATAAAAACTTTTAAAACAAATCTACTTTGCAGAGTTGACTTCAAGTTATAAACTACACTTTTCACATAATGCAAAAGTAAACTTTAGGCAGCAATACTTCAAAATCAAATGCAAAACAAGATTTAACTTTGTAGCCAGTTGACAACAAAACCACAAAGGGAATTACTCCAAGTGACTTCCAATCACAGTAAGGGACCCAGAACTCAAAGGATCTATGCTGTAGACATCAGAAAGTGATTCAAATGCCCTTGTTAGCACAGCACTGGATTGTTACTGTAACAAGTACACAGTGTGATGAAGCAACCAAAATCCACATGCTGTAAAGAGGATCTCCATCAAAGGAGTAGGAAACACAAAGGTTAAGTCCAACAGAGACAAAAGCCCTAAAACCCTCAACTAGAACTTAAATTCATGATCTAGCTTTAAAACCAGACATTCCTAGAGTGTAGTATCTTAGTACCATTTGAACTGAAGAGCCAGGACTCCTTAAACAAATTGAATGAGTCCAAGTCTGGTACAAGAAATATATAAAATAGGCCAGGAACATCCTAACTTTACACTCTGGTTCAATATCACCAACTACAAGTATTGTATCAAAAGGACTTATCCTATTGGCCAAAAATAACCAAAAATTTGTGTATCAATAAGGCTACCAGTAGCCAACTGTAGTGTCCCAGCACCTGGGAAGACAAGTCAGAGAGACCTCTTAAGCCAATGAATAAGGGGAAACTAGAATGGCAGGGGATGGGATGAGTAATTATGACATTATGACTGAGAGAAAATAATATTAAGACTATGAACTCAAAAAGTTACCAAAAAAAAAGGGATTAGGAAATCAATTATTTTTAAAACTGAAAAATAAAGAGAAGGCATTAAGCATGTAGTCTTTATTTTACAAACTATACATAAAGATAACCAAAGAGGACAAGTGTCTCTGTAGAAGTATTCACAACTGAAACATAAAATGCATGCCAGAATTAGTGTCCCCATTCTTCAGTCCTTAATGAATTAATGAAACAGGAAATAATTACCAACGACTGCCAATATTACAAAAGACACAGAGACAGAGGACAGATTCCCTGAGGGAGGCTAATAGCACCACTGACACGAGGGATCACCATGAAGGGGCACTTTATTCTTCTTAAACTGTAGACTAACAACATTTTACAAGAAATATGGACAGAGAAACATTCAAACTGAAGCTCCATGAATATATCAAAAAAGACTATAGAAACCTCCAGAATAGAACTCTTCAAATTATGGCCAAGAGATACAGAAACCAGCCTTAAGCACTTACAAGAAACATGCACAGGTGAACAATAACTGTGCTAAGTTTAATACTGTTATATTGGAACTGTTCTTTTAAGATAGAAGCAATTTTACAAGTTTTTATTTTACAATTATTTATTTATTGTATTGTATATGTGTACACACATGTGCTACAGAGTCAATTATCTCCGACCATGTAGTTTCCAGGAATAAAACAAACTGACAGTTAATGCCTTTACCCACTCAGCCATCTCACCAGCCTATAATGTCTGACAAGCTGTTTTAGATTCATTTTTCTAGTACTGCATTACACATCAGCTCAAAACAATTGAAATTTCAATTCACCGTGTGCATGTGTGTGTGTTCATGTGTGTATGTGTGTGTATGTATGTGTGTATGTCCATGTGTGTGTATGTATGTGTGTATGTGTGTTCATGTGTGTATGTGTGTGAGTGTGTGTGTGTGTGTGTGTGTGTGTGTGTGTGTGAAAAGTAACACATACTCACATAGTATAGAATGATGATATTACAAAAATCCACATGAGTTTTCTTAGGTGGATGATGGAACAGTGATTTTAAAACACAGGACAGACACTGAACTGGTAATGACGCAAGCACTCTCGGAATTCACTTCAAAAGCCAGCCAACAAAAGACAATGGCTATTAAATAAGAGCAGTCACCGAGTGCTAACTAGCAAAGCAGAGAGTCAGGCAAAAGTGTGCTCAACGTACTCACCTCGCAAGCTAGATTTGTTAGTTCAACAAAACTAAGAGGACATAAGCGCTGTTGAGTTCCATGAAAAATGCTTTCCATGAAGGAGCCACTACTACCAACCATAGCAGGTGGGGATCCTTTAATAGAGGACTTGGTTCTAAACTGGGCTTTGAGGAATTATGTTTCCTGGACCCACAAAGAAGAGAAAGTAGGGCAGGCCAGCGGGGCAAGTGACTGAGGAGAGCAATGCTACCAGAGCTCTTATCAGGCACTATATTAAGCACTTTACAGATATTTCTCACTTATTCATGGTATCAACTCTATGAAGAAAGCTTTTGTCCCTCCTTTGAGGCAGGATCTAACTATATCCCAGGCTGACTTGGATGGATAGCCCTCTGTTACCCAGGCTGGCCTCAACCTTAGTGATCCTCCTATCACAACCTCTCAAAGCCTGGAATTATAGGCTAAGCCATCATGCCAAGCAAGAAGTATTACTATTATACCAGTATCATAAAATAAAACTCAACTAAGAGGGGAAAGTCCTTACCACAGATCTCAGGATCTGAACCAAATTCTCTTAGCCTTTATTCAGCTCTTTGCCTCAAGGGGACGACATCATGAAGAAGCTTAAATGCTAAGAAATACATACTGCATTCTGGTGTGTAACAGGAAAGGCAATAGTGATTGTTGAGATGTAATTGAAAGTAAACTCCACGAAATCTAATCTGGCAACATTGCAAACTTGAAATTGGAAGTGGCAGAGTTTACAAATGAGGAAGGTAGGATGAGACATAAGATGGCCAGAACTAGGAACTTGAATTGTATGCAAAAGAGCTACCAAATGCCTTTCCTCAAAATAACTCCCTTACCTCATTGGAAGTCACTCCTCCTAGGCCTCATCTCTTTTCTCTGCCTCTTCATCAACTGCGGAAATGCAAGTTTTTCGGTCACACAATGTCCTAGCCCAAGAATCCCACAATGAGACACCAACCCCTAGGTATGGTCTGCCTAGAATAGAAGCATTACTTCTCCATATTATGATACTCATTTGACAGCAGAGCACTGTACACCTACCTGGCAGCTGGATCAGCCTAAGCTTCATGCCAATGACACACAATAAATCAGGGCCCTACGCATGAACTATAGGCAGCTCACAGAAGACCCAAATACAAAATACAGCATTCTACTCCACTTCTACTGTAACTTTAAAGATAGCTATACCTTAAATAACTTGAAGGAATATATTTCAGAATTTTGCAAATTTGACCAGTATCCCTGCTGGACCCTTATCTGATCCACCAACATAAACACTGTGACTAGGATGACACTTGGAAACCTACAAGGTCACACTTGAGATCTGAACCTGAAAAAGCAGCGCAGTGAAGGGCAGCACATCTGATGGCCAAGAATTCTCAAATCACACAGGATATGAGGAATGGCTCCAACAGCCTGTTAGATCTCTGCACGCTGGGTATTTGGGTTGAAGGAAGGCACTCAAGTGGCTTTAGTTGACAGCAAGAACCTGTGTTTTCCCAGCCATCATTTGTGGGACATATACAGGGTACTAGTTTCTACACCTACTGTTTTCAACCTTCCTAATGCCGCAACCCTTTAGTACGCTTTCTATACTAAAGTGAATTAACACAGCAGTTTCTGTGTGGTGGTGACCTCTAACCATAAAATTATTTTCATTGCTACTTCATAAGTGTAATTTTGCTACTGTTATTAATCATAATGTAAATATTTATTTTGGAGATAGAGGTTTGCCAAAGGAGTTGCAACCCACAGGTTGAGAACTAGTGTTCTTCACTAAACCCTTCTTATACTTTCTCCTTTAATGCTCAAAATAAAATACATATAGAACTAAAGTCCAGCTCAGCTGCTCACTAGCACAGAATCCCAATATCCAAAACAAAATTTAAGGCAAAAATAACAATAACCCCTCTTTTTCAGAGCTGCTGTAAAAATTTTAAATCAAGCATGAACTCACTTTGTAAATATTCTGGCTTAGAGCACACACACGTACACACATGCACACACGCACGCACACACACAGAGTAGGCTCATGATTCTGTTTCTGTTTTTAATTCGTCCTTATGTGTACAGGTGTCTTCCCCACATGCATGCCTGATTTCCACAAAGCCAGAGGGGGGCATCAGATCCCCTGGGACTGGAGTTACAAACAGTGTGAGGCATCGTGTGATTGTGTTTCTTAATGCTCCCGAAAAATCAGACATCTATGCCTTTCTTGAAGATTAGAAGATGTCAAGAGTTAAAATGTGCTGAACATGGGGTTGGGGATTTAGCTCAGCGGTAGAGCGCTTGCCTAGCGAGCACAAGGCCCTGGGTTCGGTCCCCAGCTCCGAAAAAAAGAAAAAAGAAAAAAAAAAAGTGCTGAACTGATGCTAAGCATCAGCATTCTTCTAGTAGGAGCAGATACCAACGAGGTCATTGTCTGAGCAGCCCCATGGATCTTAAAGCATGAATTACTTGTTTATGGCGGTACTGTTTGCTCCATCTGAGTTTGACAACTGGAGGGGAAAAAGCAACAGATGTTCAGTAACTGGCCAGTTCCTCTAGCGCTGCCTCAGTGCAGGCACAGAACAATGGATTCTACACAGACAAGGAACAATCATAACACAACAAAAGACTCCTGTAAACCCCATGTTCTCCCTGCAAAAATGTTTGTTATACAGAAAAGAAAAAAAAATCATTTGAAGAACAGAGAATGAACAATATCAGAGCAAATAATTTTTGAAAGAAGAGGCAACAGATGACAGGTTTTACTCAAGTTTTTAATGACTTCTCTCCTATTACTGTAAAAAAAGAAAGGCTTGGATTTTTTTGTTTTGTTTTGAGTATGTGGAAACTATGAGGTCATTGTTTTCCAGAGTTTTTACTATAGGAAACAGCTGCAGGGAACTATACAAACAGAAAACACTGCCCCATTTAGTTGCCCCTCATTGTGACAAGAGTATAAAAGGACAGGAAAAATCCATCAAACCACACATATCAAAACAGATGTAGCCAAGTCAAAGCAAAAGCCTGAAGCACACAAAGGAGGATGTAAAACACTTCACTGGGAACAGCATCTATGTTATGTCAACTACATTTGGGTTAAGGTGTTCATTCTATGGGCAGACTAGACAGGCCAGTTCTCAGCTTTCCTAAAGCTGCAGCCCTTTAATACAATTCCTCATGTTGTGGTGACCCCAACCATAAGCTATTTTGTTGCTACTTCACAACTGTAATTTTGCTACTGTTATGAGTCATGTTTTCTGATGTTTGTTGGCAACACCTGTTGAAAGAGTCCTTTAAAACCCCCTCCAAGAGGGTCTCAATTCATAGGTTGAGAACTGCTGACGTAAATGATTCACTTTGTACAGCTCCTGAAAATGCAGCAATCAACAAAGACAGCATTAAAAATGGTTTTTAAAGTTCAAATACAACTAAATTCATCCCTCACCTCCAAAACCATTTTCCACTTTACCAATCTTGAAAAATGCCACCCCAAGATACCCTGTCTCAAGAACCCTCCATATTATTTTCAACTCTTCCTACCTCACTCTTTCCTATACAGCTGTCAAATCCTGTCAACACACCTCGCAGTGCACACTGCACACATTTAAAAAAGGAAAGAAGCAAGAGACAGGACAGGACATGCAGCCCCTTATCACCAGACTGCTTAAGGGAGCCTGGAGACTGGAAGTGCACTCTTCCACACAGTAACTCATTCTCTGGCTTCATTTGCTCATAAAGTCCTGAGTACTGAGACCTGCCACTCCATCTTCTGATTTCTTTCCTGCTCTTGGAAAAGTTAAAGCTTTAACTGAGTTATGCCCCAAGTCTACAACAGACTTGGCTGTCAGCAGCATATCCACACTGCCAACAGTCTAGTGTGCAAGCTGTCCTTAGCTGTGGCTTCCTCAGTTCAGACCAACCAGTAGTGAGCACATTCCACAAACCAGGAGCAGGAACGTGATACTGAATAAGACGTAATCCCTGCCCACTGCATACAGGGAACCAGGTAAAGCACAATTTGGGGTCAGAAATCTGAATCCCCTTGCTCTCTGTTTTTCAACAGTTCATACAATCTAGGGATTATCTGGTCGTAGGAGGAATGTAGGAATAAGTGCACCCAATCCTGTTATCCTTTGAGGAACAGATAGATGGCTCTTTACTATCTCAATTTCTTCTCAGTTATTAGCTGACCCAGACTGTCTCACTATATCTTAATTATTTGACATTTTATTAAAGGCTACTGGTTTTTGTCAATGGCATTCAGTATGTCAATAGTTATTTAATGTTAAAATTCACACAGAATAACTTTTTTAACTTGACAAAATGAGAACGTCTAAAGAAGAGCATGAAAGAGAGTAAGCAATATTTGACAGTAATAGAACTGATAAAACAATGCAGAATTCATAAATACATCATCAAATGCTAACGAAGCCTTCTGCACAGAACAGGGTGGTCCTAAGATTGGATGAGAACAATAGCATCCATTAGCACTTGCTGAGCACTGTGTGCAGGCCCTCTGCCAGGTTCTTCTCACTTATTCCAAAACAGACTTAGGAAGTAGATATACTGTCATCTCCTCTGCAGATGAGGAAGTGAAGCCCAGAGATGTACGCCTCAAAGTCTCACTGTAAGTAGAGTGGGACTAGAGGAAAGGTCACTAACTTACAGCTTACCAAATTACACAAGCCTCAGTATAAATCCACGTCACACGAGCACAGTCAACTCCAAATTACTAAAGAGAGAAATGCTTTGGAACAGAACAGAAAAGGAAAAAGTATCAAAATCAGAGTAGATAGCATAACCAAGTAGAATTTATTCCTGCTGTGAAATGAAGTTTCAACATAGGAACATCAACTAATGTAAAATACCACACACTAACAAAATGTGTAACTGATACAGAAAAGAAACATTTAACAAAACCAAAACTCTTTCAATGAATTGGGGGGTGGGAGGGAGCTGTCAACAAACCAGGAAGAAAAGGATACTTCCTCAGGACAGGGGCAAGCACTCTCAGTGGTGGAAGCATGAACGCATCACCTCTAAGACCAAGAAATGAGGCAAGGATACCCACTTTGCAATAAAGTGGGGGGGAAACAATCTAAAAATATCAAAATTGGAAAGAAGTCTATCTCTCTTTATTCACGAATGATATCACCTTTTATGTAGAAAATTAGAGACAGTAGGAAAATCTGCTAGAATAAACTAAATAGCAGTCGCAGAATACAGAATCAACATAACATGACCAAAGTATGTCAATGACATACTTTTATACACTATTAATAAACAATCCGAAAAAGAAATCAGCCAGTCTACTTACACAGTTGAGAGTGTAGCTCTCAATTCAGCAGCAGAAAACCTGTTTGATATGTGCAGGCCCTGGATCCCATTCCCAAACCAAAAAAAGAGATTCTTTTTACAATAGCATCACTGAGAATAAAATATCAGTTTTAATCGAGGTAGAAAAAACTATACTAAAAATACAAAACACAGAAAGAAATAAGAAATGACATAATTGGAGTAGTCTCATTTTTATAAACTGTGAAATTCAGTGTCATTATGATATTGCTACCCAAAGCAGTCTACGGGATGAATATAGTTCCTACCAAAATTTTAACAGCGCTTTTTCTTCAGAAATCAAAGTCCTTAAGTTCATACAGAATATCAAGGGACTCTGAAGATAAAAGGATCTTGAAAAGGATAAAGATGAAGGTACCACACCAGATTTTCTAACTTACTACACAATCATAGTAATCAAAACAGCATGGCACTGACACTAAGACAAACATACAGAGCATGTACTGCACATGTACATAAGTAGTCAAATTGTTGGCAATGATGAGGAAAGACAGTCTACCTCTACATGTGCCTCAAATGTATCTCCTCCTCCAGTGCTCGCGCCAGGTCCATCATAAGAGCCCACTGCCTGGTCTCCACGCTTATTTTCTGCTCACTATTCAGCACTAGAATGAACATTTTATGTTTGAATATAATCATACCAGAACACTGCTTGAAACCAGTAAAAACCAGCTTTTCCCCAAAATGAAACCTAAATATTTCATCTTGGCCTATAAAGCCCAGAGAGACCCATCCCTTTCCAGCCTCATCCATCCCACTCTTGTGCCTTCTTGCACTGCAAACAAGGACTGTCAGACTTCTAAATACACCTCCAGGTCTTTCCAACAATATAGCCTCTTTGAGTCCATTTTGTTCCCAAACCCTTCTGGCAAATTTATTATTCTCGCACATATACCATATCTTTATCTTAGTTTAGCGCTTAGGATTTAAAATTTCTCATTTGTCAGTGTTGACTAACATGTGCCTCCTCTGTGACAAGTTCTGAGAGGGGACCATGTTGCCTACTGCCTTCTTTACCATTGCTGTATCATTTTATTTAAATACTATGTACCCAAAGACTAGCTAGCACAGTGCCAGGAACTCCCGTTTGTAGAAGTTTTAACTCATTCTGACAGTGAATTAAAAGATGAATCAGTCTTCTGCTTATATTCCAGCTTACAAGCTGGTCCTTTTCTGAACTCCTACTGAACCTACAATTAATAGTTCAAAATTGCTTCCTTATAACAGATAGGTCCTCTGACAGCAAGAACTTTGTTCTGTAATCTTCACATTAAATCCTCTATGCCCAACCTCTCACCTAAACTAGCTCCTTTAAACACAATAATTGAACAATAATTGGTGTGGTTTAAGCAGATGCCATGCTTTAAACATGACTCCCAAAGCTCCTGTTCTTGAAATGTAATCCCCAATACAAACACTGAGACCTTTAAAAAGCTATTAGGCATAAGGGCCCTGCCCTCAAGAATGGATAAATGTCATTATCACACAGGTGTAGATTCCTGATAAAAGAACAAGTTTACACCCCATTATACCCTCCTTCCTTACCCCCTGCAAACTCACAAGCTCTTAGTCTCCTGACCAATCATCTGACATAGGATGATGGATAAAGAATCCTCTTTGACAGACGTAGGCCCCTCAACATTGGTATTCCCCACCTCCAGAATTGTAAGAAATCTGTTTCTTTAGAAGTCACCCAGTCTATGTATTACACCAGCAAAGAGAACCAGAACATTGAGTTCTATAATTGTCTGTGTATTTCATTCCCCAAGTAGCCTTCTTAGGCAATTTCTTTCCTGCCTCCTGTGCCTGATAAGAAGTGATATACATCAGCTCGTGCATTTAAAGAGTCTGAAAGGGTTGTTTTTAAGTTTCTGAAAGTACCCGATCCTCAGGAGCAATGGCATACATTCAAAGCTGGCTGCAGATGACCTTATTTTCACTACAATTCAGCACCAGTCTCAGAGGAAAAAAATGCTGCTCGTCTCGGCATGTCCGCTAGGCCTGCTCAAGCACTCC
Organism: Rattus norvegicus; assembly: GCF_021556685.1. NCBI lineage: Eukaryota > Metazoa > Chordata > Mammalia > Rodentia > Muridae > Rattus > Rattus norvegicus. The sequence goes on from NC_141534.1 coordinate 189,207,752, forward strand.
ACTGAGCCCTGTCATGTCAGTGGCTGTGCAGATAAGGCCACTCCAGGCCAAGTGTTTTTGATTACTGAAAACTTGGAAGGAGTCTGCAGATTACTTCTATCAGTAGATCACTCTGCTGCAGTTGCTCTTTGGGACCACGGTTTGAAAACTGAGCCTATAAAACTTACCTATCATCTTGGATGGAAGTAGTCCATCTGTCTTTTTCACACTTGTTACAAAGAGGACTGAAGACTAACTAAAAGGCACTCCTAAGAACCTGAGCACTCATGCTCCTGGCAAAATCAAAGCAATGCATTGATCCCCCCCTTAAAGCCCCAGAATAAGTATTCAAATTTCAAAATCATTTATTTACCTTACTGTCTTGTAAATAAAGTGGCTGACACAAGAGTTACATCCAAGTTCTACCCTAGTGAGCATGCTTGTGCACACACACACGTACCAAATCTACAAGGTAAACCAGGCTAGAGGCTGGGACAGTTAGGGAAGTCTGTGCTGAGGAGAGATAAAATGTTTCTCCATCTCAGTTGTCCTGATATCTTGGGCTAATGATGGGGGAGGAGAGTTCACATTGTAGCATACAGATTCCCTGAAATACACCCACTAGATGCAATAGCACTGTCATTCCATGTGTAACGGGCAAGTATATCTCCCAAATGTCCCAGGGGATGCATAGGAAAAGGTAAAAATGCTCTCATCAGAAACCAGTACATGAAATAGTATCAGAGCATGAAAAGATACATGTTTAAAAAAAAAGATAAAGGCTGCAGCTAGAGAACTTTCTTGAAGCATAACAAAGTAGGGCCAATTTGTCAATTTCTGCAACCATAGTGCATCCAGAGGCAAAAACATAAAATAAAATAATAAAACTAAATAAAACAAAAGAAACAAAAACCACATTTACCTGGCAAGTTCCTTAAACTCAAATCAGTGTGGTTAGAAGGAAGAATTGTAACTGAAAACTTACACAGAGAAACGAGAGTAGCCTGGAAGGTCTAACATGATAAGATCGCACTCAAATCCACTGAGTGCTCTTCTAAACCTCATGGCAAACCAAGGCCGATTGGTTCTATCTCCTCTGCCAGCTCCAATCAGATGATGGCTGCCTGGAGAACAGAGGACTCTGAGATCCAGTGAGCTAACCTAGACTATGGAAAACACACTAAATAAGTATCCATGATGGCCACAAACAGAGAGGATCAGGGACAGACAAGCCTCACATCCATCTCCAACCAATCCTCAACAGAGAGCAAGAGACAAAAAGAAAGGGAGAAAGAGAGAGGCAAAAGGAGGAAAGGGAGGACAGAAAGAGAGAAATCCTACACTCTCCTACTTTATCAACTCAGGCTCCCAGCTTCCCAGTTGCTTCCCATTCCAAAGCAGCCCACAAAGGCCTTCACAATTTCTTCACAACATGGTCCCCAAAGGCAGTCTGCACTACTATAGCTGGTCAGCGATCAACTACCTAATGCCTTACTGTTTCCTCAAAACATAGGCAATTTCACATTACCCCATTTTCACTTCCTAGCCCAGGAAACTTCTGTGCCTCCTATTCAGTGATGTCCTGTCATCTGCTCCTTGGAGCCCACTATTACTCAGAGTATAATCCTTAAGTAGGCAGCAGCAGTATCACATGGGAGCTTGTTGGAAAAGCAGCCTGAGAGGCCCCACTACAGCTAATCAAATTGTACTTTATAACTATGAGGCTAGTGCAAGTTCAAGTGCAAGACGAGCTCTCAGGGAAGCTAAGTCCCACTGAAATCTACCCCTCATAGCAAGTGTCTGCTCCATCACAGATGAGGTCATTTGGGTGGGCTGCCTAAGAGACAAACCTACTCATCTGCTCTATTAAAGCAGGAAACCAAACACCTGCTTCTAGCCCTCATGGCAGCCAACTGACAGGAATGTCACTTGTGACGTTAGCACAAACCTGCTGGGGGCTCCTAAGAGAACATTTATTTCTCTCATGACTTCCTGTCTTCCTACTGGAACACAGGGTGTTCCACGAGGTAACAAATACAGACAAAAATCCCAATAACAGCTAAAGACAACAGAGTGGAAACAGAATGGTCTGCATCAGCAGTGGGTCCATGAACTCTCTGGGACACCATAGAACCACCAGACTACTGTGTCAGCCTGCTCAACATTTCTACTTCACAGCACTCCTACTAGGGAATCTTCCTCCTGATACTGAATGCATTCCTATCCAATTAAACTGTTACTAAAAGGGAGGTGAATTAATGAATACACACTGAACTGCACTGAAGTTTCAGAAGATTACAGTGTTTCAAACATGAGGACTCCCAAGAACCAGCTCAGCATTGCTAAATATGCCTCTTGAGTCTCTATTCTTCTAAAAGTATTGACTGTTGGAAGCTTAATAGATGTAAAAGTGAGCACAACCTCATAAAAAGCAATGGGAACGACATCGAAGAATGTATTTGACTTTGCCAAAGTATGCCTATTAATCATCCTGCACACCTAGAATTACTAACCTACTTCTGCTCGCTCTCCTAAAGTGTATAAGGTTACAGAAGGGAGCAGCACCTGGTAAAAGCCACTGCAGTGTTCACATGCTAAGGAGCTGACATACCAAGAAACGGCAAACTTCACCCTAGGATCCTGCCTTGAAAACTTCCTCTCCACTGTGGCTACCTGTGGGCGACTATAAGCAAAGGAGAGGGATCCTACAAAAAAAATGCCGTTCTCCTGGTTTCTTACTTTGAGACCTGTAACATGAATCTTTTGTTTCTCCAGTCCTTATTTCAGACTAATATTTCCAATCAAAATTTCAAGATCAAACGCTAACACTTTTTCTTTTTAAGCAATACAAATGCAGTATAAGCAAAAGCAATTACACAGGCAGTGGTAGGCAATGGCGGTGCTGCTCCTCAGCGAGGCAGGCCCTACCCAAAGCAGACCTCTCCGCTGTACCATCACTCAGTCCTGCGATCCAATCAGTACTTAGAGAAATGTACTGAGAGAGAAACTTGATAGCACAATGGAAAACCAGCACCACTTGCCATAAATAGAGACAAATGAACAAAATTCAATAAGAGCATAACAGCCTTATTAAATTTAGCTACTGTTGGGCTGACGAGATGGCCCATCAGGTAAACATGACAACCTGAGCTCAATTCCCCAGAACCCACATTAAGTAGAAGAGAACTGACTCCTCAAATTGTCCTATGACCTCTACACAAGTGCCACACACAGACACACACACCACGCACATGTAAACATCTTTTAATGTTGTCCGCCAAAGACTCTAAACTTGGAACTTGTTTTCTTACTTTAAAAGAGGAGTGGAGAGGGGTAGGTTGATCTCAGAACACAGGAGGCTATCAGGAACATCTCAGGTTGAAAGTCAGCTTTGGGTTACATAGTAGGACACTGTCTCACGGTGAGACAGCTGTCCAAAAAAAAAAAAAAAAAAAAAGATGGGGTAACTATCAAACTGGGGAGTTCTAAGCATGAGGAAATGAGGGAAGGAATGGAAAGATTTATTTTTCATTGTCCCGCTCCATTCTCGTTAATATCATACCCATATCCCACCTCAAAGTACCCCTTATACAATCTCCAGTCACCTCCCTGCTCAGCTTGCAGTAAGAACCCAACTCCTTAGCTAACCTAAATGACCCCCGCCATCTGGACCCAGCAAACTCCTTTGCTCCTCAATCTCATCATCTCAGTACATGGGCAGCTTCACCAGCAGCTGCAAGCCAGGATCACCTCCTCCAGCTATTACATCACCAGGTTCTATCTTCTTCAAAGGACCATCTGATAACACCTGGTTCGTTTTACTTAAGGATAAAAAAAAAAAGTGCTATGCATGTATGGTACTAGGCATAGCTGAAGCACTTTATGTAGTACATTGAAGCCCCTAAAAGTGCCCAAACTGGTAATCTCGCTGTCCAACATGACCTGTCAACTTGTTATGAGTAAGTACTGGCTAACCAGGAGCATAAAAAGGCTCAGTAATTTGATACTTAAGAAGCAGAAGAAGGATTCGAACCCAGATGGATACTCTCCCACCAATACCCGCTCCAAAGACTGAAGTTCCATGAAGGCAGGGTCTTGCTCCTGGCAACATTCATCCCCAAGGCGGATCAAAGAACCTGACGCCTATGTTCTGGGGCTCGGAAGACATGCTGGATACACGGCTGGTGGGAGGAATGTGTTCCTTTGTCATCTGGGTTATCTTCCAGAACTCGCTGAGCATCCAGCGCACGCAGAAATCCTCCCGGCCCGAAGAGGAGGAGCCCAAGAAGCGCCCAAGCTCCAAGGACCCCCGGGCTCACCTTGAAGTCTCGACTGTGCTGCGGGGTGTACTCCAGCGTCCAGAGCGCCCGCACCAGGTGCGCTAGCTGCTCGGTGACCTCGCCCTGGCCGTGCGGGCCTCGGCCCGCCGGCTGCTCCGGCTCCGGCTCCGGTTCCGGCCGGCCCGCCCGGTACTGGCCGAGTGCCAGGTACTCGGCGAAGAGCTCGGTGTTACTGAGGCATTGCAGCGTGGCGTTCATGAAGCACGTGTTGCCGTGGTTGCGGAGCCCCGCCACGCCGGGCACCGGCTCCGAGGCGCAGGCGGGAGGCGCGGGCGAGGCAGGCGGCGGCGGGCACGGCGGCGGCGTGGGCGCGGAGGCCGGCCCGGGCGGGAAGCAGCTGCGGAGGCCGCCGCGGTCCGGGGCGGCACCCTCGGAGCTGAGGTGCGAGAGCGTGGACAGCGTCTTGAGGACACGGCTCATGAAGCTGCCCACCGAGCGTGCCGACGACGGCGACGAGGGCGCGGCCGGCCCCGGGCCCCCAGCGCCGCCGCTGCCCCCCGCGCGGCCGCTCCGGAACAGCCGCTTGCTGAACGAGCGCTTCTCCTTCCCGCCCGCCGCCACCGGCGGCCCGGGCCCGGGCGCGGGCGCCGTTACCTTGGACATGGCGGCGGCTGCCGATGCTCATCACCGCGCCAGTCCGCCCGGACCGCGACTCCGCCACGGCCGCCGCCGCATCCCGCCGCCTGCGCCTCACCCGGGCCAGGGGGTCTTTGCGCCCTACACCACCTCAGAGCTCCGGGAAAGAGCAAGAGAGAGAAGACCGAGGGGCGCGCGTGCGTCGCGCGGCCGCCCAAGTGGGCAGCTCACGTGACTCCCTGGACTCGCTGCCCCGCCCCACACTGAAGCCGCGAAGCCGCCATATTGACTGTGGGAATAGTGCTGTCCCTGAACCTTGACGCTAGGACTCCCGGTTCAGGGCGTGGTTCTGCGTGGTGAGGCTCAAGGCAGGCCATGTTTAGTATGGGCACGGTCCTGCCTGGTGGTGCAAGCGCTGGATGGTGGATTTTAGGGGTGGGTCTCAGTCTTTGCTTGTCAAAGGGAAAAGATCTAAAGAAAGTACGGAAATCAAGCTGCCACGTACCAGGTAACCGAGGAGTTGATAGATGTAGCTTTGTCTTGTCCCAGGCGAGTTAACTCAGCCTGGCTCCGGAGGTTCTGCCGCCTACCATCCGAACGTTGTCACGATGCTGGCACATTCTGGTGTGCTTTTCTTTCAGGATGTACGTTGGGGTCCCAGCAAACTAGAATTGCTGATGTACCTTCGGGTCCCAGCAAACTAGAATTGCCTTACTGAGAAGTTTTGTAAAATACAACCTTTAAGTCCACTGAGCTCTCCCTTGAATCACCCGATACACTGAGCATTTACTCAATCATTCAATCATTCATTCATTCATTCATTCATTCAATAAATAGCAACTGAACACTTGCTGTTTGCCAAATACTGTACGAAACTCTAAGCATACTAAAAGAATAAAACTGTGTTCCCACTTGCCTTTCTACAATTTACATTTTCAGTAGGTACTCATTCATGATAAGCTCAGTATTCCAACACGATATGCCAAGCATGGAATATCTTCCTTAATCTTCAGTTCAGTGCCTTTGATGTGTCATTTAAACCCAAGTTTAGCTCAAAGACTTAACCTTTAAACCAAGGGTCCCAGACGCACTGCTATCACAGAGGCTAGCTAGGTAATTAACAATGAACAAAGAATCCAGGTGAAGGGTCGGTCATCTGCTGATCATACTTCACATGACTTGGAAATACCAGAAATGTTGCGGACAGTGGCAACCTGCTAATTAATATTCTTCTAAAGAGATGGCTTTCACTCACCTCCAGTCAGTTGTTCCCGTGTGAGAATGAGGGCTTAGTGTTGCCAGATCATCTGATTTTTAGAGAGAAGGTGGAAATTCTATTTTTAAATGTTGGTTCAACTTTAAAAAAAAAAAAAACAGTGCATGGGAGAACTGTGTGCATTAAGGCTGCCTTCTACTCAAAAACCACTGGTTTCTGACCTTTCTTTGTATGTTCTCTTTGCTGAGAGATGAGCCTGAGTCCTGCAAAAACAAAGATACTGGGAAAGAAAACCCATAATATTTTAAAGATAGAAAGGCCACCCTACACCCATCTCAAAGTAAATAGTTTTGGCCTCTAGATTTCTACCCAATATTAAGAATCCTATAATGGTGTTCTTGGTTTCCTCTGAACAGGCTCAAACCAACTCTGCTCCTACCTCCTAATCAAAACATCTGTCCTAGCTGTACCTCAGGCTCCTTGCAGCATCAGAAAGAAATCCACTTGATCACAATAGAAGCTGAAGCCTGTGGCCCTCCACCTTTGTACACGTGCTTGCTGCCCCTAGTGATTCGATCCTGATTGAGAACCTTTACCCAAGCTGATCCATCTGCTCCAGGTATCTTGAACTTCCTCATTTAGCTCACCTCTCTTCATCTCTAAAAGCTTGCCTTCGTCAATTGCATCATTTCTGCAGACCCTCTTAGTACCTTTCAGCCATACCATTAACTTGACCCTGTTGGAATTCAACATCCAATGAGCCTCTGTCATAGTTGTTTTCTATTGCTGTGAAGTTACCACGACTAAAGCAACTGGTAAGAGAAAGTACTTACTTAGGGGCTTGCTCACAGTTTCAGAGTTAGTCCACCATCATCGTTATGGAAACAAGCAAGCAGAGATGATGCTGAGACTGTAGCTGAGAGTTTTCATCTCATCCAAAGGTTGGAGGCAGAGAGAATGAAAGCAAGAACAAAAATGTGTGCGTGCGTGCATATGAGAGAGAGGGTGAGGAGAGAAAGAGACAAAGAGACATGAGTCTGAAACAAAGACAGAGATAGAAACAAAGTCAGAGACCGGCTGGGCTTAGTGTTTGCTTTTAAAAAAAAACTCGAAGCTCACCCTCGGTGACACACCTCCCCAAACAAGGCAACACCTCCTAATTCTTCCCAAAACCCAAACCAGTCGCACTCATTAGGGACTAAGCATTCAAATATATGAGCTTATGGGGACCACCACAGTCTTCAGTAAACTGGAGGCTCAATCCACAAGACCCTCACCTAATTTTACTCACTCGGGATACTCAGTTAAGATTACTTATTCTACAAGAAACATCTAAATTACATCTGAATTCCTGGAGGAATATCTGAGAGCTGCCTTTCCAAGCTCCTCTTCCTAGTCTATGCTTATTGGTCTCTAAGAATATCAAAGCCACCAGTCCTGGCTTCTCCAGAATAGGCTTTGAAGAGTCCCTTGTGGGAACACTATTATGTTGTTGTTGTTGTTGTTGTTGTTGTTGTTGTTGTTGTTCTACTACTACTACTACTACTACTGTTACTACGATTTTATTTGTTTTTATGTGTATAAATGTTTTGCCTGAATATTTGTCTGTGCATCACATATGTGCAGTGTACTGGAAGTCTTAATGAACACTGGGTCATTGAGAGGACCTTGATTCAATTCCCAGCACCCACAGGGCAGCCAATGCCTATGACTCCAATCTCAGCCCAATGTGTTCATTGTTAAGACTTATCTGAAACAATATTCCATAGTAGATATCTCACTGCCCCTCCCTTGCACTTACCAAGGAAAACACAAATGAGAAATAAGAGCACAGTGAGGAGTAGCCTTGCCTATGCTTTAGTTATTCATGCAACTCTCCTTGGGCCGAAACTCAGGTCAGGGAGCTTGTGCATTTAACACACTGTCAAGTTTATCTCGGGGAAGACTTATCTGGCAAACAATGAATGGAGAACACAGTCCCCACCGAGGAGATGGTGCTGACTTGACGAAAGAAAGAAAAGACAGACCGGAAGGAAGGGAAGGAAAGAGGGAGGGAGAGAGGGAGAGAGAGAGAAGAAAGAAGAAAGAAAGAGCTAGGTGGCATCACCATTCTTAGGAATCGCAAGGCCAGGCTGGAGCAAGTTAACACAATTTAACACTGGAGAGATTTGGGGACACTCTGTTCCTTTGAGAATCAGCTTTTCACCTCTGGAAAGGACTGCCGATGCCCATCTTCACATTTGGGTGGATAGTCATGTATTTGGTAGTGCATTAAAGCGCCTCATACTCCACTGAGTAGCCAGGCAGACAGCAACATATTTTAACACACGAGGAGAAGTGTAGTGATTTTAGCTGGCACACTGCTGTGCTTTGAGATGAATGAGTTCAAATACAAGCTGGGCTTTGAGGTCTTCACCATTTAAACCAACTTCCAGCTTGGAACGGATACAAATTAGGGACAAGATCTCAAGCTTCCTCTGTGGAAAAAAGACCAGAGCAGGGATTGGGGAGAATGTGTTCTCCTTCCCACCCCTGTTAGCTAGAACCCAGGGAAGTACCTAATAAAGACCAACCAGGTGTGCCTCCCCAGTCTCAGACTTGAAAATTGTAGAAACCAGGTGAGTTGGAGGCAATGCTTTAGATCACAAACCTGATTGGTTTCAGCAGTGTAGCATCAGTGAGGATAACGCCAGGCATGGCTGCAGCCAGTGTCCTGCTGGCCACATTTCTGGCAAGTTCTTACTGGTGTCTGCTTCCCTGAGTTTCTGCCCAAGCCTGTTTCTCCAGCTTTGTTTTCATTGTGAGCTAACCTGATAGGCTTCCTATAAATTCCTTTATTGCTGAAACTAACTGGTGTCAGTTTCTTTTGTCTGTAATCAAGAAAACAACTAGCAGTGCCTTTTAATTAGCTATTTTTAAATTTTATACAGGTGTGAGTTACCTACAGGTGTTTGCATTTCCCTTTCCTTCTATATGTGCTGGTTGACAATAGTAATTTGCATATGAACTGTTGTTGATGTTTCATTTTTTGAGAGTAGCCTGGTCTTCATGGTGATCCTCCTGCCTCAACTACCTGTGTACTGGAATTATAGACATGTGTCCTGCTTTGTCCATTCTGAATCATTTAGTCACCTTACAACCATGTTTACGGTGTTACCATATCACATATAATATTTTATGTATTTAAATTGATCCATCTCTTCTAGTAAGATGATTATTTACCATGCTTAGACAAACAGCTTTCCCTGCCCTGAGATCAGTGTTTTTCTTTCATATTCTTACGAGGAGTTTCCCCTTCACTTTAATGTCAGAATTTCTGGAATTTCTGTCTCTGTCTCTCTCTGTCTCTGTCTGTCTCTGTCTCTCTCTCTCTCTCTCTCTCTCTCTCTCTCTCTCTCTCTGTGTGTGTGTGTGTGTGTGTGTGTGTGTGTGTTGTGAAAAACTGAGGTAGGGACCTACTGTGGTTCAAATTACCTTTGACTTCCCAAAACTGGTATTGAAGTTTGGTGTCAGCATAGCTGTGCTGGGAAGACAGTGGGAAGGGTGTGGATCATAAACATGGAGCCCACACAGGGACTAGGACTTTCTCAGGTGAGCTCCTGCTTGTTCTTGTAAGACTGGATTACTTACCATGAGAGCAGGGTACCCTGAACCAAGCTTGGACTCTGCAGCTTCCTGTGCTTTTCTTCCACAACCCACTCATCCTCCTACTTTTTGTATCAAGTTGAAGCAACATGGGAGCCCCACCAGAGACTGACAACGTGGTCTCAGGCTTTCCAGGTCCCAGGAGAGCCTGAGGACGCAGCTCAGTTTACATGGTACACACCTAGCATCCATGAACAGCTCAGTTTACATGGTACACACCTAGCATCCATGAACAGCCCAGTTTACATGGTACACACCTAGCATCCATGAACAGCTCAGTTTACATGGTACACACCTAGCATCCATGAACAGCTCAGTTTACATGGTACACACCTAGCATCCATGAAGCCCTGGATTCCATCCCAATGCCTAGGGATATGAAGCAGTACACACATGTAATCCAAGAACTGGAGAGGTGGAGGTGCAAGTGTCAAAAGTTCAAGATCATCCTCCACTACATAGTAAGTTTAAGGGCAGACTAAGACAGCCCCTATTTCAAAACTAAATAAATGTCTTTTCGTTGTAATTTACCCAGACTCCAATATTCTGTTATTATAACAAGAAAAAAATTCTAAGACAGAATCTTACTTTTGCTTTATTCCACATGGCTTAGCATAATTTAAAAAAAAAAGATAACACAACTCCCCCAATTGCTTTAAAATTCCACTTTCATCTCACCTAAACTGTTTTTGTTGTTTTGGGGAAAATGCTATATGCTATCAATGTGTCTCTATATTCCAGAGTAATGTTGATTTAGAATATATTGAAATACTTGCTAGGCCATCCTCCCTTAGTTATCAGTCTACTCAGCCTCTCAGATCAATTTGATCCTTTGGGGCCTAAGTAATATAGATCAATTTAGGAAGAAGACACGTCACCACAGTTTCTAACATATCTGAGAAAGGGGTATGTCTTTTTAAAACCATAGAGGAAGGAGGGGAGGATGTGGCTCAATGGTAGAGCATTGCCCAGCATTATATGTATGCATGCGATATACATGTGTATATACATTTTTGCATGAACGTGGACATGTGTGTGCAGTTGCACGTGCATGTGGAGGCTGATGTTGGGTATTCTCTTCAGTCACTCTCCACCAGGTTCGCTGAGGTAGCATCTCTAAATCGAACTGGAGCTTATGCTACGACTAGCCTACCTAGCCAGCTTGCACCTGAGGCTCCTCATCTCCACCCTCCACGCATGGGAACTGGAAGCAGGCTGCTGTGTCCACCCAGCATTTATGTGGGTTCTGAAGATCTTGGTTCTGATCTTCAAGTGTGCACAGCAGTGCTTTGCATTCTGAACCATCTCCTCTGCCCGGCCCTGAGTTCCAGCCCCAGCACTGCCAAAACAATTAGTAAAAACAACACTAAAAATAAAAAAGGAAGCCATTGCAGGGGCTTTTCTCCTAGAGGCACAGCGTCTGTATAGCTCCCACACAATATGATAGCTGTTTGTCGCTGTCATAAACTGGGCATTTTTGTGAAGTTTATCAACATTTAAACAGCCACCTTTGGTGAACGTGAGTTCTTTTTCATAATTTTCAGTTGACTTATGAGTTTTTCAGGAATTCATAGGAATGCATGAGCTAATAATCTTAGCTCTTCTTAAAGCCCATCCGTCCCTTTCTCTTGACTTCCAGGGTTCTGTTTGTAACATTAAAAAAAAAAAAAAATAGAAGAGCCTGCATTAACGGCCACGCTCCCAGGACTTCACCATTAAGCTCCTATTGGTTTGGGACTGATATATATTATTTATCACCTTAAAGTGGTATCCATTTATTTCTACTCAGAAAGGGTCATTATCAGAAATGATCTTAGAATTTATCAAACGCCTTCTGTGTGACCATAAAAAAGCAAGCGTGCACTCCCTTTTCCTTTGACCTTATGTAGCCATCGGAGGTGCAAACAGCAGGTATGATTAGCATGAAAGGTCTCCCATAGGCTCCTGTGTGTGTTCGAATACCTGGTCCCCCACTGGTGACATTGTTTTGGGACATTATAGAACCTGTGGACAGGGGGCCTACCTGATGCTGTAGGGCTCTGAGGCCTCACCTTGACACCTTAGCCCCACTTCTAATCCAGTTTTCCACTCCTTCATTTGCCAGATTGAGAAGAAACCAAGCCACAAGCTCCAGATGCAACAGTTGGAGCCACAGCCCAGGCACCATGCCTCCCCCCCATGACAAACTACATCCCACAAAGTGAAACAAACCCCTTCTCCTTTACCTTTCTCCTGCCAGGTGTTACAAACAACAAAATAAGTAGCTACCATAGAAACATTTTAAGTTCCTTTTACTAATTTGGGTTTGGGAGGTCACTGGAAGAATGTATGGAGCCGTTAGAATAGCTTGAGAATCAGACTTGAAAATCCAAAGAAGAAAACACAGACAGGACCCAGCTACAGAAAATGCTGCTTACAATGTCATGGCTGGGCCATAAAGGAAATTGATGCCACCAAGATGCACTGTCATAGAGTGTAGTCACGCTGTGGATTCTGCAGCCTCTATGAATACCCGTGAAGGATCTATTATTGTCTCTGAGCTCTTGCAGCCTCTTCAGGATAGCCCAAAGAGGAAGCATCGCTTTGGACAGGAGAGCTTAGGTCTGGCGCCTAGCAGCTGGGACTTGGAGAAGGGAGCATCACCTCCCTCCAGCCATCACAATAGAGGAAAAAGTGCCTCCCACCTCCAGTGTAGCTCTCCAAAGGCAGATTACTCATTGCTGGAAAGCAAAAATTGGCAAATTTTGTGTAGGGTGCTTTATTGATAACATTAAATATATTTATCTTTTTAATCATAATTTTATGTCCATATTTTAAAAAGTCAGCTTAAGCTTGAAATATCTCTCCAGATTAGTTGGTAAAACATTCACACACACACACACACACACACACACACACACACACACACACACAGACACAGACAAATGCATGTGCACACAGTGGGAAGGGTAGCCTATCTTGTGTCTGTGTGAGTCTATGGTGGGGTGTCTGCCCGTCTGTCTACTATGCTTGGCAAGTTTCACTCAATTTTGCTAGTTCTTTAAAACCCAACCGTGAAGCATCCCTATTTTCTTTGGCTGGGAATCACTGAAATTGGTGTACATTCAAAGATTCTGAGAATCCATCCAACTTATTTGATCAATTTGGCAGTTCTCTGAAATGTTTTCTAAATTTTAAGCCACTGATATTACCATATCTAAATTTCTGCCTTCTCCTTCTCCTAGGTTAATTTTAGTCCTTCCAATTTTTTTTTCTAGAAAATGTCCCAGATTTTCCAATTCATTAGTGAAATCATGCAATGAATTATTATCATTATTTTTTTGTCATCTCTTTTAGCTCAAGGCCAAAACACATTCCTCAGTTGGAACTCTCATTGAAGTCTTCAATCCATGCGTCTTTCCTTCCAAGTCATGTCCTGCACCTCCCATTGCATCTGACGTGATGGCCGTGCCCACTGTCCTCTAAGAACCTTCTCACTTCTCCTCATATCCATCCTGCAGCTCCTGCATACTTTGCTTCCTTTTGACAGCCAGATGTGTCTCCCTCTTCTGAGTGCTGCCTGTAGGCTACTGGCAAGCTACGAAAGGGATGCACAGGGAGAAAAAAAAAAACATGCTTGTCTCCTGGTCCCAGCCCCTGGATGTTGGATGCTGGAGTGTGGAAGCCATCTTCATTTTCTCCAGTCGAGGCAAGTTCAGATGGGTGGCTCAGATTCCAGAGCTCTCTACATGGTTAGGAGGCAGGAACTCTTCCCAGGACCTTGCTCTAATCCCCTCGCCTGAGGATTTTTATTGCTGAGAATAGACACCAGAACCACTGTAACTCTTACAAAGGAAAACATTGTATTAGAGCTGGCTTACAGTTTCAGAGGTTCAGTCCATTATCATCATGGGCATGACAGCATCCAGGCAGGCATGGTGCTGGAGAAGGAGCTGAGAGCTCTACATCTTAATCTGAAGGCACCAAAAGGAGATTATATTCCACACTGGGTGGAGTTTGAGCATAGGAGACCTCAAAACCCGCCCCAATAGTGACACACTTCCTCCAACAAGGCCACACCTACTCCAACAAGGCTAGACTTCCTAATAGTGCAACTCCCCAGGAACCAAGCATTCAAACACACGAGTCTATGGGGAGCGTGCTTATTCAAAACACCACAGGTATCTCTGTAGCTATTGTTAATTTTCATTTTATTTTGCCTGCATGTATGTCTGTGAACCATTTTCATTCAGTACTCTTGGAAGCCAGTAGAGGGCGATGGATCCCCTGGGACTGGAGATGTAAACCACTATGTGGATGCCAGGTACAGGAGTCTTCTAGAAGAGCAGCCAGTGCCCTTAACCACTAAGCCACCTCTCCAGCCCACAGTGGGTGTTCTCAACTACTGAGCCATCTCTCCAACACTTTGTTGTTGTTTTGCTCTGCCATGGGTTGAACCCAGGGCCTTATGCATCTGAGAGAGGAGTTGTCAGAGATTTTAATTGTATTCTGTTGCATTCCTCTATCCATTTTCACATTTGCCCTCTATTTATAGTAATAACAGTTTTCCGCTTGCTGTCATCTCGGGAAGCTTTCTCTTAAAATATATTTATTCCTGAGATGTGGGCTAGAGTTGATGACTCACGACCAAAGAACTAACAGCGAAAAGGGAGACAGAATAGCTTGACAACAGAGCCCGGGCAGAGCCTGGGCCAAGAGAACAAGGTTTACATGAGTAGCCAAAGGCACCATATCAAGAGTCCCCTGAAGGAAATGATAGAGATGCTGCTTCACCTCATTGATGTTCTCTTCCCCAAACCATAAGCCCAGTCTGTTAGAGGAAAATCTTTATCTGGGGACATTGTTTAAAATACCTACTGAGGTTAGGAAAAATCGAAGAAAGCCTGAAAACCATCACAGGGCTGCGAAGACCAGGAAACAGAAGAACTCAGTGCACCACATTTTCCAGAATTATATTCTGGAACAGAAAAGGGCTATTAGTGAAAACTGAATAAAATATAAATAAAATCTAGAATGTGGCTATTGGTGTTGTGATGGTTTGAGTCTGATTTATCCCTTAAAGGTTCTTGTTTGGGTTCCCAGTGTGGCAGTGTTAAGGTGGTTTAGCCCTTAGGAGGAAAATCCTTATGGAGGTCATTAATGAATCAATGCCTTTCTGGAGAGACTGAGTTGCAGCTTGTGTGATTAGACTAGTTCTCACAAAAGCAGGTTCCACACATGGCATGCTTCCCTTCTTGCCTTCCTGCTGTGTAGTGATACAGGCTGCCACCAGCTGGGCATTGTGCTGCTAGAACTTTCCTGCCACCAGGAGTGTGGGCTCATTAAACCCCTTTTCTATATACATAGTCATTGCCCAGCATCATGTGTTCTCTTATGGAAACACAAAACAAATTATAAATGTTACACCAGTGTGAATTTCATAGTTTAATAAGTGGACCATGGTACAATGGTATTTTAGTCACATTCCTGAGGCTGCAATTAAACACTCACCAAAAGCAACTTTACGGGAGTGGTGGCTATTCTTGTTTGTCAGCTTGGCTACATTTGGGATTCACTAAAGCCCCAATGGTTGGCCCACCAGTGAGAGATTTCAAATTAAATCATTGGAAGCTGGAAGACCCACTTCTCATCCTTTTGAGGTGAGAAGATCCGCATTTAATCTAGATAACACATTCTGCTGGCAGGCTCTATAAAGAAGACAGAAAAAGGACTCTCTCTCTCTCTCTCTCTTTCTCTCTCTCTCTCTGTCTGTCTCTGTCTCTCTGTCTCTCTGTCTCTCTGTCTCTCTGTCTCTCTCTCTCTCTCCCTCTCTCTCCCTCTCTCTCCCTCTCTCTCCCTGCTCTGGCCCTCGATAGCAAGTCCATTCCTTCACTGGCATTAGAACCTACTTCTTCAGGATTCCAGTGTATACTGAAGACCAGCTGAGACATCCAACCTTGTGGACTGAACAGCTCCTGCGTTCTTGAAACTTCTGTCTGTAAACAGCCACAGCCTATAAGTCACTCAAATAAATTCCTGTCCTGTATATGTATATATTAATTCTATAAGTTCTATTCCTCTGGAGAACCCTGACTAGTACAAGGAGGAAAGAGGTTTGTTTCAGTCTATTGTTGAGAGAAGTCAGGACGAGAACTCAAGCAGGACCTTAAAGCAGAAACCATAAAGAAACCCTTCTTCTTGGCTGGCTCATAGGCTAATGTTTAGCTATAGTTCATATAGAGACCAAGCCCACCTACCAAGGAAATGGTGCCACCCACAGTGTGCCGAGACCTCATTCATTAATCATCAGTAGAGAGAATTCCCCACAGACATGCCCACAGACCAGTCTGATCTAGGAAATTCCCCATTGAGGCTTTTCTCAAGTGATTTTTATGCTCTTGCATCGACAGTTAAAGCCACTAGGACATATAGTTATATGATATTAATATTAGGAGATGAAATGAGAAGGCTAGAATTTACTGTGTCCTTTTTTGCAAATATAAAATTACTGCAACATAAAAAGTCCATTATGATGCACTTAAGTTGGCCTGATGTTCCTTGCCTGTAATCTCAAATACTCAGGAGGCTGAGGGAGGAGGATCACAAATTCAAGGCCAGCCACTGCAGCAGATGGAGTTGAAGCCAGCATGGGTATCTTATTGATACTCTGATTCAAAAGTAAAAGTAAAAAGAGGGTCAAGGATGCAACTTAGTGGCAGAATGTTTGCCTAGGAAAGAGATACATTTAGCTGCCGGGCATTGAAGCACTACCTGTTCATCCCAGTACTTGAGAGTTATAGGTGGGAGGATCAGAAATTCCAGGGTAGCCTTAGCTATAAAGTAGATTTGAGTTCAGTCTTGGCTACATGAGGCCCTGTTTTAAACAACAACAAAAATAAGTAAATGAAACAAAGTATTATAAGATAACATTTAATGATCAAAAGAATGGTAGATTCCAAAATACTGTTCAGTAACGTAATAAGCCAAACACTGTGAGAAAGACTCAGGGAGCATTTATTCCTGAGGGAGGGCAGCATCACAGCTTAGCACTTGCAGAGATAACTGATATGTTTATTGGGTATGAGGATACCCAGGTCTCTGAGAGCACATAGGTCAGGAGGGAAGAGAAGTGTGGTAAGACATCATAGAGGGTGAATTCTTCCTGTTACTTTTGAGGCGTTACTGTTACTGAGGAGTCAGGAATAACATGATACACGCCTGAAATTTCTAGAGCAGCAGTTCTCAAGTCTCTTGTTGTGATGACCCTTGAGTATGAAATTATTTTCATTGCTACTTCACAGCTGTGCTTTTGCTACTGTTAAGAATCATAAGGTAAATATCTGTGTTTTCCAATGGTTTTAGGTGACCCCTGTGAAAGGGTCATTCCATCCCCAAAGAGTTGTGACCAGTAGGTTGAGAACTGCTGTTCTAGAGTCTTCCAACGATCAGACAGAATTCCATGTGCCTGAGAGACACTGAAACTTCACATGAGGAGAAAACATAAAGGCTCTGCTTTTTTTTGCAAAAAATAAAATCGTGAGACTCATTTAAGTGTAAACACTCAGCAAACACTGAAGTATTCACCTCAGTACCTGCTCAAGATTCCAGTAAGCAGCCATGAAAATACAAAGTGTTTTCCATTTTAATGATAAACAGCAGAACATAAGCAAATAGATAAATAGGTAGTGTTTTAGCTGCTGATAACTGTTTTGAGGAAAAAAATAAATCAAGGGCTGGAGAGATGGTTTACCAGTTAACATTGCTTGCTACCCCATCATAAGGACTGGAGTACAGATCCCAGCACCCACATAACAAGCCAGATACCCTGAGCATATTTATAACATCAGTTCTGGGGTGGGGGGAGTGGAGACAGATGAATCATTAGGGCTTGCTGGCTTCCAGCCTAGCCAAGAAAACATCAGCTCCATGCTCAAGGAGAGACTCTACCTCAGAAGAATAGGCGAGGTGGGAGAGTGATTGAGGAAGATATCTGGTGCCTTTTCTGGTTTCTGTGCCTGCATACTTGCAAATGCACCTGCATATACACTCACATAGACACATGCAAGCAAATAAATAGGTCTTGAGCAAAGTCAGTAATTTCTTTTAAATTTACTAAAAATAAATAGTAACATCAAGCATTGAAAAGATCTCTGTGAGGGGCACACTTGGACCAGAAACTGCTGTGAGTATCTAAACCACCAGTACACACGGTGGCAAGAGGAAATTCAAAAGGACTATGTTAGGAATGAGTTTGGCGTCTTCCAGTGAAGCCATCTAGTCAGTGTAAATGCTGTGAGTTGGTCAAAGCAGAAGATAGCCCAAAACATGGAACAGGAGGCACCCGGGCTGTCAGATACAGCAGATTTATAAGAAGTGCAGAAAACCAAAAGGCCAGCAGACACAGAGAAGGGACTATCTGTCACCATTCAGACACCAAAAAGCCACGGGTAACTGATTAAGAAATGAGAATGGAGGATAGAGAGAGTTCTAGGAGTAAAACCTAAACATACTCCTTTTCCTCTCCTCCACAATTTTACTGGGGTGAGAGGGAAAGACTAAAAAGAAGATAGAAAGCCACAAAGAAAGGATCAGAAAAATAAATGAAACCAGTGGCTTAAGAGATTCTACAGAGTTCATCCAAAGCAGAAAGTAGGTTGGGTAGACGGTTTAGTCAGAGAAGTGCTTACCTCAAAGGCGTGAGGAACTGAGTTCCACCCCAGGATCCATGCCCATACTGGAGGGTGGTCATGCTCATGAAGTCCCAGTGCTAGGGTGGCACAGACGTGGGGGGGTCCCTGTAGCTCACACACCAGCCAGTTTTGCTTAATTGTTGAGCTCCAAACAAGTGAGAGACTGTCTCAAAGGAAGTGATGGCATTTATGACACCAAAGGCTGTCCTGTGGCCTCCACATGCTCACGTACATGAGTACATGCACATCAGTACAGACACACCAGTACACACACACACACACACACACACACACACACACACACCTCTATAATTAAAAAGAGGCCAAAGAGTCACATACAAATGAAAAAGCAGAATTTTATCAGACATTCAAAAACAAAACAGAGGCTTAAATATAGTAAAGCCATGCCCTCAAAATAAAAAGGAATACTATTTCCTGCTGGGTGGTGGTGGCACAAACCTTTAATCCCAGCACTCAGGAGGCAGAGACAGGCAGATCTCTGAGTTTAAGGCCAGCCTGGCATAACTTCCAGGACAGCCAGAGCTACACAGAGAAACTCTGTTTAAAAAACAAAAACAAGACAACAACAACAGGAAAAACTATTTCCAAGCTAGCAACTCAGCATAAGGTAGAAATAAAGTCAATTGCATGCAATGACTCAGAAGATGTAGTTCCTGGGCTGCCCAGATGATCCAGTGGAGAAAGTCCTTGTATGGGGACATGAGCTTGTGTCCCCACAGGGACCACATGACAGTCAGGTGTTGCTACACACATTTGAAACTCAAGTTCACTCTTGCTCTCTTGCTCTTGCCTTCCTGCCCCCACTCTCTCCCCATTCCCTTCCCCCTCTTTCTTTACATGCTCATGGCTGGTCTCTAACTCCTCTGTTTCTCTCTCTCTCTTTCTCTCTCTCTCTCTCTCTCTCTCTCTCTCTTTCTCTCTCTCTCTGCCTTTTTCTGCCTCAAATACACTCTTGACTCCCCTCCCCACACCCTGAATAAACTATTCTATACTAAAAAAAAAAAAGAAAAGAAAAGAAAAGAAAAGGAAGGAAGGAAGGAAGGAAGGAACTCAAGTTTTAGGTACCAGGGACATTTGGGGCCTGGGATCTTGCTGCTTGTCTAGTCTCACTAAAACAATGAGCTCTAGATTCAATCAGTCAGAGACTGTTCCAGAAAGTGAAGTACGGGGGTGGGAGGACACTCGATGCTTATCTCTGACTCCTCACAAATCCATACACACAGGTGCACTTACATGCATATAACACACGTGTTTTTACATGACCTCTTGATTGAAACTTTATTGAAAAACACAGTTGACTGAGCTGAAAGGTTTAATTTTAAAGTCTAACCAGAAAGCCAGGATACAGGATATCTAACAGAGTGGCTAAAGGAAATGACAGAACAGTTAAAAAAAATCTTGTGTATGTTTACAAAAGACTCTAAGAGGGATGGTTCAAGTAGGGAAGGGGGGAAACAGTGTGTCTAGCTACAAGAAAAAGAAATTAGCAGAATTTGTAAGTACTACTGAATAGCTTGGAGAGAATCGAATGCAGTGACAGAAAACAGTGCAGGCAAAAGCAATCCATCATAACCCTAAGGGAAACGCAGAAGCTGAACAAGAGGGAAAAGAATGTGACTACAGCGTATGGTGCAGATCAGCGTGGTAGAAGTTTTGCATGGTCAGTTACGTCAGACACCACCTGAAATGGCACTGTGAGAGAAACACACCACTTTCTACACCAGCCTCCTGTTACCCTGGCACTGAAAGAGGTGCACTGAGTGCTACACCAGCCTGCTGTTACCCAGTTCTCCTTGGTGCCATTTTCTCTTCCTGGCTTGCCAAGAGAGTATTGATTGTGCTTGAAAGAGCAATGTTCCCAGCGGAAAGGCTTTTTTCATATTCCTCACTTACAGGAATAGCCAGCCCCAGTACTGGTGACTGACACGGAATGAAAGAACACAAAAAATTCTGGGATTCTAGGAAAGTGTTCTTGTTTTGAGACACAGTCTGTCTGTGTAACCCTAGCTGTCTTGGAACTCTATATAAACCAGGCTGGCCTCAGAGTCACAGAAAAAGACTTGCCTCTGCCTCCCAGGAGCTGGGATTACAGGCATTCGACACTTCATCCACCTGGGGGCTTTTTTTCCTTCTGAGTTTGGAACATGAACTATAACTACCTTTTCCTCTACCCTCTTTCCTCTTCTCCTCACCCTCCTCCTTTTTTCCTTCTTCCTCCTCTTCCTTATTTCCTCCTTCTCTCCCTCCTCCTCTTCCTTCTCCTCCTTCTCTCCTTCCTCCTCTCCTCCTTCCTCCTCTCCTTCTTCTTCCCCCTTCTCTTCTTCTTCCTCTTCCTCCTTTTCTTCTTCCTCTTCCTTTCCTTTGTGAGGCCTGGTAAACAATAGCCATCTTGTGATCCTGAGGGTCAGGACCACATGCTAAGAGTAGCAGCTTTAATGAAAACAGGAGACAGGTTCTTTGTAACACTTTTGGACAATCGAATTGACTTTTAGGCAGCAGTAAAACAAAAATGAACACTTTAAAATACAACCAGAGAGTGGTTGGTCACTACCATAACATCTTGCACTAGAGGCTATATTTCCCCAGGCCAGTCATTATCCCAGATCTGTCAAATAACTAGAAATAGGTATGAAAAGACACATATGAGGTCTGCACTGAACACTCAGAACATTGCTGAGAGAAATTCAGAAACCCAAGTAAGTAGAAGGACATACCATGTTCATGGTTAGAACATACACTATTATAGAACTAGCACGTAGAGCTTCTTGAACTTTCCCTCGTCTTCCAGCCACAGCAACCAACACCTTAAACAATTAAAGCAAAATATCTAAACTAGGAAACCTATATTGGTCAATACTGTTGATTTCTATAATCGTTCCACAACCAAGACACAAAACAGGCTTGCCTCTACAAAGAAAGTTCTCTCTGACCTCACCCATTCCCTTCCGGACTCCATTCTTGGACCTTATAACCACCAATCTGTTCTCCATCTCTGTAGTTTTATCAGAGCTTTGACCAGAATTGGGATCTCCAGCACCCACATAAGTGCCAGGAGGGCAGACATGGTGGATGCCTGAAGTCCCAGAACCCTAGAGGCAGAGATAGGTAATCCCCACATTGTAGTGTCTAGCTAAGCTTGCTTAATTGAAGAGTTCTGAGTTCAAGTGAGATGCTGCCTCAGTAAATAAGACGGAGCTCAATTAATGAAGACACCCGAGACCAACCTCTGTCTGTCATATATGTACATGGGCATGTAAACTCACATGTGCCCACCCCTCCAGACACACCACATATATACACACCAAAAATGAATGCTACGTAATTGAAGACACATGATTAAATAACACTGTGTTGTGCCCTACCCCCACTAAGCATCTATTCTTGAAGTCTATCCAAGTCATTACATGCTTTACTTCCACATTTCATATCGTGTTGAAGTTTGGTTAATTATTTACTTACCTGTTGAAAGATGCCTGAAACATCCATGGCTTACTGCTATTAAAGATGCTGCTAACATTGACATTCAGAAATTTGCCTGAATATAAGTGTACATTTTTCTGCCCGAGGATGTGAATGCTGGATTTTGTGTTAAGCAATGTGTAGTTTCATAAGGAAATGTTAAACTCTTTTCCAGGGTGGTTGTATGACGCTGCACTGCAATCAGCAATGTATAGCAGATCCAGTCTCTCTACATCTTTGCCTGGAAATAGTCTTTTAAAATATGTCCATCAGTGCTATAAATTTCCACTATGCATAGCCTTAGTGGCTCTCCCAGGTGTATTTTTGATTTAGCCACAACTAACCAGAGACAAACAAAGCCTTTTGTTGTTTTGTTTTGTTTTCCAAGAGAAGGTTTCTCTATGTATTCCTGGCCGTCCTGGAACTAGCTTTGAAAACCAGGCTGGCCTTGAGCCCAGAGCCCGCCTCTGTCTCTCAAGTTCTGGGATTAAAAGTGTGCACTTCCACACAAGGCTTAAATGTGGTCTTAAGTGTATCCTGTGCAACATGGAAGGACACTGTGATTTAGACATTGATCTAGGACATTGTGATCTAGGACTTAAGAGAGAACCCGAGAGCCCCTATTAACTATCTGGATTTAGTTACAGGGGAAAGGAACTTAACAGGCACAAGCTTAAGGAAACCTGGAAAGTTTCACTTTAACAAAATTATTTCATCCTTTGCTGCCTGTAGTTTGTTCTTGAAGAAATAAAGTTTCATAGTTTCATAGATATGAGAAACAAAGTTGTAAAATCAAGGTTTTGACAAATACATCTGGTGGTCAGGATGCCTATGACAAACTTGTGTCCTTTCTGAGAGACACATCTGATGTCAGGATGCCCAGCGATGTGATAAAGTTTTGGTGATCAAGATATTGAGGCAATTCTGACTAAGCTAATTAAGATAAAACAAAAACAACTGTTCTCGGAAAGACACCTCCCTGTGGTAAATTCCAAGAACAACCTCAAGATGTCATCCTGACCCTGTCTGATCACCCAGTTCATCTAAGGGATGTGCCAACTTAGCCCTTTCCCAGTGATTCTCCAAGGCCAGGTGTAGGACTGGATGAGGAAAGTGACTAAGCCAAGAACAGCCCCTTGAGCAGGCCAGCCAATACCTGACCAGATCCTTTGTCCTGTGCACCACCAATGAGAATAAGCCAGCAAACCCTGTTGCTGAAGTCTGCCCTCTGTAAGGAATAAAAGTTGTATGCTTTTTGAGTTCGGGGTTGCCTCTGCCTGCATGGATGAGTACATACGTGGATTAAAAACCTTATACCCTCATGCTATTGCAGCCGTCACTTTATCAATCTGTGCTCTGTGGGTGGTGCTCCTGAGGTAAGGGCACTTCGGGGTCTTACATCATTCTCTGGGATTGAGGCCTGTTTAGTTTTATTTTATATGCATTGGTGTTTTGCTGCATACATGTCTGAGTGTCAGACCCCTGGGTGTCATGGGTGTCAGGTCCCCTAGAACTGGAGTTACAGCTAGGTGTGAGCTGCTGTGTGGGTACTGGGTCCTCTGGAGGAGCAGCCAGTACTCTTAACCACTGAGCTATCTCTCCAGTCCTGAGCTTTCCTCCTTCCAGGTTAGCATGTCCATCGATGATGTAGGACTTCCAGGTAGCATCTCTGACATTTCCAGGAGACATAATCTCAAAAACAATTTTGCAAGACAGGGTTTCTCTGTGTAGCCCTGACTTTTCTGGAACTCATTCTATAAAGCAGGCTGAACTCCACCTGCCTGTCTCTCAAGTGTTGGTATAGAAGGTATGCACCACCACACCCAGATCAAAAAAAATGTATAAATAAATGTTACCCAGCCCGGAGGAGTAGGAAGAGAGAGATGGGTCCCTGAGGCTCAATGTTCTGGTTTAGTAAGAGGCCTTGCTTCAACATTAAGGCAGGGGTGACCGAGGAAGAAATCGACCTCTTGTCTCCACATGCATGTGCACACATATTCACCCACATGTGCTCATACATACAGGCATATTACACACACACACACACACACACACACACACACACACACATCCCTATAAAGTATATCTTTGCAGATTTCAATAGAAAAACCACATTGTTTGAAAATGAATGAAAAATAAAATTTCAGAAAAATATGAGCTTGCTTAAGTAATAAAAGTCTTATTTATATAACAACTTTTAAGTCTGGAACAATGGATAAAATTGTTAGTAATAAGGTAATTCGTATTGGTGCATATACTAATTAAGCAATACTTTGATTTTGTCTGAATTGTTTAGCATTTTATGGTTAATATTATTAAAAATTCAAGTACAGGAGATGGAAAGATAGATGGCTTAAAGTCATTAACACTTGCTGTTCTTGCAGAGGACCTGGGTTTGATTCTCAGCACTCACATGACAGCTCAACCACTTGAAACTCCAGTTCTGACGCCCTCTTCTGGGCTCCGTGGATACTGCATGCCTGAGACACACAGACACATTTAAGTAAAGCACCCACATACATATAAATAAATGAAGTATGCAGGAAAGTAGACTTGGGGGATACATTTTAAACATTCGAGTGCATTTCAATTTTTTTTAAAGATGGAAGCCAGCAATATGGTTTAGTGGTTTAAAATGTCTGCTGCACAGGCCTGACAGCCTGAGATCCTTGGTCTCTAGAACCCACATAAAGGTAGAAAGAAAAAATTGACTCCACAAGGTTGACATCTACACATATCCTATGGCGTGTGCCCCTCCACACAAATTAAAATGAAAAAACCGAAGCCTAAAAGAGAGATGGTTGAAAAAAATCATTAATACTGATTAGAATAGCAAAACTGTCTTTTGATAATATGGATTAATAGCTCTCTAAGAGATCACCTCAGAACATGACAAAGCTCAGTTGCTTGTGAAACCATAGAGACCCACCAGCTTCATCGGGAGACAAATAGCAGGCCAGGGATTGCATATATGATGTCATTTATGTTATGCATGCACATACTATGTATAATATGACACATATATGGCCAACTAGTCAACACCCCCCAGTACCAACCAACCAAATCACTTGCAATTGAATGAGTGTTAGCCGACATTGTTTTCCCTTCAGAGCCAGAACTTTCTAGGCTATATTCTCACTCTAATCCTTAGAGCAATTAGCCACTTTTCTTTCCACTAAAATGCATCTCCCAGCCCCAGCCTCCTGTATGCCAGCATCTCCCCACATCCTCTATCCTCCCACCTCTCTCCCAACCACAACCTTTCCCTTAACCTCCATTTTCTCCATCTTCCTGTCCCGCTTTCTGCTGCTCCTACTTGCTCCCTGTTTCATCCTCCTTTCAACAGCACCCCACTTCTTTCTATTCAGCTGTACCTTTTCTTTCCAAACTGTAGCTACAGTCTAATGCAGTGCAGTATGGCCTCAGATTTACTACCTGGCCAGACCATGTCTTTAACACTCAGGTCTTTGTTGGCATCGACCCAAACCACAGGAGTCGTTCTCTAATCACAAGGGAATGAAAGCAGAAATTCAAAGAAGGGAATCCGGGAATGCCACAAATATAGAATAAAGATGCTTTCCCCCAAACAATGTAGATCAAAAGACAAACCACATGGGAAAATTCTTTGAGAGTGGTGAAAATGAGCCCACAAAACAGCGAACGTAATGAGATGTGCTCAGTTATTAGAAGAAGACTTAACACTGTGAGAGCCTACATTAAAGAAAAGACTGGAAACGAATAATGTAACCATCTACCCTAAGACACAAGAAGAAAGGAAGACCCAACAAGATGTGTAGGCTATTGTAAACCCTGACTATCTTCTCTCTCCTCAAACCTGGAAGGGAAAAAGTCTGAGAAGAGGAACAGGTCCAGCTGGTTTAAGGCAGTGGTTCTCAACCTGTGGGTCTCTACCCCTGTAGGGGGTTTAAACGACCCTTTCACATGGGTTGCATATCAGATATTTACGTGATGATTCAGAACAGTAGCAAAGTTACAATAGTGAAGTAACAGTGAACTAATTTATGGTAGAGGACCACCATGGGGAACCACACTGAAGGGCCACAGCATTAGGAAGGCTGAGAACAACTGGTTTAAAGGAAACTAAATGAGAACCAGAAAGGTGAGCCTAGGGAACTGAATTTGATCCCTGGAACTCACATGGTGGAAAAAGAGAGAACCTACCCCCTGCAAGTTGCTCTCTGACCTCTACGAATGCACAACACCACGTATGACCGCCACTCTGGTATCGACATATTAGCACAAACACAGACACAAAATAAAAAGTATTTTGAAAGAAACTAGATGGTAAAATCAATACTCATTATCCACAACTTCCATATTTGCAAATTCTTTGAATCACTGAAATGTAGCTCTAAACTCAGTTCTGAGGTACTCATAGGGAGATGCACAGAGAGGCGTGCATTCCCCTGACAGGGGTCAAAAGTGAGGACATCTTGTCATCGACTCTCATACTATATGCAAATGCTAATTTTATAGTCCCACTAAGACCACTGTTTTCTGATTTTCTTCCACACACTCGCTGCTTGCAATCCCTACCCCTGTGAAAAGGCGGCATTGAAGTTGAAGTGCATCTAGAAGATGTTGCTTAGCAAGAAAATATCTTATGCAAACTCTACTCAGGGGTGAGTTATGTTTCTGTTTGTTTTGAGTTCAGTGTGAACAAATCAACTGTTTATAGTCAGGTATGGATTAGTTGATGAGAATGTTGCAGCAGAGGCTTTCAGCAACAGAGCTCTCTACAGTTCACCTTGTGGAGATCATTCAGTATTGGCAACTCTATAGGTCATTAAATAGCACAGAGAGTCAAGAGCTGATCACATAGCCAGGTGGTGCTGGTGCACACCTTTAACCCTAGCATTCAGCAGGCAAAGGCAGACGGATCTCTGAGTTTGAGGACAGCCTGGTCTATGGGGTGAGTTCCTGGACATCAAGGGCTACACAAAGAAACCCTGCCTCAAAACAAACAGACAGACCGACCAAGCGAAAGAACTGATTGCACATTTCTAGTTATAAAGACAGCTTAATTGTGGCTGACTTTGTCTATATTGACTTGATAGGTTGGCTGGAGGATGTCAGCTCAGCCCCTTCATCCTTCTCATCGAATCCATGTTCAGATTGTGAATGGTGTTTTGTGGTGACCAGCAACCCTTTAGAGAGAGACCTCCTGCATAAAAGTCCCAGAAGCTGGGAAGCGCCTTGGTTGCTGTCCACGGTGCTGATTCCCTAAAGCCTGTTTCCTGCCAGTGAAGCCGCGTCCACATAAGTGAATTTAAAGACCCCAGTCCAGAGCAGGTGAGACAGCTCAAAGGTCCCTATGGCCAAACCTGACGACCTGAGTCTAGTCCCTGGGGTCCACATGGTGAAAGGAGAGAATCTATTCTGAAAATTGTAATCTGACCTCCTCAAATGTACCACATAGCACTTAAGTGTCCCCACAGACAAAAATAAATAAGGGGTTAGAGAGATATCTCGGTGGCTAAGAGAACTTGTCACTCTTCCAGAGGACCTGGATTTGAGTCCCAGCATTCATGTGGTGGCTTACAACTGTCTGTAACTTTAGTTCCAGGGGATCTGATGCCCTCCTCATCTGACTTCCACAGTACCAGCTACACACATGGTTACAGGCATACTTGCAGGTAATACACTCATATACATAAAATAAAATAAAGAATAAAGAAAAACATATTAAAAAATCAAAGACCCTGATTCTGACTCCCCAGTAATCAGTGTCTTAAAGAGACTTAGTTAAAGAACAAGATTGGACAGATAAACTTGCTGTCGTCCTACCGGCACAAGATGATGTCCGCAAGAACCAAAGGCCACTGTTCTAGAGCAAGGAAGAAGCCAGCTTGGGAGCAAGCTTCTTTATCCAGCAGGGTTCCCACACTTGTGTCTAGGTCGATGTCTTCTAAACTACCTCACACACTTTTAAGTTGCTTCTGATTCTCCAGAAGCTTTGATTTCCCGATAGCTCTTGTAATCTCTAGAGACCCTGAACTCCTATACTTACCTCAAACCTCTATCTTTTGTAGAAAAAAGTTTCAGGTAGTATTGACTTTAGGGAAGGAGACCCATGAGATCAGAGAAGCCAGAGGAATGGAGGATCTCAGTGAGACTGTTGATTTTTGCGAGTACCAAAGAAAATGGGGCTCAGCAGTTAAGGGCATTTGCTGCCAAAATTGATGATCTGAGTTCAATTCCAAATAGTGGAGGGAGAGAACCTATTTCTGAAAGCTGTCCTCTGACTCCCATTTGTGCACGGTGGCTAGCATATGCCTGCCTGACTGCCTGTGCATGTGCACAGACTTATGTATTTGAATACTTGGTCGCCAGAATTTGGAAAGGGTTAGGGGCGTGGCCTTCTTGGTAGAGGTGTGTCATGGGGTGGGCTTTGAGGTTTCAAAGGCCCATCCATTCCCAGTTAGCTCTCTGTGCCTCCTGGTGGTGGTTGTCTGAAGATGTGAGCTCTTGGCTACTGCTCCACTGCCATGCTTTCCTGCCTGTGTCGGCTCTCCCTACTGTGATGGTCATGAACTCACCTCGGAAAGTGTATGCCCAATAAGCTACTTTTTTTCTGTAAGTTGCCTTGACCATGGTATTTTATTCCAGCAATAAGAAAGTAGCTTAGACATCCTTTCATTGCAGCCTTTAATTTTTAAAATTAATTTATTCCTTTGTTTTGTTTCTGACCTGGAACTTGCTCTGTAGTTCCAGGCGGCCCTAGATTCATGGCTATTTTCTTGCCTTAGCCTCCCAAATACTGGTTACAGGTGTGACCCTCTCTGCCGTGTCAACACATATTCCTTTTAACAAAACAAAATAACACAGATGGATTGAAACACTTGTAAACCTATGTTGAGAAATAACCTCTTTTGAACATATATATTCTTTAATACATGTATGTTTTAACACATACTTACATGACAGTTAAACACCATCTACTACTATTATTATGGTGTATATCCTATTTTACACCTCTACTCTTTTAACTATCCCTTTTGGTATGTGAATTACACTGATTGAGTACATTAACATGGGGAAAATCCCATTGGCAGGAGTTTATTCTGAGGACATAATTAGAGATATATGCACGATTTTATACAAAGAATAATTTATATTAATAAATAGTTAGAGATAATATACCTAGCATAATAAACTGAGCAAGTGAGTCATTCGATGAAGCCACATGTGCACAGTGGCTAGGAAAGCTACACCTCAGGAGATGAGACCCACGGCTCCGCTATGATATGAGAACAGATCATGTGATGTCATTTTTAAAAAAATCTCAATGCATTTAGAAGCAGTATATATATATATACACATAACATTCAGACTGAAGAGATGGCTCAGTATTTAAGGGCATGCACTGCTCATGTAGAAGACCTAAGCTTGATTCCCAGCATCTACATCAGGTAGTTTCCAACTGCTTGTAACTCCAAGGGATTCAGTGCCTTTCCAGGCTTCTGTAGGCACCTGAACTCATGTGAACATGCCTCTCTCTCTCTCTCTCTCTCTCTCTCTCTCTCTCTCTCTCTCTCTCTCCTCCCCCTCCCCATCTCTCTCTCTCACACACACATGCAGACACACAATTAAAAAATCTAAATAAAAAACCCTCATCTTATGCAAGATATAAATGGTATTAAAGTTCTTCCCCACTGAAAACCTCTTGGGCCAGCAGGCCTACACAATTCAAATGACCCTCAGCACAGTTGTCTCCCATATTCCTACTAGGCTGGCCTATTAAACCCCACTTAAAGCATTCCATGACTTTCCAAATCCAAAGTCCCAAAATCCACATTCTTCCAAACAAAAGCATGGTCGGGCCTATCATAGCAATACCCCAGTCCCTGGTACCAACTTCTGTCTTAGGGTTTTACTGTTGTGAACAGACATCATGACCAAGGCAAGTCTTATAAGGACAGCATTTAATTGGGGCTGGCTTACAGGTTCAGAGTTTCAGTCCAGTAGCATCAAGGTGGGAGCATAGCAGAATCCAGGCAGGCATGACGCAGGAGAAGCTGAGAGTTCTACATCTTCATCTGAAGGCTGTTAGCAGAATACTTGTTTCCAGGCTGTTAAGATGAGGGTCTTAAAGCCCATACCTACAGTGACACATCTACAAGACCACACCTACTCCAACAAGGCCATACCTACTCTGACAAGACTACATCTCCAAATAATGCCTCTCCCTGGACCAAGCATATATAAACCGTCACACACACGTGTGTGTATGTATATATTCCAAATTATAATTGTCCTAAGGTTTCTAGTATGACAAAACACCATGACCAAAAGCAACTTGGAGAGAAAAGGGTTTATTTAAGCTTACACTACCAGATAACAGTTTATCACTAAGGGTTATCAGGGCAGAAACTTAAGCAGGGAAGGAACGTGGAGTCAAGAACTGAAGCAGAGGCCATGGAGGAGTGCTTTTTATTGGCTTACTCCTCACAGCTTGCTCCCTTGTTTTCTTATAGCACCCAGGACCACCAATCCAGGGTGGCACCACCCACAGTGAGCGGGACCCTCCCATCAGTCATCAACCAAGAAAATACTGCACAAGCTTGCCCACAGGCAAATCTTACGGAGGCCCTTGGGAGAGTCTCTCTTTCCAAATGAGTTAACATGTTAACAACAAATTAGCCAGTACAATGATTCTACTAATGTTTATTTAGGGAGGGACATGGGTTATTATGTTAATTCTTCACATGAGTTATTATGTCAATTCTTCACCATGAGCATTTGTTGCAAAAAATTATAGGGATTTTAGGGGATTTTTCTTTACATTGTTCTTCAATAATGCTTGACATGTTTCTACCCACCAAAAGTGTGATCTTTGGTTGGGCAAAAGAAGCATCTCTTGGGAAGCCAGAGGTTCATGCCACCCTGTTGACTCAGAGGGCAGCTGGTCTCAAATTCTCTAGTAGCTGAGGATGACCTTGAGCCTCTGAGTCTCTTGTCTTACCCTAAACTCCAGATCTAGCACCATAAGTACCACCACATTCGGTTTATGTAATAGTGGGGATGAGCCCCGGGGCTTCAGTTATATTAAACAAGCTCTCTACCAACTGATCTACATCCTCAACTCAAGAATCTGCATTTTAACAAGGTCTGTAGGTGGATCTAAACACATTTGAGTCTAAGATGTTTTAATACTTATTAACACCCTTTCTTTTGTGGGGCCATGTTTCTTCCCAGATCAAAGGGATTGTAACTTGGACACTTGTCTTGGATCCCTCACGGTTTCAGCGTTCTAAACTTGCTTCTAATAGTTAATATGTGCGAGTCCTTAGAGAAAGACAGCTGACAGGCTCAAAGAATGAGTGGTCTGGTTAAATAGCTCCTGTTGCCCACAGTGGAACTCTAGAAGATGCAGAAGCAGCAGTAAGAGAGCTCCTGTGATCTGAGCGAGAGTGCGATGTGGACGCTGCAAAGTATCTTGGAGCTGTAATGCAGCTTGCAGAGTGGCCTCTGGGAGGCAGCAAGCACGCACGGTGCCACCGCAAGACTGCGCAGCCCGGGTTGAGGCGCGGAGCTGACTCAGGACGGCAGGTGGCACTGCGGGGTCGCGGCTTACTCGGGGCTGAGACGAATCGGGGGTGGCCAGGGGAAAACACCTGGGCAGGTGTGGGCGGAGTCTGAGTGAGGAGGAAACTCTAGGGGCGGGGCTTGAGCCTGACCCACGGGCGCTTCTGGCCGTGCCACTTGGAGATGCTTGGCTTTATGAGGCCAGAAGAAGAGGAGCGTCTCCAGACTGTACACACGCCAGCCGTGACCCTTCGGATCTGAGAGGTAAGCTCAGCCGCGTCGGGTCAGTTCGATCCCGGGGTTCCAGGTACTTGAGCAGCCACAGGGCGTGGTGACTTCCAAGAAAAAAGATTATTCTGTCCACGGGTGGCGGGATGCTGAAACATTACCAAGAGCTTGGCTCGGGATACAGAAGCTGAGCTGTCGCGTTTTCTGAGCCGGTGTGAGTGGGAGGAGCGCATCTCGGATCTTCTCTGCCCAGCTCAACCGGCTTCCCAGCCTTGAAGAGCATGCATTGACCGCGACTGTTCTTTCCGCCGCGGGAAAGCTTTTCTTTAGAGGTGCCTGCTGCAGAAAGAAACAAGCACTTGAAGTGGGCTAGTTGAAAGAGGAGCCCGAGACTGCAGCGGCGCGAAAGCTGGCGCGAAGCAGATGGCTTTTGCCGCAAAACTGCGCCAGGTCGCTTCCCAAAATGCAGCGAGTCAGTGGGTAGCTCTGTCCCAGGGCTTGAGGTTCTGAGGCTCAAGTTATTTCTGAATAGCACCGTGGCATGGCGGGAATCAAAACATTGCCTGATCCCAGGCTTTTGTGCCCAAACTCTAGAATGAACAGAGCCTCGCAAACATGTCACCCCTCGTCAAGCTTCAGTTTCCTGACGGGGACAGAGGCAAGGATGGGGGGGCGGGTGAGAGGGAAGGGAGCAAGTGTGGTAAGGAAAATGGAGACTTGGAATTTCAAAGAATTCTTTCGTTCTTTCATACTGTGTGGCCTTGGGCAGATTACCTAACCTTTTTACACCTGTGTTTGCATCTCTGTGGGATGGGGATAGAAATGACACATCGTCTTGTCTGTAGTGAGAGTTAAATTAGGTGGAAACATTGGAATAGGAATCCTGGGCACGGCTGTATCTGTAACTGATATCTGCCATTATTGCTGCTGCAGCAGTTGTCACCTGCGACCACTATCATTAAGCAATGACATAACTAGTATGTGGTCTTGGGTTCAAATCCTAGCCCGGACACTTTCTATTATGACCTTGGGCACACTACTTAGTCTATCTGTGTGCCTCCATTTCATTTGTGTAGTGGGGAAATTACGATATCTACCGGAGAAGACCATTGAGAGTATTCTGTGAGTTAACTCTTGAGATGAGTTCTGAGTGTATTAGCTTCAAAGTCCTCTACCAAAGAACCAGTTGAATCAAGTCCCACAGTCTACTAGAGCGACAGCCTTGCTTTGTCTTAGAGTTGAAATATTTATGTGAACAATCTGGAGTTCCCCCTAGCATGACTGGCTGATCCCCTGCAGAAAAGATGAATGGGAACCCCAAGAATCCAGAATTCAGCTTTTGACAAACATCCAGCAGAGGGAAACATCTCCCCTCCTCCCTCCTCTCCTTTTCTTTTTCCTTTTGCT
The DNA here is from genome assembly GCF_021556685.1 of Rattus norvegicus. Lineage (NCBI taxonomy): Eukaryota > Metazoa > Chordata > Mammalia > Rodentia > Muridae > Rattus > Rattus norvegicus. The sequence continues at coordinate 189,240,841 of NC_141534.1, forward strand.
TTTTGACAGAGTCTTATTACATAGCCCTGGATGGTCAGAACTTGATAGCTTAATATATAGACCAAGGTGACTTAAACTCACAGAGATTCTCTTACCTTTTTCTGCCTTCTGAGTGCTGGGATTTAAGGCATGTGCCACGATGATTCACAGCATTTTTTTTTTTAAGGATGACAATATTTAAAGCAAGGCAAATCACACTGCTTGCCAAGGGACTAAAGATTTTTGTCAATAAGAGATAGTTTTTCTCAACCTAGAAAAATCCCATAGGTCCGTGGGTGGGGCAGGTTATTGGGGTCAGTCTGGCTGCCTCTGAACGTCTTACCCCTGGCCTCCAATATCTTTCTTTCGTACTATAATCCCCAAGCCACAAGCATTGTAAACTTGAGAGCCTTGTCCCCCAACTTTCCCCCCAATCTTGGACCACATTCCAGTTATTCAGGATGGGAGAAAACTTATTCTGGTGGCCCAGAATCCTGTCTAGAGAACGTGACAGTGGACATCATTATGTTAATCTAACTAAGTCATTCTCAGGAAGATGTTTTCTCTCGTATGTAGAACCTAGATTTAAGTGGAAGGGTGAGATGGATTGGAAGGGGGACTGTGAGCGAGTAGACAGAGATTGTGAGGGGAGTGAAGAGGTGGTCGAGGAACAGAATACATGTGGCACAAGAGCAGAATGGGGGATTGTTTGGGAGGAGGAAAGGGCCCAGCAGGTGCAATGAGGGAGAGGACAGATTGCAACAAAGTATAATGACACATATGTATGAAAGTGCCACAAAAAATCATCCCCACTATTTTAATTGGGTATTTTTTTATTTACATTTCAAATGTTACCCCCTTTCCCCTACCCACACCCCCACCCCCACCCCCACCCCCATTATTTTATGCACCATCTTGAAAAAGACAAAGAAAAGAACATGATGGGGCCATCAAAGTCCCCAACTTGGTTGCAGACCCCGCGTAGACACAGGAGCCATGCCATGTATCTTGAGCAAGTGACTCCACCTCTCTGATATGGAGATAACAGCGGTATATCTGCCTAATGTAGATAATATATAATATAAAATATATAAACTACTGTATATTTATATACAGAGATTACATAATCATGAGGCTTGGTAATTGTATCCATGGTACAATGATCTGATGTACAATGTACTGTACATTGCCAAAATGAACTCATGGCGTGCTATTTCTGCCGCTGAGATGCAACATACACATGTGAATGTGTTCATTCGTTTCCCAATACTTACCCCAGAGGCTGTCTCTAAATTAGGTAAAATCAGGTCAAATGACCTGGGGCTCGTAAATATGGAGAGGCCAGCAGTCATGGGGCTGATGTGACACCAGCTGCTATTGACCTCGGTAAGGAGAAGAAATGAAACAGAAATCATTTCACTTAGAAGAAAGCAACATGGAAGAGGGGCAGGGGAAACATGGTCAGGACAGAATCTACAAGCTGCTGGGAAATTGTGGGAGATTTCATCAGACAGTGAACACATTGCCTGACATGTGCTCTGTGCAGGAGGGACATTTCACTAGGCACCAGGAGACATTGTAAAACAGGAGGGCTGCTCTCAACAAGTGGCCAATGGAAGCGATAAGGCACGGGTTATAGTGCCTCTCTGCCTGATAAGAGAAGTCTGGCTGGGTTGCTTTGAGGGCACCTGCCCCAGGAACTCCAGGGAAAGGTCCTTCAGCCAGTCCAGCCAGTATGTACAGGTTACACCTTGCCCTGCACCCACAAGGCTAGGCCTGGGGGCCCTAAGAGGAGGAGGCAGTTGTGGTGGCCCAAAGCAAATATCCTGGAGAAGGGGCCAAGGGCTCAGAATGTAGCCTGTCCAGCCCATAGAAGAAAAAGGCCTCTAAGAACACATGGGTTTGGTGTTTCCCAGTCGCAGGCTCCAGAGATGGGCTGACAGGTCTGTGCTTGCAAACTCACTAACCCCTCTGTCCCTTCAGAACTCTGCAGGCAGCAAAGTCCTGTCCTTACCATGGCGCCTGGAGAGAAGATCAAAGCCAAAATCAAAAAGAATCTGCCGGTTCGAGGCCCCCAGGCACCAACCATTAAGGACCTGATGCATTGGTACTGCATGAACACCAACACCCACGGCTGCCGCCGCATCGTGGTGTCCCGAGGCCGCCTTCGGCGCCTGCTGTGGATCGCGTTCACGCTAACTGCAGTGGCCCTCATTATCTGGCAGTGCGCCCTCCTCGTCTTCTCTTTCTACACCGTCTCTGTCTCCATCAAAGTCCACTTCCAGAAACTGGATTTCCCTGCCGTCACTATCTGCAATATCAACCCTTACAAGTAAGAGACTGCCCCGGTATACGGGAGAGGGAAGTCCGGCCTCTCATGGATGTCAAAGCCCCTCCCCCAGTGTGGCGGTACGAGCGCCACACCAACCTGCTGACACAGGCTTTAGCGACTCGATTTGATCGCCAAGATCGATTTCAGACCTGCATGTTTTCAGTTCAATGTCTATGTCTGTGGCAAGTAGGCAGGGGAGGCTGCCTCACCAATTCTGTTTGGTGACTGGGCCTGAAATGAGGTTAGCACTCTGCACCCCCCCGCGACTCCCCCCCACACTCAGGTAACACAACTGAGTCTTCCCAAGTTCACTCTCTTACTCTCCCCCAAAGCCAGGCTGACTCAGAAGTGACACCCAGGTGACTTCCGGAAGCATCCTTGCTGCCCTGACCCCTCATCTCAGTGAGCTGAGCCCAGCCCAGTAATTGAGCTCCCTGGGCTCTGGACAGGATCAACCCTTGGTGCTGCCCTGTTGTCAGTGGCAGGACCTGTTCTAAATGGGTCATCAGAGTCCTCAGAATTATGGGAAACTGATCTAAGAGAGCAGTCAGAAATGCAGCAGACTTCTTCAGAGCTGGGTGCAGAGAGTGGGGTGCAGAGTGGGAAGAGCAGAAGGAGCGAGATTGGCCGGAAGCTTGATTTGTTCAGAGGCAAGTATTTGAAGGCAAAGGTCAAAGCCAAAATCAGGCCTCAGACTCATGCTCTACCTCGAAAGTCTCCTCAGTCTTCCTTCTTTCCTCTCCCCATTCCCAGCTTTTCCTTCGCCTTCTCCCACCGATATTCAAAGCATAATCATTTACTCAGCTTTTGCAACTTGTCAGACGTTTTTCTGGCTTCTGGGGCACAGCACAGAATAATCCTAACACATTCTTTGCCCCAGGGGAACATATACTATGAGGGAGTAAAGTATTAACAAATATATTTATGCTACTACAAATAATAATAGTGGCCCTTTAATTGCCTCTGCACATATATATTTCTTTGAAAATTTTAACATTATTTGTATACTTGGAGACAGAGCCAGGCTATGTAGCTCACACTGGCCTCAAATTTTGATCTTCCTGCTTCAGCCTCCCAAGTGCTTGCACTGTAGCTATGTGCCGCCATTCCCAGATTTATTTCTTACGCTTGTATTAAACAAGCCCCCCCCCTTTTTTTAACAATTTAAAATTTGCAAAAAGCTTCATCTTACAAATAAGCAGGCTGGGAAATTGAGACACAGAAAAGCTAAGAAACTTATCTGAGGTCACAGTGGGCATTGGGAGGGAAAGCTTGAACAAGGCAGGAAGTTGGACTCTGAAACTGATATCCTTAGCTTCTATGCCATCATGACCTCTACAGAAAGCAAGAGGGGGAGGGAAGAGAGAGTCACGAGAGAGGCTGGGACCATGTAGTATAGTGACACATTAAAAAAAATCATTATACTTCATGGTTTTTGTTTGTTTGTTTTTTGTGAGCTTGGGTGTTGCCAAGGTGACAGTCCAATCTCTTGCATCTCAGCACTGGTTGGAGGATGTCCAGTAGACAGAGGCACAGTGTGGCAAATGGAAATGGATCCTCCTCTGTATGGTTAGCCGTTATTAATGTATCCTCACTGTTGCTACATTATGGGAGGCACCCAAGAGTCAACATTCCAGAGATCCTGATTGGGGCATCAGCCAAGAATGAATAGATAGACATGGCAAAGGTGGAGAGCCAGTGGTCATTTTAAGCGGGGCAAGTGATGAAAGCCCTCCTCCCCTTGGCCAAGGGACTGGTCAGGAGACATAGGGGTGACACGGCAAGAGGGAAGGCAACATGAAGAAGCTACAGCACTGCGCTAGGGTCTTTCTCCTCCATGACATTTTGTTCCCACTTTGGTAGGTACAGTGCTGTGAGTGACCTTCTGACTGACTTGGACAGTGAGACAAAACAGGCCTTGCTGTCCTTGTATGGGGTCAAAGAATCTCGGAAACGCCGGGAAGCAGGATCCATGCCGTCCACCTTGGAAGGCACACCACCCAGATTCTTCAAACTGATCCCACTGCTGGTCTTCAATGAGAATGAGAAGGGAAAGGCCAGGGACTTCTTCACTGGCCGGAAGCGGAAAATCAGCGGGAAAATCATTCACAAAGCTTCTAATGTCATGCACGTTCATGAGTCGAAGAAACTGGTGGGATTTCAATTGGTAAGACTCACTTCCTCACACTTCATGGGTGTAGGGGAGATCGGGGAGCTGGTGGGCTCACAGTCTCTTCTTGATCATTACAGTCAATAGGCCAACTGTAAGATTTATACCTTGATGGGGTAGGCTGGTGGCAAGTAACTGAAACCAGCTCCAGCAGGCTTCAGCATGGGAAAGGTCTTAGGAAAGAGCCAGTGACTCACAAGGGCTTTTTAAAGGACAGAAATTTGGGGAGACCTAGTGATCAGAGGACCAAGAAATGGATTCATTCAGATACTGATGCCATTTTTACTCTTTCTGTTAATCCCTAAGATGCAGATTCAATCTTGGGATTCTACTTAGACAAGCTTGGGGAGTACCTGAGAGATTAGGGAAGGGTGGGGAGCTCCAAAGAAAAAAAACGATGCACAGATATCAGGAAGGGGAAAATAATCGATAGCAAATACACTAGGGCTCCCAGGAGTACTTGCCTCCATGAGATGCCATGGCTAGACTTCTACTCTCTCTCCAACCCCCATCCCATTCAAGCAACAATAGAAAGCAGCTATTCACTGAAAATGAACTCCATTTCCCTCCTGGCCAAAGTCTGTCTCACTCTGTCTCTCCATGCCACCACTAGAGCACAGAGTAGGACTTGTCTTCACCTTAATAGCCTCAATGATGAGACTTTTGAATCTAGCAATGTTTTCTATCAATCTAAACAAATTTTCAACAAAGAAAAGGAGCCTTATCAAAACTACTAGGACTTCAACATCCTCCAGGTTCCATTCAAAGGATAGTCAGGTGACTTTCCAAGCCCAGGGTGATGAAAATGCCTGGAATGTTCCGTGGCTTCTCTCTAGAGCCCTCAGAATTAAGTATTCCAAGCATGAGCCCTTCCAACTTCTTGCTATGTGTGGCTGGGTAGGTTGGTATTCCAGCTAACATTCCTTCAGTGATATAGGCCATACATTAGTGCCTTGTCTGAGATTCTGCAAAGAAGTAACATCAGAGTCTGGGCTCGAACCCAGATTTCTAGACTATGTTGATGATAAGAAATGAGAGTGTTCAATAGGAAGACAATGGCACGAATCGGCTAAACCCTAAATATATGAGAACCCTAAAAACTGATTGTGCTTCTTGTCCAATGCAGACAGTAGTAGGGAATCATAGGAACTGACCTCAGTGTCCTGCTTTGCTCTCTCTTTTATCCTTGAGCTTGGAGTTGACCTCCTCAAGCTCCCAGAAGTGAGAGGAAACCAATCTTGTTCCCAAGGACCTACCCTGGCATCTGTAACTCACGTCAGCCCTTCTGATAGCGCCAAGACTGACAGGCTGGTGTTCCCTCTTCTTCGCAGTGCTCAAATGATACCTCTGACTGCGCCACCTACACCTTCAGCTCAGGAATCAATGCCATCCAGGAGTGGTACAAGCTTCACTACATGAATATCATGGCACAGGTGCCTCTAGAGAAGAAAATCAACATGAGCTATTCTGCCGAAGAACTGCTGGTGACCTGCTTCTTCGATGGGATGTCCTGTGATGCCAGGTCAGGAGGGGACACTCTCTGAGAACCAGAGGCTCCAAGCTCAGGACCTTTCCATGCCTCTGGAGCTCACCTGTAGGCCTTGAGAACACTCACTCTACCCTTTGTAAAATCACTTACAAGGGAGCTAGGTTTCAGGAACACTTGAAAAATGTACCTGACATGGAATCATAATATTTTTAAACCCATTAAATCTCCTGTCCACAATACAGGGTAGGCAATAGCATGCATGTAGCTTTGTATATTACTGTGATACATACCTATGTCTGAGGTCCATCACTCTGATACAGAAGAAAAAGGAAAGAAGGGAGGGAGGGACAGAGAGATGGGGGAAGGAAGATAGCCAAGTGTTCATATTGTGCTCATTCTGCTTTAAATATAATAATCAGACTCCTGGTAGTGACTATGAAGTCGATGGGACATTACGAGGTGATCCCTCCAGCATGAAGGGTTTAACTATCTTCTTTTTTTAAAATTCTAAGCCCTTCTGGCCCTTCTATATGTTAATATGCATATTATTCTGTGCAAATGTTGAGTGATTAGGATCATCTCACCCTGGGGATAAAGGTTCTGAAATTACATGATGGCCATAGGATGGGACTCCTTCTCTGATAATCATTTTCATAGGGTTGAGCGTTTGAAAAGCTCTAAGTGTTGGCTTAGAAGTTCAAGGGTAGAGGGATTTCCGTATGGGCATGTGACATAAAGAATGTCATGTCGGGGTTGAGGATAGAGTTCCACTGATTGAGAGTTTGCTTACCATGCACAAAGCCCCAGGTTCCACTCCTGGTATGGTGGTGCACATCTCTACTCCCAGCACTCAGGAGGTGAAGCAGGAGTATTGGATGTTCAGTGTTATTCTTGGCTACACGAGGAATTTGAAGTGAGCCTGAGACACATGAGACCCCATTTCAAAGACAAAATAATATCAAATCAAAATAGAGACAGTGGAGAAAGGATTAAGAGGGAGAACAAAAGCATAGTCTTAATTCTACACCAAGGCTTGCCAACCCGATTAAGGGCCTGTTCTTTTCATCTGAGGGAAAATGGGACCAGTGAGCCACATGCTCATCCATTATCCCAAAGGGAAGCTTTCCCTATCAACGCAATGCTTCCTGACTTCAACTGAGATACACAAGGGCAAGCCCCAGCCCAGCTCTTTCTGAACCTTCCTCTCCCTCCACAGGAACTTCACGCTTTTCCACCATCCAATGTATGGGAACTGCTACACATTTAACAACAAAGAAAATGCCACCATCCTCAGCACCTCCATGGGAGGCAGTGAGTACGGTAAGGAGGCCTGCAAGGAGGGAACCATGAAACATGAGTAGCTATCTTGACAGCAGCAGTGCAAGTGGGGATGCTTGCGCCTCCCACCCTCTCCACCTAGCCCTAAAGCAAAGGCATTCTTTCCTTCTCCCAGTGCACACCCGAACATCTGTGTCCATTCTTTTCTTTGTGATGGGCGTTTTCTTTTCTGACTTCTTTATCTTTGGGAGAGCTACAGGGACACTGCTGGGCTTCCTTCAACTGACAAACCACTCTTGCTGGGGTGACTAATTCTGGGCAGGTGGCGTCTAACCAGGGCTAAACCCAGATGGGCTGAGAGGAGATTAGGCGGGCAGACACACCTTTAGCTTAGCTAAGATGACAGATTCTGGAGCCAAACCCCAGCTCTGCCTCTCACTGTGTGACCTTGGTTGCTGTCCTTAGACTATAAACTGAGAACAATAGCAATAACTCCCCTACACGCTGTTCAGAGCCCCTAGAATAAGATCTGGGATACACTCACACTACCATAACGAAATGCTATCGTTTGGGTGGCATCATCAATAGACAGTAATTTCTCATAATGCTAAAGGTTGGATGTTCAAGGTCAAGGTCCTGGCGCTTGTGGGTCCAGATAAGACTTCTTTCTCTTCTTGGTCACAGATGGCTGTCTTCTGCGTGTATCCTCACATGGCCCTTCCTCTGTCTCAAGAGGGTGCTGTGATGTCTTTCCTTTTCATAAGGACACCAACTCTATCAGATTAGAGCTAGGACCTTAGGACCTCATTGAACCTTAGTTAATGTCCTATCTCCAAGTGCATTTACATGGGAGGCTGGCACTTCACCCTGTGAATCTGGTCTAGGAAGGGTACACACGCCAGCCACATGCACACTGTGCATACAGCCGTCACTGACATTGTTGTTGCCATCACCATGATCGCTTTATGACACTTCTATTTTTTTGGTAAGGAAGGTAAGAATGTGGCTTGGTTTCCTCAGGAAAAGATATCCTCCATGCCTTTTCCATGCTGCTGAGCATCCAACCAAGAGCCTTGCACGTGGTGAGCAAAGCACTCTGCTGCCACGCTATGCTCCCAGTTCAGAGATAGAGTCTCACTGGAGAGCCCAGGATGGCCTCAAACTTGTGAGCTTCCTACCTTGGCCTCCTGAGTACTGACAGTTCAGGCATGCGTGCAACACCATGCCAGGCCAAAGGGAATTCTTGAAAAGTTTAATGCAAATAGCACTTGATTTGTTACACAGATATGCTTTCCTTAGGAATAGCCAAGCTCTGTTAGGGGAAATCTGCACTCAGAATGCTGATTTAATAACCGTGAAGCCTGTCCCCTTTCCAAGACCATAAGAAGCTATGACCCAGAGAGCATACTGCGGTGGCAAGAGGCTGGCTGGGAACTGAGTAAAGAGGGGGCAGAGTCTTGGCTCTGCTGTGTGGCTTCCAGTTCACCACATCCCTCTCTGGGCTCAGTTCCCTTATTTACAAATAGAAGAGGTTGGAACTGCTCTGACACTCTCATCTTTCAATCCACACAAACCACTCATCCACTGGGTCATTAACCAAACATGTATTGTTTGCTATTTGCTGGCTCCAGTTTGAGGAGTTAGAGATAGAGTGGGGAACAAGAGAGTTGTCATTCCTGCTTTCAGGGAGCTTGGGTTTCTGTGGAAAGAGAAACTGGGAAATGATTAAGCATGCAGGGACACGATCTAATTATAATACCAATGAGAGGTAGGAGGGGGAGGAAGCAGCAAAGGCAGAGAGTGGCTGGGCTCAGGAGAGGGGTGTAAGTTGGGAAAGAGGGGCTCAGAAATACTCACAGAAGCAGTCTGGGACCTGGAGAAGAAAATGAATCCACGGTGTTCTAGAAAGTTAAGTAAGGTGTGTAAGTTACTTTTCTGCTGCTGTGATAAAGCAACATGGCCAAGACAACTTACGAAAGAAAGCATTTAATTGGGTGCTTACAGTTCCAGTAGGTTGGAGTCCATGGTAAGGCATTGTGGAGGCAACAGCTGAGAGCTCCTATCTTGAACTGTAAGCCAGAGGGAGAGAGTTCACTGGAGACGGCAGGAGGTATTTGAAAGCTTAACCCTGCACCACCTCCTTCAACAAGACCACAAACCCTAATCCTTCCCAAACAGTTCCACCAGGTGAGGCAATGGATTCAAACACATGAGTCTATGGAACGTTATTATGCAAGCTACCACAGAAAAGCAGTGTGTTTGGAGCTGATGCAGAAAGGGAGGGAGTGGGATAAGTTGAGGGTAGAGGCTCGGATTGGGCTACAACTTCATAGCCTTGAGAGTGACAGGCAGGGCAGTCAATGGCATCTCCCTTATCCAGAGAGATGAAGCTAAAGGGCTTCAAGCAGTGATCTGATGTCTTGCATAGACAGCAAGAGTAGGGGAAGGAGAGGGGTTAAACCAGCAACCAGATATACCATCACATCTTAGCTCTTCCCCAGCTCCACTCTATGAGCAACCACAGCACTGCAGGTACCTTTGGATGCGCAGCAGAACTTCCTCTGCCAACAACCACACACTTACATGTCTCAGCCAGTTCCTGAATAGGGATTGAATAGGAACTTACTCTTAGCCGGCACTGTGACTGTGATTTGTGTTTGAACCATCGCTTCGAACTTGCGATAAGCAGATTGAACACAAGTTCTACTGTCCTGGAGATTCCAGCCTGGTATTCACCTATCTAGTATGCTCTGAAAGTCCCTGGATCCTGGATTGGAACCCCCGCCTCCCATCCCCTGGGGACTGCTTTTTTTCCCTAGCCTTTGCCACAACAAAATGCTCTATCTCCCAGGGCTGCAAGTCATCTTATACATAAACGAAGATGAATACAACCCCTTCCTGGTGTCCTCCACTGGAGCCAAGGTGCTTATCCATCAGCAGAATGAATACCCCTTCATCGAAGACGTGGGGATGGAGATCGAGACAGCAATGTCCACTTCCATAGGAATGCACCTGGTAAGCCTGTGTTCAGAGAGGAGGACCACTTCCTGTTTTGAATGATGGCTAAGGAGGTGCTGCTAATGGAAAAGGATACTGCCTTCCACAAGAGCAGGAATCTGTGCTTTCCAGTGGCTACCCCACTGGGCATTCCAGGAGTCACGTTCAAGTTCTTGTTTCCATCTTCTATGCACGTTAGCAAGCAAAGGATGACACCTAGGGGAAGAACCTAGGGAGATTCTCTTATTAAAAACCAAACAAAGCAGCAGCCATTATGGAACCAAAGTATTAGGCACTCGCTACAGATTTGTCAGTCATGTAAAGAGAGCAGATCACATCCTTCTAGGATACAGACAGACACACGAAGCGCACAGCAGCAACTGCTTACAGGCCGATAGAAAGTCATGGGGTTTTCAAGGGTCTGCAGCCTATGACACTCCCATCAATTTCACCTCATCTACCAAGAACCCCTTCTACCCTCAAGCCTTTGATCTTCTGTAACCTGGAACCAGGCTCGTCCTGGAACCCATGCACCCATCAAAAGAAGCATACATGGACCCCAGACAGCAACCAACATAGCTTATTATTTCACTCTTAATCTTGGCCATTCTGACAAGAAGACATTATATCCACTCTAGTTTTTCTTACATTTTTCCTTGGTGGAGTTTTGTTTTTTTTTTTTTTAAGCCTGTGTGTGTGCTGGAAAACCCAGACAATCTATTAGTGTCTTTATTTGTATCTATGCCTAATGGCTCACTGTAAGCTCCCAGCCCTTGTGCCTCATAAACTTAGTCTCCAGAACAATGGTTCCCCAATCCATTTGGCTGTCAGGGCCAGATTTTCTAAACTAGGATGTTAGGATGGTCATGAGTCAGTGCTATTAGGAAACGTGGCTTAGAAATGTACATGATTCTCAGCCAGGGGTTAGGGGTGATGTGGTCGCCATCCGAGATTTGATTGATACCTGTCATTAATTCATCTAACAGTTATTTTCTGAGTACCTCACAAGTGCTACATACAGGGGAATCCAGAGGAGAGAATCAACAGTGAGTAACTATGCAGAGACAGACTATAATCACTATGTGCTATTAAGGCGGACAGAGGATGGGCATAGCAGTCTGGGTCTCAACCTTAGAACATCGATTGGAAGCCAAGGCTGAGAAGTTCCAGGCCTGCCTAGGCTTCATGGAAAGGCATTACCTCCAAAAACAAAACAAAAGGCAGGTAGTAGGAGAGTTTTGGAAGAGCATATCCAGGGTGTCGTGGTCAGTGTTCTTTTCAAATGCCTAAAACTGGATTGTTTCTAAATAGAGACTTTTGTCTGACTTGTAATTTGAAGCTGGAAAGTCCAACACGGCCACTGGTAAAGAGTCTTCATGCTGCACTGTAATAGAGCAGAGGCCTCACAGAGTGAGCTCTCTCGCTCAAGTTGTTCTTCCTTTTCTTATAAAACTACTAATGTCGTCATAGGGACCCACCTTCATGTTCTTATATCCTAGTGATCTCCAAAGATCCAAGCCCCAAATATTAATAACATGTGGGTTTTGGAATTACACTTCTAACACATATATTTGAAGATATATATTGGAACTTTAGGATTGGGGCACTGACTCAGGGAAGGTGAAGTTCAGGGTATGCTACTCTGAGGAAATGGGATCTAAGATTCATGAGGAAGTAGGATGGCAGTGGTACCCAGGACATCCGTTGCTTCAATGTGATGATAAGAAAACCATTCTGAGAGACGTCTAGGGATACCGATGCTCTCAGATACACATCGCTTAGGACCTTTGTTCCAATGTAGTGTGTACAGCTTAGGTTACGTGAATGCTGATTTCCCAAGGAGACACAAACATACTTGACTGTTCAGCAAGCTCAAGTGAGGAACTGAAAGACCTGGTGTACCACTAATTCGTTCACCAATAAGCTGAAAGCTCCCAGATGACAACAGTGACCACTTCCACCCAACCTTCCCCATGCTGTTTTCTGTACACCCTGAAAAGTCCAACTCCTTCTTCCACCTGCTCTTTGCCTCTTCTCTCTCTCTCTCTCTCTCTCTCTCTCTCTCTCTCTCTCTCTCATAGTGTCTGCAAACAGTTATGTTAAGCAAGCTTGCATAAGTTAAAAAACAAGTGGATTTCACCCACCCTCTGGATCTCTGTTTTGAGCTTGGAAACACCCACCATATTGTTAAGCAAACACGCTCTATACCGATGGTGGATAAACAAGGATCTGGTCGAGTTTTCCGCTACACCTGTAGAAAATCAAAGCCATACAGCAGGGCCAGTCAGCCAGAGTATGATTGATGACCATGCGCAACAACAACAGCAACAACAACAACAACAACAACAACAACGACAACAAAGACAAGGATTACTGAGAGGTCAGCAGGGAGTCACTAAGAATAAATCCAAACGAACTAGACTTCCTTTTCCATTTTTCACGTTTGTTTGTTTACTTATTATTTGTTACGACTGGGTGTGCTAAGCTGATAGACAGACTTAGGGAATTGGGCAACAAACTTTTTCTTGTTTTTTAAAGGCCTATAGGACTTAACATGTCTAAGACTCTGAATATCAAAAGATGAACCCAATCTTTAAGACAGGAAGACAAAAATCAACACACCTGGAGCGTTTGCCTGGTGTGCACAATGTTCTGGGTTCTAGCAACACACAGACACACAGCACACAGACACAGACACAGACACAGACACAGACACAGACACAGACACACAGACACACACACACACACACACACACACACACACACACAAATGATTGATCAATCAACATGCATCTGCTACATAGTGCTTATGTTTGGGGAAACCTGGACCCTGTCTGTCTCATACTCAGTCTCAGATCTTGGAACATAACATATCCACAGTAATTTCTGGGTAGATGAGTGGATGGAAGGAAGGAAGGAAGGAAGAAACAGTGGGTGGGTGGATGGATGGATGGATGGATGGATGGGTGGGCAACTGGAGGAGTGGATAGCCAAACAGAGGCTATTGGAAAAGCTTCCCAAACAATGAATCTTTGAAGAGAAATGATGGCAAATGATGTCAGGAAGGGCTGATCCAGATAGAGAGCAGGGCAGTTACAACAGGGTCAGGGGTAGGATGTTAAGTCACACAGTAAAGCTTTGGGTTTTTTTTCTTTTTTTTATTGGATAGTTTATGTATTTACATTTTTAACCTTGAAAGCTGGACACAGTGGCACATGCCTGTAGGAGCTGGGGGAGACTTCATGGATATTTGGGGTCCTGGGTGGTCTGTGGGGCGGGTTAATGTCAGACTCGGAATTGAGGAATAAAATAGGAAGTGTGGAGAAGATGCAAGACTTGCTCAGCTGTCTGTGTCTCAAGTGGCACATGTCTAGCATCCAGGAAGCTGCAACAGAAAGAGCAGGAGTTTGAGGCCAGCCTGGCCTCCATAGTGAGACTTTGTTTTTTAAAAAGATCACTTTGGTTAAAGTGCAATCAGTATGCTGGAGACAGCACATTCACAGCAGTCCCAGAGAGAAAACTCTAAGGACCTTCGCTCAGCAGGACCATGGCTGTGAAGGTGAGGGGACTGAGGTGTACAGGCACTGTTAAACCAGCAGTGTTTGACAATTGATGGATGCCAGAAAAGCTGGGGGAGACTTCATGGATATTTGGGGTCCTGGGTGGTCTGTGGGGCGGGTTAATGTCAGACTCAGAATTGAGGAATAAAATAGGAAGTGTGGAGAAGATGCAAGACTTGCTCAGCTGTCTGTGTCTCAAGGGCAAAAACAGATGAAAATAAAATGCCCAGTAAGGAGGCTGGAGAGATGGCTCAGTGGTTAGAAGCACCAGCTGCTCTTCCAGAGGACTCGGGTTTATTTCCCAGCAACCCACATGGCAGCTCACAACTGTCTGTAACAGTTCCAGGACATCCGGCATCCTCACACCCACATCCATGCAAGCAAAACACCAATGCCCATAAGATAAAAATAAATAAATTATTAAAAAATATCCAGTAAATAGATGCTTTCTTTGAACCTGGAGCTCAGAAGAAAATTTAGGGGATAATCCTAGATTCAGAAATAAATGCCATCATCCAAGACCTGAAACAGAACCCTGAACATGAACTATTCAGTAGCTGAACAGAAAAGAAGAATAGAGAGGCAGACGCCAGGAAGAATCTGTCAGGTAAATAGGAGGGAGCACCAGGAAGGTCTGCCAAGTGCACCTGAGAGGCATTCTCTGAGTTTGGAGACCAAGAGGGCTTGGTGCTCTTTGCCAGGAGAGCCTGCAGTGGAAGAAGCAGAACAGAAACTGGAGTACAATAGGTTAGCTGGTGAATGGGAGTTGAGGAAGTGAACGAGGGTGGATTATTCACACCATAGAGCTGTAGGGTTGAATCATGAAGCAGAGAGATAACTTCACTGTGTTGCAAACCCAACCATAATTTCAACTTCATCTTCAAGTTGCCCATAAATTCTTTTCACAAGGCTATGTGTCTCAGGGACTTAGGATTCACAGGGTCTGGCTTTACACTTTTGTTATCTAATCTGTGTACCTCAGTGACTTCATCTGTAACGGGATGTGAGAAAGCTGCTGCTTTGGGACTGGTGAGAGTTCAGTGAGTTCATGTCTGCTAGGCACTTGAGTTATGTGCACTACATGCTTGGCAAATAACAAATGCTCAGAAAAACACACTAGCATTACTGTGCATGTTTTAAGAGAAAAGGTGTGGCCAGACATGGTAATGAGTGCTTGCAATCCCAGCACTCAGGAGGTGGAAGCAGTAACAGATTTGGTACCATTCTGGGATACATGTGGAGACTTGTTTGAGGGGCTGCAGCGATCTTAAGGAAGGCTTATCTTTATAACAACCCCTTCTTTTATGAGATAAATACACAAGATGATATATGTCTGTATTACTATAAACAATATATCATTGTATCATATATGAAGAATATTAATTTTGCATATATAAAATTAGTTGTATATGTTGAAAACATATTTCCTAGTTTGTGTTTCCATTGAGTTTCTTACAGGATTTTTGAATGAAAACCACTGAGTGTTACACAGGCGCGGCCTCTGTTTCCTTTCCTTTGTCAGTATGTTTGTTGAGGATTTTCCCACTTCGATATCAGATACTGAAGTGAATGTTCTTCCGGTTACTTTACCACTTCATTTAATACTTTACCTGCTTTGGTTTCTTTTCTGCAGGATGTAAAGTAGAAACTGAGTATATTTCTTTCTCTAAAAAATTTTTTTAATGTCTTAACTTCATATTTTGAGCAATTTGTTTCCACCATTAACTGGGAGTACAAATTGTTTTGCAACACAAAGAAACATTTATAACATGTAACAAAATACAAAGAGTTTCCTTTCTTTAACCTGCTTCAATTACCTTTCTCATTGAGACAAAAAGCACAACATAAAGACAAAAGCAATATAAAGAAGGATGGATGTAACTGGGCCTCACGGTTTGAAGATCCAATCTGTGGTGCAGAGCAGAGCAGGAAGTAGTTGGTTACACAGCCAGGAAGCAGAGAGATGAATGCTAGTGCTTAGCTCACTTTTTATCTGTCTCCTTTATCCAGTCTGGGACCCCAGCCTAGGGGATGGTGCTGCCCACATTCGAGATGGGTTTCCCCATTTCAGCTAAAGCTCTTTAGAAACATTTTCACAGATACCCACAGAGGTGTGTCTTCTAGGTGATTCTAAAGGCACTCAAGTCGACAGTCAATATTCTCCATCTTGCCACCCATAGTTGCAAGTAGAGAAAAGCCCTGCAATTGTCTTTTCCAATTTTTAAATTTGTTGATTTATGTTATTAAAATGAATATTTTTTCCTGAGAATACTCTCCTGTAACCTGTTTTTATTTCCCCAAAACTCAAAATACATCATCAGCATCTTCCGTGGCACTAGATAGTCCTCCACTTTTAATGACAACATTAAATTTTGTTGTATAAATGTTGACATCATGGTATTATAAGTTTCTATGGTATTTAGTTGGCCTGTAGCATTGGAAGGAAATTGCTTCTAAGGCTCTTTACTGATACCAAAATCCATGGCACAGTATTTGCATACATTTCCCTATATGCTTTAAATCATGTCTAGATTACTTATAATATTCAATATCATATAAACACTATGTAAATCATTGAAAAACCTATAGATTTTTGTTATAAATGCATAGTCTTACTTGGGGTTTCTACTGCTGCTATAAAATAACATGACGAGAGATAATTTGGGGAAAAGGGTTTACCTCATCTTTTTAGCTTCACACAGGGAAGTCAGGGCAGGAAGTGGAAAGTAAAAGCTAATGCAGAGGTCATGGAGGAATGCTACTTCCTGTCTTTTCTTCTCATGGCTTACTCAACCTGCTTTCTTTAGCACCCAAGACTACCTCCCCATGGTGGCAACACACACGAAGCCTGGGCCCTCCCACATCAATCAGCAATTAATAAAATGCACCACAGACTCGTATTTAGGCCAAACTTATGGGGCACATTCTCAATTAAAATTCCCTCTTCCCAGATATGTCTCTAGCTCTGTCAGTTAATATAAAAACCAGCCAGCAATGCATTTCTCCAAACATTTCGTACTCATAATTGACTCAATCCTTTGGTGATCAATCTGGTCCCTATATAGAATGAGGTCACATTTGCATAGGGCCTACACCCTCTAAATATGAATACTATGTAAATATTATATTCATGGTTGTGCTGTATTATTTAAAGAATAATGACAAAGGATCAGCATATGCAATAGAGATACGGTTTTATTTATTTTTAAAGATTTGTTTACTTGTGTGCATATATGTGTGTGCATGTGTGTGTGTGTGTGTGTGTGTGTGTGTGCGCGTGCACGCATATACAGGTGTCTATGGAGGCCAGAAAGTGTTATATCCCTTAGAGCTGGTGTTTCAGGCATCTATGAACTGTTCAGTGTAAGTGCTTGGATGTGAGCTAAGGTCCTAAGACAGTATGAGCTCTTAATAACTGAGCCGTCTCTCCAGTCCTAAGATAAAGTTTTAAATCACATTTTCAACTGACTATATATGTTACTGTTTTGTTCTGTCTGTCTGCCTCTATCTATCTATCTATCTATCTATCTATCTATCTATCTATCTATCTATTGTATTGGTGTTCTAGGCAAATTCCCTACCAGTAAAGCCACATCCCCATGTCTTTATTACCATCATCACCCTTATATTTATTTTGAGACAAGCTCTCACTGTGTAGCCCAGTTCAGTCTTGAACCCACCAATCCCTGCCTCAGCCTAAGTACCATCACGGGTAACCCATACCCAGGCCCACTGTGCACTTTACGGTAACAAGTTCAAAGGCTGCATTCTCTGTAATGGAAGGCCCCCTGCTGTTGCAGTAAGGCCCAACTGTGGATTGAAGTGAATCAAGAGGCAGGTCGAATTTGAAAGGTTAACTGAGGCCAGGGAAGGAATGCTTGAGTCACCAGGCAGTAAGGACACCGATGGGACAAGATCTGTAATTTAGATGGGTGAATGCAGGGTGGTGGAGGAGGAAGAGAAAGTGGGGTCAGGAGAACAAATGGGTGGTTCTTAATACTCCCAATGAGGTAGGAAGATGTCAGGTCAGATAGGAATAAGAACGATGAAGACTCAGATGACTTGAAGATGCCTCTCTGTATCTCCTGATGACAGAAAGCAATGAAGGAGAAGGTTTTAGAATGGAACTTAGGTTTCTAGCTTGAACGACTGGACAGACTAGAATGCCATTAGCTAAGATGAGGTTTTCGGGGGTGGGAAGATTCTGAGCTCAGACTTAGTATCACTTAACTTTTGCTCCTTACGGTCCATCTACAGAGCCAGTGGCTCCAAGCAACCACCCAGTATTAGGTCAGTCTGTGGGGTGGACAGTGCACTGGGTTCATCTGGGAAGTTTCTTTTTTTTTTGGTTCTTTTTTTTTCGGAGCTGGGGACCAAACCCAGGGCCTTGCGCTTCTTAGGTAAGCGCTCTACCACTGAGCTAAATCCCCAGCCCCGCTGGGAAGTTTCTTTGATCCAGACCAGACTGTGTTGACCTCAACCTGTGATGTTCATAGCATGTAGGGTCCAGTGCTAGGTCTGCTGGGTCACCTTGTGTCTCCTCCCTGTGGCCTCTCCTTACCAGATGACTGGCTTTGACATGTTCACATGGGTGGCACAGTCTTCAAGGTCAGCAAGAGAAGGCTAATTCTGATGTGCATGCACTTTTCAAGTATCTGCTTGTGTCAGGCTTGTTCATAACCATCAGCCAAAGTGTGAGTCATGTGACCTACTCAGATTCAGCCTGTGGAGAGCAAACTATCTCTTTACGAGATGGCAAGACTTGGCTAATTTGTCGCAAGCTCCCACAGACATGGTATGTTTAAGATATTGGGGGGAGGAGGCTATGATTGGATTGTAAAGTGAATAAACAAATAAATAAATAAATGTAATAGGGGGGAAACCTATAAAAAGGAGATCTTGTTAGCATATATAAGCTGTGAGAGAAAACCTAAAGTTGTTGCAGTTTGCTCATTGTGGGAAAAATGTATTTGTGGACCACTGGGGCAAAGATTACCAGTGGTCAATTAGGTCTCAGCAGACAATATATCTGGCGAAGGTAACTTAAGGATAAATGGGTTTATTTTGGCTGGAGGTCAGCTTTGGGGACACCAGTCACTTGTGCTGCTGTGCTGGGAGAGAATGAGTCATGAAGGGACTGCACTCATACTCTAATAATTAAAACTGACCTTTGTGTCGAAGCTCTGGACTAAGCACTTTCTTAGCACTACCAGTAAGCAGGGGCAGAGAACAAAGAGGAAGGACCCTTGACTGGAACCACAGCCCTCTCTTAGCAGCCATATGTGAAGCTCTCTGAGATTGTGATATTGAGTTTTTCCCTGGCAAAATCTCACGTGTTTTATTTCTAAAGGGAAAAAAAAAATCTCAGGTCAAATACATTTCCCATCACAGAACAGGGCTTGGCACCGGTACCAAAACCTTTCTTCAGAGTAAAATTAAGTAAATAAACAATTTGGCTCACAAAAAGTCCTGAGAGCTAGGAAAGCTATACCCTGAGTCACCAGGTAGGGGACACACATCTGCAATTCTGGCACTCAGGGGGCCAAAGCAGTAGGATTACAGGTTTTAGGCATTCCCAGGCTGCATAGTGAGACCTTGTCTCCAAACTAAAAAGAAAGGAAATGGTGAGTAGGGGACAGGAAGGCAGGAGTTTGCTATTCACAATCCCCATCTCTCCAGTTAAGAATTTGGAACCCACTGTGATGTCATGTGCTACCTGAGACAGGCTGTTCTTCCTCTCCAGCAGCCTGTGCAATGCACTATGAGGAAGGTGTTTTCTTCCTCCTTAGAGAAGAGGGGACTAAGCAACATCTTATCGTACTTTGTTTTATTAGAAAGTCAATTTTATTAGATGTTCAATGATTTGGCATGATATCTTCCTTACTTTTCTCCTTGCTGTGGCAAAATACTGACCTCATCTGCTCCACCTCCGGGCACTGCCTCTTGGGGAGGCAGAACATGGGGAGTTTGACTGCACTTACACCACACAGGGGCGGGAGCTTGGCTGTGGGGAAGCACCAAGACACTGTTTGGGGGTGGAAAAGCACAGTCTGATATGTAGGAAAGACAGAGCTGGTTTGGGCATCCCCAAGGCTGGGACGGGCCAGGAGGAACGTAGGGTTCTCAGACTCTTGGACTCCAGGCACCACTGGGAGTCTCAGAAAAAGCAGAGAACGGAGTTGGGCCCACTGGTGAGGGATAGTGTCTAGCCACGAGCTGTGGGGGATGGGAAGCTCGGGCTTTCCTAGCGGTGATTGTCCTTAGCTTGGCAGAGCCAGGCTTGGTGGCTTTTGTGGCTAGGAGCACAGAGGCCCTCCACAGAGAATTAAGCTGAGGCTCTGTAGGTGAATACCTTTTTCATGGCTCCCCACGGAGGATCTCGATGAAAATGACAGTCTATGGTTCTAAACAGTTTATTGGTTGTTCATGGTAGAAAATGGATGCATAATGTACCACACCCATTTGTCAGGGTAGCTTGAGATTAAATACCTTTTGCAGGGAGGAATGTCTGGAAAGGGAAGCTTATTGGCTAAGCCCTCTGGGCCTCTAGGTACCTCATTAGCTTGGAGAACTGTTTTGAGCCTATGTGACCATAGGACACATTTCTTTTGTGGGAGCATGACAGGTGTTCCAAGCCAAGAGTCCTGCAGGAGTGAGGAGTCACCTAAGCATCAGATGTGTGACCACTGAGTCTCTGCTCTACCGTACCAAACTTCCTGGCATGGTTTTACATCCCACAACCAAAGAAGGCAATGTAAGAATGAAACAGTTTCTTTGGGCTCCCAGTTTGAAGATACAGCCTATTACAGAGGCAGGAATGGCTGGTCCCATTCTGTCCTCTGTCAGGAGACACAGAGATGAACAGAGCGAATGGTGTGGCTATATTCAGATGGTCTTTCCTCCTCAGTTAAACACCCCTGGAAATATTCTCACAGACGTACCCAGAGATGTGTTTTCTAGAGGATTCTACATACTGTCAGGATGACCATTAAAATTAACTATGCAGCACAGGTAAGAGATTACCATAAGCAAATTGTAAATTATTCTAAAAAAAAAAAACAAAAACTAGGGAAACCAAATAATTCAGTCTGAGGTAGCATGGTTGAGATCTGAATTCAGATTTACTCCAACCCCGTGGCCCCCTATTTCTAACTGTATAGCTAGTGAGCCTGTCCCTGCAGCTTGCTTAGGGGTGATTGGCCATTGGTCATCATGTGATTGCTGCAGAGTCCCCAGGAGGGCTTAGAGTCCTACACCTTCATAGAAGATGCCAGAGGCAGGGTTGAGTCTTGGATGCTGCTTCTCTGAACGCCATTCCAGACACATCCTCCTGGGATAGAGGTGGGCTGTGGGCATTCCTTCTATAAAAGAGAACATCTTTTGTCCCAAAAAAGTCCCATTCTAAAATGTACATGGTAGAAACAGATCGTAGTCTTGCTTTGGGTGGGCTGGGAGACCAGTTTGCTTACAGCTCAACCTTCTGTAGGGCTCTGTGACAGACATAGGCGTTGCACAGTTTTGAGACAGGCAGCAGGAGACACAGCTCCACCTTGTGCAGCCTGGGTTCTTTTCACAGACCTTTGCCTGGGTGAAGCCAGGAGCTTGACTTTCAACACAGAGCAGGATCTCAGGACCAGTTGGTATGAATCAGATTTGGAGGTGTGGCAGGGCACACCTGGCAAAGCTCTTCAGGTGAGTCTCTGCAAGAAAGACCTCCACCTATTAGAAATGAGGGAGGAGAAAGCCCTGAACCACCCAAGGCTCCCCAGGGAATAAGCAGCATTACAAATTAAGACCACTGAGTCCTGAGACATCATTTGGATTCTACAACGTCTATGCTTTCTGAGGACTCGTGGATTGCCCGAGTTCCAGCCACCTTTGCTGACCTCACTCAGTTCACCTAAGCACAGACCTCCTTACCTGGATGTGAGATGGTGTTCTTGCTGTAGCACGCAAATAGAGCCTATAGCAGACTGGCTCTGTGGACACTGCCCTCCAAGATTCTAAGGAACTTGCAGCTTGGAACACCCCGCAGGGTGACAGGGACTAAAGCAGTCTTTGGACAAAGCTACTGTTTGGATTCTCTTATTTCCCAGCCCAGCCTGGCCAAACACTAGAATCTCTGCATGGATTTGCCATTCGGTTTTAAGCCCATGGATTCTGCACTGACTGGAAACAAGCTCATTTGTTACTAGTGTATTAGTGAAAAGAGCAGGTCGCAGAACCTGCATGTCCGTCCGTCCGTCTGTCTGTCTGTCTGTCTATCGGGGTAAAGCAGTCACTTTTTCCTTTGCTTGCTTCTGCTGTTCCATAGTTTCAGAGTGAGCATGGCCAATTGCCTTTCAGGAACTCACAGTTAATTGAGGGAGACTAACAGGTCAGCAGATGAATTACAAAACAACCACAGGGGAAGAGCACCCTGTGGACGGGGCCTCCGGCCTGTTTCTGTCTATGAGCCATCCTGTGCCTCTTTATCCCTGATCTACAACAACGTGCATGGCTGTGTGGTGCACACACTCTTTCTCACAGACTGTAGACCCTCGCTCTAGGCTGGCTACAATTTCTGTTTAGTTCTTGTTCCCCTTCAGAGATGTTCTCTCTCCCCATCCTTATGTTTTTGTTCATTTGGTGGGTTTTTTATATGTTTGTTTTGTTTTGTGGGGTTTTTTTCCCTTTTTTGTTGTGTCTGGGTTGTTTATTTGCCTTGGGACAATTTAGCTGGAGGCAAACTTGGTTGGATAAGGTCTTTGGCCTTTGAGTGGGAGTGCTGCCACTACCGTTATGATCAGGCTGGCATTCCGTTTTCCTTAATTCTTCTAAGAAAGTCAACATCCAGAACCAGAAGGCAGGGAAATGGGCCCTGCCACGGGGACAGGAACCTTGGGCATCTCATACCCTCCACACTTCTGCCTGACCTCCCAGTCCCCCGTCCAACAGATAAACAGATGGCTCCTTACCATTCAGAAAGCTGGATCCAGGTTTCTTAGCAGGGTGGTGGTTTTGCCTTAACTCCTTCTCTGATTTGTTGCCAGAGATCTCTATCCCTGACGCCTGTGCTGGGAATTGAACTCACACAGGCTAGACAAGAGCTCTACTACTGAGCTACATTCTCAGACCCAGAGATTTCTCTTGCTTGCTGTGTTCTAGGCACCATGGCCCTTCCTACCTCAGTCTTTGCTGCTCCCCCGCCTGGCACTCAGCCCCCAGTTCTGCACAGGGCTAGCTCCCTTCTACCATTTTATATTGAGTTAACCTAACAAAGGTGCCTTGGGGAGCTCTGTAGGGAAAGCTGGTGACATGGTCCATGTTTCCAGTGTCAGTCTGTTGCTTCGAAAACAAAACAAAACAAAACAAACCTACCCTGAGCAGAAGCAGCTGGTGGAAGGAAAGGCTTATTTGACTCCTAACTCCAAGCTGTAGTCTATTATTTCAAAGAAATGGAGGAACCCGAGTGTGAGTCACCTGACTCCAGTCAGGAGCGGTGAGGAGGGCACGCACCCTACTGCCTGCTCGCCGCTCAGTCTCCCTCTCCCGCTGTCCTGCGGCCCCAGTCAGGAATGGTGCCACGTACATTGAGGGTTAGTCTTCCTACTTCAGCAATGATCAAGACTCCACCTCCCCACACTCATAGCCACAGACCCACCGGATAAAGACAATTACTCGCTTGAGATTCTCTCCCCTGCTGCTGTGAAGTTGTGGCAAGTTGATATTTAAAGCCAACCATCACAGGCCATAAAAGAATTTACCAAGGCATAAAAGCAGAGAAAGAGAACTCTTTCTCTGAAATACTTTGCAAAAGTACAGTGAGTAAGGTCCCAGAGAGGGCCCACATCACTCAGAAGAGGTAGGGGCTTTTATAGCAGACAAGTGGGAAGTTATTTCATTTACACCATAAGTTGCCAA
This sequence comes from Rattus norvegicus, assembly GCF_021556685.1. Classification (NCBI taxonomy): domain Eukaryota; kingdom Metazoa; phylum Chordata; class Mammalia; order Rodentia; family Muridae; genus Rattus; species Rattus norvegicus. The sequence continues at coordinate 189,264,549 of NC_141534.1, forward strand.
AGGACTCTTTCTTAGAGACCTTACTAATCAGTCTAAAAGGTTGAATGTCTCACCCTCCTAAGTCTCTCTACCCAGTGTCCTTGAGCATTATCCAAAATTATCTCATTTTAAGAATTGGAGTGCATGTGTGTGCAAGAGTGTGTGTGTGTGTGTGTGTGTGTGTGTGTGTGTGTGTGTGTGTTTGCATGCACGTGTGCGCGTGTATTGATGAACATGCCTCAGGACACAAGTAGAGGTCAAAGACAACCTCAGAGATTTGTCATCTCCCAGGCTAGATGCACCACAAGCTTCTAGAGAGTCTTCTGTCTGCCTCCCATTTCCTGGTCAGGGTGCTAGGATTACAGACACAGGCTCTACTGTGTCCAGCTTTCTGTAGATTCTCAACTCAGGGATTTAAGCTCAGGTCTTCACACATATGAGCCAAACACTTTACCCACTAAGCCTCATATCTCCACCCCATTTCATCGATGAGTAAGCTAGTAAGACAAGGTGTCTCACTGGTGCTCTAGCTGTCTACCCTTCCTGCATATATGCTCAGTGAGAGCAGGGCACTTGTCAACGTTTCCCATTGTGGATTCCCCAGGGTCTACAATTGCACCAGACACCTACTAGGTAATTGATAAACTTAGGTGAGGAACTAAACGATTACTTAACTTCAGGGGAATCCTCCTATCTGGGTCCCTAGGATGACACAGATGACTGTGTGCTCTTACCATTGCAGACAGAATCCTTCAAGCTGAGCGAACCTTACAGCCAGTGCACAGAGGATGGCAGTGATGTGCCCGTCACAAACATCTACAACGCTGCCTACTCCCTCCAGGTATGGCATGACGGGGGCCCTCATCTCTGACTTGTGGCCTGGATCCAAAAGATGAAGCTATATCTAGGCCAAGGTGTGCCTGGGACCAGGAACTAGGATGAAGATATCTGGGGTTGGTCCAAAGACCTCAGGGACAAACGACGCCAGCTGATTCCAGTCTTCTTCGGTCCTCTGTAACCAGAGCTTAATTGATTCACTGAGGTTTGTGTGGAACACAATGTACGAGGCAGACAGGTCTGATGCTAAATGGGTGTTGGCAAAGGACAGGCGGAAGGGAAACCTTCAGCAGGAGACACTGGGCGAGGGGTCAAAAGATTGGCTTCCAGGTACATTTGTGCCCTATGACTTGGGGAAGTCGTACCCCTTGACAGTCAATGCTGGGATCAGTGTGAGCCGAATGGCAGCTCCTGGACTCCTCCAGGTTGCATGCTGATTGTTCTAGTCAGAATGACATTAAAAAAAAAACTAGGAAATGCCATAACAAAACTCCATATTTCTAGCTTCTCTAAAGAAGGAGGAAGAGGAGGAGGAGGAGGAGGAGAAGGAAGAGAAGTAGTAGTAGTAGTAGTAGTAGTAGTAGTAGTAGTAGTAGTAGTGGTAGTAGTAGTAGTAGTAGTGATCTGGGATCTGGGAGTTCATATCCCAGCAGGACAGACCACAGGAGGAGCCATCACATTGAACAAGCTGTAGACTGGCTGATAGACACAGATCTGCCCCACCCCCATCTAGCATAAGACATCACTGGCTCTAATAGCATTGCAGTTTTCAACCCTTAAGTCCAATGAGTGGTGGACACTTACAGCTACTCTTAGAGGCTGGAACTCTGAGGCTGGCCTCCTATTAGGATACTAGAATGCCCATAGATAGCATCCTGGCAGAATAAAAGGACCAAAGCAGGGATGGGGGGTGAGTGGGAGAGGAGGCTAGAAAGATGACTTAGGTAGTAAGGCACTTGCCTCAGAAAGTCTCAGACCTGGATTCAGAGTCTCAGAACCCACCCAAAAAGGCAGATTAGTGCTTGTAGTCCTACCAGTGACAAGATGGGACATGGAGACAGGTGGGTCCCTAGAAGCTCACTTGGTCTATGTAGCAAATGAAGTTCCAGACCATTTTCTCCCATGAGAGTGCTGCATGGAGGTAAATGGGGAAAGCGGAGCAACTCTTAATCCACACAGTCCGAACAATCCAGTCAGCACTCACGTTCCAAGTCCTCCACACTGGACTCTCAGGATTATGACCACGATGCCCAGGAAGCTTCTAGTATAGGGTAGGGGCTTCAAAGCCAAGGTGTTCAGATTTAAATCTCAGTGTTTTGGGGTTTTGTTCTTTTTGTTTTTGTTTTTTTGTTTTTTGTTTTGTTTTGTTTCGTTTCATTTTGTTTTTCTTCCCTGAGACAGGATCTTATTGTAGCTCCTTATATTGTAGCTCAATATATCTTTGAACATACTATGTAGTTCAGGCTGGCCCACCAAGTTCCTATGCTCCTGCCTCTGCTTTCTGAGTGCTGGGATTATAGGTGTCACTACCACACCTGGCCCAAATGTCAATTTATATCTATATTCGGTGTAACCTCAGGCAAATTACTTAAATCTCTGCCTTTTCCCCTTTTTTTGGATAAGTACAATATTACTTACTGCATGAGATTGTGCATGAAAGACATGAACACATTAAAATGTGTGTCCTTGTCACTCAGCTTTACCCAGGGCATCTTTCTTATGAACTCATTATGAGGGGACAGGGTAAAGTCCACCTGATTACAGCAGGGATCCTTGTCAACAAACCCTTTCACACTCACACTTGTGAGCATTACCTCTTGGCACAGTTCTGATGGAGGGTAAAAGGTTCCACGCTGGAAAAAAAGTGGTCTTTACGTTTTTTTTTAAAACTTTTCTTTAATTTTGTATGTATGTGTTGTGGACAGTGTGGTCAGAAAGGGTTTTGGAATGAGGGATGAGGAAGCAGGGAGTTCCCGGTCTCTACCTGCAAGGAGGTTAAACTCATTCCTTGGTATTCTCTTTCAGATCTGCCTTTATTCATGCTTCCAAACAAAGATGGTGGAAAAATGTGGCTGTGCCCAGTACAGCCAGCCTCTGCCTCCAGCAGCCAATTACTGCAACTACCAGCAACACCCCAACTGGAGTAAGTGATCTCTCCTCCAGCCTTGCACACCCCAGGATGGGAATCAGCTTGGCCACGCAATGGCTTGCCCTGTCAATGAATGGCTTTCCCTATGATGCTCTTGAGTCCCCGTCTCTATTGCCTTTTGCCTGAAAAGGTGTTAAAGGCCCTTTACATCACCAAGCCTGGCTTGGATTGTACTTTTCAATTCTGTACTGAGTGCTACATCCCAGCCTGTGCTAATAGCTTGCCCACATAGTCAACTCTAAAAGGCACTATTGATAGTGCTCTTTCACAGAACAGAGAGCCAAGGTTCAGAATGATTAAGTCACTTACCTGAGGACACACAGACAGGAAGTCACAGAACTGAATCTAAGAGCTGCCTAACCTCCCCACCCCTCATGGTGTTTCTTTGTGTGGTTGGTTGATTGGTTGGTTTTGGTTTTGGTTTTGGTTTTTTGAGACAGGGTTTGTCTGTGTAGAACTCACTATCCTAGAACTCTGTAGACCAGGCTGGCCTTGAACTCAGAGATCAGTCTGCTTTTACTTCCTGAGTGCTGGGATTAAAGGCCTCCACACCCAGCTCCCAACTCATATTTTTCACCAGGAAATGATACCATTTCCTGACATCACAAACCAGCACTAGTCCCTTCCCAACCACCCCATCCCCCGCTCCCACTTGCTGAAAAAAAAATAGGTGTAAACATAAATAACCAGCACAAGATGGTGGAGGTTCCACAGGTGACCCTAAGAAGGGCGCTTTGTCCCCAAAGTTCATACCACCTTCTACTCTGTCCCTCAGTGTATTGCTACTACCAGTTGTACCAGGCCTTTGTCCGGGAAGAACTGGGCTGCCAATCAGTGTGCAAGCAATCCTGTAGGTGAGTAGACCTGGAGCACTGGGGCAGGTAGGACTTTGCTAGGCCAGTGGCTTGTCTTCACTCTGTGCCTTTCTCCCCGCAGCTTTAAGGAATGGACACTGACCACCAGCTTGGCACAATGGCCGTCTGAGGCTTCCGAGGTAAGCTCTATTTCCATTCCCTGACACCCCCTGGAGCCCTTGGTGTCCTCATCCATTCTACAATGGGGGGGGGCATAGTTCCTGGGTGGATACAGCAACACAGCCAAAGCCAGAGACAGGTTGTGTATGTGGCTGAAGAAGAGGGCACTGGGTAGCCTTAAGCCCAGTCTTTCTTTCTCCATCGCAGAAATGGTTGCTGAATGTTCTCACCTGGGACCAAAGCCAGCAAATAAACAAAAAGCTCAACAAGTAAGTTTACCTCCACCCAGTTCCCTCTGCCTCTGTCTGCCACAGACTCTGGGCCCTAAGCTTGCTTCCTCATTGCCGAGCCTTCACCTTTTCGTTCATTCGATCATTTAATCAACAAATATTTACTAAGCTCCTATCGTGAACCAGGCCCTGCTCTGACTTTTGTTTGACCATGATCCACCATACGAAATACGTCTTGCATTGTGGCCCATTGGGCCCATAACTGGAATAAGGCAACAGTATTTCCTTGATGTACAAAGCACTTGGGCTGATTTTCAGATGGCACACAATGCTGTGGCCAAAGCTACTGTTCATAGTTCTCTTCCCATTTCCTCCAGGGATCTGCTCCACATCTCCCCATGAGTACCAACATCCCTGAATGCCCAAGTCCTGCATGTGAAATGGTACATGTTTGCATATGACCCACCACATCCTCTCATCTGCTTAAGTCATCTCTAGAGTACACGTGATGCCCAGTGAGATGTAAACACGATGGAAATATAGCTATTAGATTAGGTTGTTCAGGGAACCTGAAGAAACAAGTCTGCACCTGCTCAATCTAGGTGTAATTATTTCTCCTCTCCAAAAAATTCCCCTCCATGGTTGGTTGAACATATGTGTGCAGAACCAACAGACACAGAGGGAGGGTGGGTTTCCATCCTTTTTGATCACCATACACCAATCTGATGGGTTTGTGCCCATACCATCTCAACTGGCAAACATGTTGGATATGCCTTTCCATATATTCTGCTCTTTCTTTGTCTTTTTTCTTTACCTTTTTGTTTTTGTTCTATTCTGTTTTGTTTTTGAGAAGGTCTTATGTAGCCCAAGTTGGTTTCAGTGAATGACCTTGAACTTCTAATCCTCCTGCCTCTACCTACCATGAGCAATCATGATCATGCCCAGCTTCGCCTAGTCTACTCAGTTATGTAGCAGTTACCACCACAGCCCATTAAAACTTGCTTTGTGACCTGCTAGTGTGTCCCACCTTACATAAATAATCCTTTTACCTTTCTATCTTCTAATCCTACTTGGACCTTTTTCACAAAGAAATTCATTTCTGAGATACTCTTAGCGAAAATTATCTAGGCCAGAGATCAGGAATCTCAGCAGATGGGGACAACGATGGGAAAGACTGGGTTCACCTCTGTAACCCACGCCATATAAATCCACACTGTGGCCATTACTATGTCCCCCCTTAGGGTTTTTACCCAGTAAAAGCCAATCTGGTCTCCAACCCAGAGCATCCCCTTAAAGCCAGGTGGTGTGTGAGTTGTTGGGAGAGTGTGTGGCCATCCAGGTGACCAAGCACTTGGTCCCCCATGGGGCTTGCAGTGTAAAGGTGAAGATAGAATTAGCCCATCAGTAATCCCAGAACTTTGGAGCTAAGGCAGGAGGGTTGAGAGAGTTCATGGCGAGCTTAGGCTATTCCTTGGGAAGCTGTCTCAAATAAACATAACTAAAGAAACAACAACCTAGAACAAGACTGAGCATTTGCAACCAGTGCAGATGGGTGAGCCCTAGCCAAATCTAGCTCCATAAAAGCCATACTTTATTTTCAGCTTTCCCTGAGAGATGAAATGTGCAATGAACATGTAGCGTTCATTCTCTCATCACATCAGATGGCCACGTAAGAGGAAGGGCTGTGAATGGGCATGAACTTTCCAGTTCTCCACTGCCCTATTGGGAGAGAGTTTAAAATGGTCGTTTAGGGCATGGCCTTGAAGCCAAGCGGGTCTGGCTTTGAACCTGCTCATTCAATAGCTAAGCAGAGAATGAACCCAATCTGGGTCTCTTTATCCTCATCGGTGTAGCAGGGAGATGATTAAAGCACAGCTCTGTACCTCAGAGCGACATTATGAGAACTGCATTCATTCACTCATGGGTTTTTCACCAGTGCTTGGTGACACTGCAAATGCTAATAGGCGTTAGATGCTATTGCACTTACCATCACTGGAGTCCGCCTACATCTCTCACTTGCACCACCTACTAGTCTCCTATATGATTCTGCAATTATAACCAAACAATTACCAGTGTCAAAATCTGATGCAAGGGTGGCTGTGTGAACTGGCTTCCTCTAGGGGTTGAGAAACAGTTTTTTTTTGTTTGTTTGTTTGTTTTTTAGTGAATAGATGCCTTGAGATCCAGGTCTGTCCTAGTGTTTTCTATTGCTTTGAAAAACACAATGACCCAAAATCAAGTTGAGGAGGAAAGGGTTTATTTGACTTATAATTCCATACTGCTATTCATCCCTGAAGGAAGTCAGGACAGGAACTTCAACAGGGCAGGAACCTGGAGGCAGGAGCTTATGCAGGGGCCACGGAGGGGTGATGCTTGCTGGTTTGCTTTGCCTGCTTTCTTATTCAATCCAGAACTACCAGTCCAGGGATGGTACCACCCACCATGGGCTAGGTCCTCCCCGCTTGATCATTAATTGAAAAAATATCTTACAGTTGGACCTCATGGAGACATTTCCTCAATGGAGGTTCCTCCTTCCCTGATGACTCTAGCTTGTGTCAAGTTGACGCATTAAACCAGTCAGTACAAGGACCAAGTAGGACACGCACCCTGGGATATAGAAAGAGACCTGGGGACCAGGTTCTAATAGTCTGAGGAAGTTAAGAGCACAGGTCATGATAGAGGCTTGGGCAGGAGGGGAATGACAGCCACGCTGGGAGCTAGCCACCTGGCAGGAAGCCAAGCCTTCCCACCCGCCTGAGCCCCACCTGTTGGAATTTCTGCAGGACTGACCTGGCCAAGCTCTTGATATTCTACAAAGACCTGAACCAAAGATCCATCATGGAGAGCCCAGCCAACAGTGTGAGTAGTCTGTTTATCCAGTCACAGGTCCACCAATATGCCTGTCTACCTGGTCTAAGGGTACAGTCAATTTGTCAGGATCTGACCTGATGTAGTTTTGCTGCCAGAGGGCAATCAGGCCTCAGAGAGGAAACCCCAAGTGAAAGGAGACAGGCCTGTAGCTGAGACCAATTGTGAAAACCCTCTCCTGTTTTCCAAGACAGGGTCTCACTAGGTAGAGACTGTCCTTGAACTGGCAATCACCCTTCTGCCCTTGCTCCCTGAGTGCAGGATTTATCATATGTACCATACCTGGGAAAGTCCATCTTGGTGCACAGCATGGTTTCCCTTGCAGATTGAGATGCTCCTGTCCAACTTTGGTGGACAGCTCGGCCTGTGGATGAGCTGCTCAGTCGTCTGTGTCATTGAAATCATTGAAGTCTTCTTCATTGACTTCTTCTCTATCATCGCCCGCCGTCAGTGGCACAAAGCCAAGGATTGGTGGGCCCGTAGGCAGACACCGCCCTCCACTGAGACTCCCTCCAGCCGGCAAGGCCAGGATAATCCAGCTCTGGATACGGACGATGACCTGCCCACTTTTACCTCTGCTATGCGCCTGCCTCCAGCCCCGGGGTCCACGGTGCCTGGCACACCACCTCCCAGATACAATACCTTGCGCTTGGATAGAGCCTTTTCATCCCAGCTCACAGACACTCAGTTGACCAATGAGTTGTAAGACAGGATTGGGAAACAATCATGGTTTGAGGAGGCTCTCTTCCTGACACAGATGGCCCTCCTATCCTTGCTCTGTCTTTCAATACATGACTAACAGCCTGCTGTGAACCGGATAGGGCATGAGAATCCACAGAAGAACCTGATGGGACCTGCCCCAACACTCATAACTTCCAGAATAAGCTATATGCTACAACCTGGACTTGGCACTTATGAGCTAAAGAGCTAGCAGTAATGGCCTGGGCCAACAGTGGGCTCTTCACAGGATCCTGAGAGAGAATCATGCTTCAGAGCCCCAAACTCAGGAGTTTACCCACGCTAACCCTGACTTAGCCTGTGGCTCAAGCACATGATCTTGGGTAGCAAGGCCAGCCAGCTATTGCCTGACATGTGTGATAGAAGAAATTAGCACCATCCTTGGATCCTAACAGTTGGTTGCTGACCTCAACCATTGACATTGGGACAAGGTGTTCTCTGTGGCCTCAGACAGACAGTTGGCCCAGAGCCTGGGGATCATGTTTGGAGAGGGCACAGTAGAGAGAAGCCAAGGGGTGTGGTAGGATGTCCCCACTCTGAGAGCAGGGTGGGGCAGTAGAGAAGAGCCAGTTAAAGGGCATAGCTGGACACTCCTGCCAAATGGTATTCCCACAATCTCAGCTCAAGTGGTATACTTTGAGTTGTACCAAGCACTTACATAAGTTACTCTAGGGCATAACAAACACCAGCCTATAGGCCCAATCCTTTATTTTGTCTTTGAACTGAGAGTATGCGTATGCGTGAGAGTGTGTGTATGAATGTGTGTATATGTCTGTATGTGTTTATAATTTTTATATAGCTAATATATACATTTATCAAAAAGATAATATTTTGTGACTTGTGAAAATTATATGAGATTCAAATGTTACTGTTTATAAATAAAGTTTTGTGGATAGGCAATCGTGCCAATTTATTTATACTTTGGCTGCTATGAAAGCTGAATTAGCATAGTTGGGTAATTAAAACATTGGCCAGCTCCCAGGCTAGTCCAATAAGGGTGTATAGCAACTAGGGCAGGTTATTTGCTCAAGACGACTTAGCCAGGAAGTTGCAGATATGGGGTTTGAACCCAAGAAGCCTGCCATGTTGTGATGAGCACCCTCATCCCCATCCTGAATGCAGTCCCTGCATGCATTAAGTGTGCAGCTGATGTCACTTGGGGTGGAAAAAGGAGGAGGCTTAGCACCAAGGACCTAGACTAGAAGGAGTTCCTTCATGCACAGATGAGAAAGACTTGGAGACTCAGTGTCACACAGGGACAGAGACTGGTAGATTCCAGAGTCCTCATGAAAGAGAGTCTGTGGGGACTCTACAAGACACGGGTTCCACTCCTCCCCATGCCTGTGCCTATAGTCACCACCTCTACCACTGGTTCTCAGGGTCAACTAGCAGGAGAGAGGTCGTGATGAGGCTAGGTGACATGGCACTCCCGTGGGGAAGTGAGCTGATGCAGCCAAGCATCCAGGGCATAAGCCTGTCCTGGTGGCCACAACTGGTGCTGACAGGGAACATGCAGCAGACGCTCCCTGGGGCATTGCTCAAAGGAGAGCTGAGGACTGTGTCCTGAGATTTGTGGAGCTGGCCGGCTCCATCTGGCATGATGTCACCAGCAGGAACATTTCCAGCAAGGCTGGAGTTACTGCTGGGTGTGTCAAAGGTAAGGCCGACAGCATCTGGCTTAATTGTCCTCTAGTAGATGGACACGCACACTTCTTGGCTGCAGCCATCTCCACGCCTGCTTAACTCCCACAATGTTGCCTTTTCTCCTTTTGCATTCACCCTTCCAGGACAGGTGCAAATGTCACCGCCTCTGCCAAGCTTTCCCTTGTCCCAAGAGGTGGAAGCTTTTAACATCACACACCATTCACCCCCTGATAGAAGCTTTCATCCACTCATGTCTGTCATTAGATCATGAACTCTATGAAGACAGGAATATCGTCTGCATACCCGGACTCAACATGGTGTTGACATTTAATTGTATGAAGCTCATGAGAAAAATGACAATTGGGCTGGCAAGGTGGCTCGGTGTTGTTAAGGGAGCTTGCTGCCAGGCTCAATGACCTGAACTTGACCTCCAGAAAACACATGTGGAGGGAGAGAAAGGAATTGCTCAAATTTCATCTGACCTCCACATGTTCACCTCAGCATGTGTGTCCATACAAAACAAATACATGTAATTTAAAAAACAATAAGAATGACATGGTTTTATTTGCTGGAGACTCTGCACAGTGCCTCACACACACCAGCCTCTGTCGTGCTGGCCAACAGATGCCCTTGCAAATAAACTGATGCCCAGAGATTTCTCTCCCAACCACACAGCTAGGAATTCATGAGCCCCACACAAGGGTGCCCGAACCTTAGCCACCAGCCACCCTGTCAACCACCTTTCACTCAGAAGCTGCCTCTGAAGAAACCATCACTGATCTCTGGTTTTAGGTCCAGGGGCTTTCTTTTGCCAGATCATGGTGGGAGGACAAGTCCATGACCCATAGAGCATCTCCAAGTGATTCAGAGATTCCCTGGGAAGCTGCACCCCAAAAGTGGATATTAAATAAAGACTCAGGTTTTTCCAGACTGGAAATATAGCTCAGTTGTTAGACAGCTTGCCTAGCACGTAAGAGCCTCTGGGTTCAAACACCAATGAAGCCAGGCATGGAGGCACATACAGCCCCAGCCACACTCAGCCACAGAGTAAATTCAAGGCCAGCCTGGGATATATGAGACCTTGTCTCAAAGAAAGAAAATTTAAGACCCAGGTTTGTCAGATAAAAAGTCAGAAGAGAGGTAGGAGTCAGACACAGAAGGCTTGACTGATGTGAGAGTTAAGAGTGTGGACTGGTTCACCATGGAGGGAAATAGTCAACTTCCTCAGTCAGAAGAGGAAGAGAAGCAACAGCTGCAGCAGGCGAAGTTTCAAGAACAAACAGCAAAGCAGCGTAGGGCTCCCTACCCACCAAATCTCTCCTTTCCATGCCTACTCCAGGACATGCAGAAGGGTGTCTCCAAGAGACAAAGGCAGCACATGGTGCTTCCCACTCAGATATCTCCCCCACCACCCTGGCTACTTTTCTGTACTGCATCTAGGACAAGAACGTTAAGTGGCAGGACGGCTTCACCGCCATGCCTGCCACACACTGTTCTCCACTCACCTATCCATCCATCAAGACTAGCTACAGATGTACCTACCCTTGACCTAGCAATCTGGACTCTCACATGGTATTGACTAGCAGAATAAACCATTCCATTTGCAACTGTGTTCTGGGAATCCCGTTCTGGGAAAGTGGTCTTCAACTTTATGCTGTTGATCACTTACTTCATGCGAACGTGTGTGTGTGTGTGTGTGTGTGTGTGTGTGTGTGTGTGTGTGTGTGTGTGTGTGTGTGTGATAGGGTAGGGAAGTGGGGTGCACATGTAGGAGGCCCAGAGTTTGATGGTCAAGTGAATTCCTCAGTTGCTTTCTACCTAATTTTTGAGAAAGGATCCAGAAAGGATAAACGGATAAAGGAAATGTGATACACACACACACACACACACACACACACACACACACACACGATGGGATTTTACTCAGTCACAAGAAAAAATGAAATCTGTAGGAAAATGGATGGACCTAAAAAAAAAAAAATCAGATTGAGTGTGGTAATTTGGGCTTAGAAAGACCAATACAGTGTGTTCATCTCATGTGGGGACCTCACTTCTAACTGTTAGATCATCACCTTTAGGTGGGTAGGTGGACAAATGCTCCTTGGGACTGGAGAGAAAGGGGCTAAAAGGAGGAGTCGGGAAGGCAAACCAACAAAGTAAAAAGGGGATGAAAGGGGGCGGAGAGATCACGTGGAAACCTGGGACTTCACAAGCTCACAAGCTTCATCCCAGAAGTAAGAACCCACTTTGGTTCATGAGGTGTGGTGAATGCCTATAATCCCAGGGCTGGGATTGAGGGCTGCCTATCCAGACTCTGCCTCAAAGAACGGAAACAAAGAGGAGCCATCAGGGTAAGGGACAGTGAGCAGCAGAGCTGTGGGAAGAGAGACCACCCCCGGGTGCTGTGTGGGAGGGGCAGGCCCAGGTGCTGCCACAACCAGGAGAAGGTGTTGGCTAAGGGAAACAGTTTATTTTCACTCACAGTTTCAGAGGGTTCCTTCCAAGGTTGACTGGATCCGTTGCTTTGGGCCTGAGGTGAGGCAGAACATAGAAGCCTGCAAGACAGACAAGAAACGGAGAAAAGGAAGGGCTTGGGACAAGAGACTTTCCAAACGCTTACTCCTATAACCTACTTATGCCAATCAGGCCCCACCTCCTAGAATTTTCACCTTTTACCCGTGTCCTGTCACCAGCTGGATACCAAGCTCTCACTCAACACATGAGCCTATGGAGGACAATTTATCTTCAGAGTAGAGCAGCCAAGGAGTCATTCATGCAGATAGATTTATCCAGGAGAGGAATGTCCTGGGCAGAACAAAACACCAGCACCAGCAAAATTACTTTTTTTTAAAATAAGAGAATATCATCCATTCACTAAAAAGGAATGAAGAGGGGCCAGCAAATTGGGTCAGCAGGTAAAGAACTTGACAACAAGCCTAAAGACCCGTGTTCAATCCCCAGCACTAAGAGAAGGAGAGAACTGTCTCCAGCAAGCTGTCCTCTGACTTCCATGCGGATGGCCGTTCCTCACATAAATGTTATTTGTAAGAAAGTACTTACATATGGATGAATTTCAAAACTATCATCACAGCTGTAAAAGTCAGCAGACATAACTGCTTGTAGCCACTTAAAAACAGACTCAAAAACGGGCAAATTCAAGAGAGTCAGAACAAATTGACAGCTACCCAGAAGAAATGGGTGCTTATGGCTTAGTGGACTTGGGGTTCCCACAAGGGGATGTAAAACATTTTGAAACTACACACAGGCAGTGTTTGTAGAGCATCGTGGTTGTGAGGGATGCCTCTGAACTTCAAAAGGGTTGACTTTATAGAACATGACTTTAACCCTAGTCAAATACTCAAAGGAAATTTAAGAAGAGACATGAAGACACATCTATAATCTTAGCTCTTGGGAGGCAGGAGGATCACAAAGTTGGAGAGAAGGTTGGGCCATATAGCAAAGCTCTGCCTCGTATGCATGCATGTGTGTGTACATGCATGCATTCATTAAGCATGTGTATGCATGTATGTATATGTGTATGTATGCATTTATGTATGCACGCAGGTATGTATACATGTATGTAACTGTATATTTTAAAAGTGAGCTGACTTAAACAAATACTACAAATGAGAGAGCAAACAGAACAATATGCCCTGATTACAGAAGCCTAGAGAGTAAAATCTTCTGGGTGACTGAGGGGTGCAGAAGTGTTCAGAGACACAGAGGGCATGTGGATACTGGTGGGTGAGTGGCTGTTTCTCATCCTGAATGGCATCACATGTAGGTGTATGCTCTCCTTAGATGCCACAGAAATCTTCTATGCATTCTGTTACAGAGCATGGATTTGCACAACTTCAGAGGTCTCAGGGGCTGTAGATACAGCTCAGTCTATAGAGTGCGTGCCTTACAGCCATGAGGATGGAGTTTAATTCCCAGAACTCATGTCAAAAAGCCGAACATGGTGGCTCATGCTTGTAACCTCCGCTTGTAACCTAGGGAGGCAGAGATGACAGGCAGATCCCTGGGACTCACTGCTGGTTAGGCTAATGTACTTGGAGAGCTCTAGGCTAGTGAGACATCCTGTCTCAACAAACAAACAAGGTAGATGACTCTAACAGAATGACACCTAAGGTTGGTCCTCTGGCCTCAGGTGTGCATGACCACATATACATGTACACACACACACACACACACACACACACACACACACACACACACACACACACACGGGGCACAGAGAGAGGGAGGGAGAACAACCCACATATTCATCTCAGAAAAGAAAGAAAATTTTGTGGATGGATATGCAGGCAGGCATTATGTAGGCCCTAAAAGCAGCTGGCAGTCAATGAAGAACGCTAAAGACAAGACTCCCACCCTCTGCTTTGTCCCCTCCTCCTCCAGAAAAGCAGTCCTGAGAAATAGCTGTATATCCGTTCTCTGGGCCCTGGGAGCATCTTCTGCCTGTCGGAGTTCTGGCTCATACAGCCTCCATTATATCCCAGCAAACTAAAAAACTGTTCCAGCCCCTTCTGTCCCAAGGCAAGGCCAGCCCAGGGTGGAGAGTGGCCTGGACCAGCAGGATTCCTGAGACACGTGCTGTAATTGCAGGCTACCAGCTAAAGGAACCTCATTGTGTCTAGCTGGAATCGAGCAGGAAGAGCAAATGAAACCGACCCGATTGTTCCTTTCCTCCTTTACCTTCTCCTTGCTTCTGGAAAATTCCCAGGGGATAATTCCAACCTCCTCTCCTAATATCTCCAGCCAAACCTGCTAAGCGTTTGGCAAACTCTGTAATCCCGCAGCTCTGCTTGCTGACTGCCTGCCCCGACTCAAGGATGGACAGCGGTCTTTTGTTCTTTTTTTTTCCAGGGTGGATTTTTTTCCAGTTTTTAAAAACATCATTATTAATTACCTTGTTTATCTGCCTTAAATCCCAATAAGTCTTCCATGGATATCAACCAGGCTTGGTGTATCAAGTTGCAGGAAGACGGGGTGCATCTTCTTCTATGGGGGCTAGACAAGACAACCCAGTTAGGGAAAAGGGATGCAAAGGCGGGCACCATAGTCAGACAGCCCTGCTTCCACTTAGGAATCCTACGTGAAGACCCAGCTGCACAACTCTTACATGTAGGGGGCCTAGGTCCATCCCATGCATGTTCTCTGGTTGGTAATTCAGTCCCCCTGTGCCTTTTGTTTGTCTTAATAACATTATTAAAAATATTTTACTTGTATCTACACAAAAATAATAAATGTTATAGTAGATACCTGTTCTGAAAAAATTATAAGAACCTAATTTAGCTTGAATTAACAAGGCAATCAATGCTATAATTTTTGGCTTTCATCACTGGAAAGCCCAACGATGTCTAGCATCAGGTACTGCTGGATGCAGAGCCTCAGACGTGAGCTCAGAACTTCCACTTCTCTCTTCTTGCCTGTGCTTTCCTTTCTACACCTTGGCTCCATCCTCAGGCATATTCTCCCACACAGTGTGTCCAGACGATGTCATAGTACTAGCATGCGGCCACCTTAGCACCCCCAAAGAAAAGCAGATTCTCCCCTTAAACAGTTTCAAAACTCAGACTTACTGAGTGAGCTGTATCCGTGCATTTGTGTCACTGGCCCTTTCCTGAGTCAAACAGAACAGCTCAGGGATGAAACCATGATAGGTCAGGCCTGGTTTCTGCACTTACTCTGAATAGGAAGAGGGGAGACCCTGAGCTTTAAAGGAAACATAGGAAGAGGGTAGGTTAAGGAGTGATTTTCTAAGAGCCTCCAGTGTTTGGCACAGGTAACAGATACACGGGACAGATAGAGAGTGGGAAAAGGAACAAAGCCAGAAGGAGAAAATGCAGGCCACTGTTACTCCATGGTACTCCACAGGTCCCTATAATAAGTCATGTCGGTCATCTTTTCATACCACTCTAGCTTGGAGGAGCTCTCAATCCAAGAACATGAAAGCAATCGAGGTGCAGACCTGAGAACATAGAGCAGGGACATTGGCCTGAGAAAATACCAGCCTCGTAAGACCACTAGGTCTCCATCAACCTCAGAGCAAACTTCTAAGGTTTTTAACCTGCGGCTACTCATCTATAATCTATATACCCATCATCCCTCCTCCTACCCATCTATCTATCAATGCATTCATCCATCCATCCATCCATCCACTCACCCATTCAACTATCCATCCACTCAACCATCTATATATCCATCCTTACATCCATCCATCCATCCATACATCCATACATACATACATACATACATACATACATACATACATACATATACACACACACATACACATTAATACAACTTATACACTTATCCAACTATCTACCTATCCAATAATTATCTTTTAAGTCCTGAAGTTGTGCTATCTGGTTCAAATCCAAGTTGTAACGCTTATAACTATGTGACTTGGGCAAGCTATTTGATAAGTACGTGGCTCCAACTGTGGTACATAAGATTACTTTGAGCCAGGTCTAGTGGCTCAGGCCTCTAATGCTCCCTGAACAAGAGGCTAAGCAGAGAAGTGCAATTTCGGGAATTGCCTGCACTACAAAGTGAGGTTTAAGGTCAATTTAGCTAACATCAATGTCCTGTATTTAGAAAAGAGAAGAAGAGAGTAAGGGATGAAGGGAGGGAGGGAGGGAAGAAAATAAAAGAGGTTAGAAATACATCATAGTGATAGAGTACTTGCCCAGCAAGCATGAAACATAAGGTCCACTCCCAGCATCTCAAAGCACAATAATGAATAAAAACACATACTTATATACAATAAAAGAAAGAAGCCAGTTACTAAGTTCTTTGCTGAGGGCAGGGCTCATGAAAGATCACTGGCTGAGTTTTCTTTGTGTGTATGGGAGAGGAGTAGGTCTGGGTGTGTTTGCAGGTTGGTGCATGCTCGAGTAAAGGTACATGTGTACACATGTTCACAAAAAAGTCAGAGGTCAGCCTTCAGTATTGTTCCTCAGGGGTCACCCACCCTATTTTTTTTGATACAGTTGTGTCTCATTGACCTGGGGCTCACTGATTAGCCTCGGTTGTCTGGTCAGAGAGCCCTAGAGATCCACCTTCCTCTGCCTCCCATTACTGGGATTATGTACCACCATGCTTGAATTTTTAGTTCTATTTTTGTGTGTGTGTGTGTGTGTGTGTGTGTGTGTGTGTGTGTGTGTAATATGCATATGTATGTGTGCAATAGTGTTCGGGCTCACCTGCCTGTGCTTGAGTGTGAAAGCCAGAAGTGAATATTAGATATTTTCCTCTATGGTTTTCTACATAACCTTTCAGACAATGTTTCTCAATGACCTTTGACTCACCTATTGGCAGTCTTGTTGACCAGTGAGTTCCAAGATCTTCCTGCCTCAACTCTCCCCTCAAATCCCAGGGTTACAGAGCCATACCACCACACCCAGCTCACTACATAGATGATAGAGATCTGAACATAGGTCTTCCCGCTTGTGCAGCAAACGCTGACAGGCAGTCATCTCCCCAGCTCCATGCCTGGGTGTCTGTCTGGAGCTGCAGACTGAACTTGGGTCCTCATGCTCAGTGACAAGCACTCGACCAATTGAATCATCTCCCAGCCCTTGGCAGAACTTTTTAGTGTTGAGTTTCTGTTGTTAACAGACACCTTAACACACACCAGATGTTGGTAAAGCAACTTACAGGTTGTTTTAGGCAGACCACTATTTTCTTTCTGTATTGCTTCAGGCAGATTTCAGGCACAAGAACTGTTGGGATCACAGTATATTCTGAGACTTTCTGATTTGAGAATTGGGTGGATGGAGGAGAGGAAGAAGAAGGAAACAATATTTAATTATTTTTAACTTAAAACAAAATACTAAAGGCATTTCTGCTGGTGATTATGTCCTGTTGTTAGCTTGATAGTTCTAGTGTTGATTTGTTATTACTAAACTAAATCTCTGAATATCTGCACATCACATTAGTTAAAAATCTAAGGAATGGGCAGGAAATGTCCTTCCTCACTGATGGGAAGTTTGTGGAAACTTATGATCTTACAGAGCCTCTCAGGAGCAAAGACAGTGTCTGCCTTACCTCCCTCCTCATGAGGAGAAACTAGGGACACAGGAGCATTTAATGGTTGGTTGATAGTTGATCTCCAGAAGGAAAATACAATTTGGCTTTCTGGACCATGACCTGAAGTCTTGGTCTTTGAGAGTGATGCCTACAGATTTTCAGGTCAGAGAAGATAGCAGATACTCAGACATGGCTTTGACATGACCCTAGGTCTGAAGAGAGGGACAGGATCAGAGATAGACCAGGGGCTTGAGTCCAGGATCATCTGTGATGGAGGAGTACCTAGCCCAGACAGTACCAGAGCTCAGCCCAGGCCTTACTGGTGTCTGGGTGCCTGGTTCAGCTGGCTTCTGATGAAGGTTCTCTACCTGTAAGCCTTCCTCTTGGTAGCTTTTGACACTCTCTCAGAACCTCTCTCTCACACACACACCCCCAATTCTGCTATTTGAACCTCTTGGCCTTTGATTCTTGCCCACACCCTCTCCAACCACATCCACACACACACACCCATCCCCCATCAACCAGGACCCAGGCTCCCTGAGGACTCTAGCCCTTACCGCCACCTTTCCCCTTAGTATTAAGCTTCTCAGGGGGCAAGAGACCCCAGTTTATACTGGCTTTGGTAAATAAACACAGAGGAAGCTGTGGTCAGTTAACTTAAATCTGCAGACATGTCTAGCTCTAAGAGTCATAAGGACCAGGTGTTTGGTGAGAATGGGGTGATTTCCCAGTTTCTCTGACTTTTTTGCCTTTTAGTCTGTCTCACACCACATCTCTCCACAGGGTGGAAAAGCCTGCCCACAACCCAGCCTATGGTGCTTTCATAATTCATACATTTCAAAGAAAGTGTGATCCTTCCTCCCAGCATGTGTTTATCAGACTCACCAAGAGATTCTAACTGGTCCAGCTGGGTCATGTGCCTTGCTGTGAACCCATCACAGTGGTCAGAGGATGGGATAGTGTGATTGGCCATGTCCCTGTTATATTCCCTTTCTTGTTGTGGGTGAGTTTCACCCAAGTCACATGGATCCCCCAAAGAATAGTGGCTGAGCAAACAAGTCCAAGTTCTCATTTTGAGCAAACTGTACTTGAACTTTCAATGACCCACTCAACCAGGAGACCTCACAAGTCTTTGCATTCCTCAGCTTTCTGTGACTTTCACCCTCATTCCTCAGTCAGTATCTACCTCCAAGGCATTCCCTGGAATGTGAGACGCCTCCCATCTCATCTCTTGCACTCTTTTCTCCCCTCTATCCTTGTGCTTGACCCACTCTGAATCTCAGCTGTTAGCCTTCCTGTTCACCAGCTCTCTTCCTTGGCTTCTTCCTGCTCCAGACCCAGAGTCGAAAGACTTAGGCTCTTCTCTCAATACTTCCTTGCCTTTCCCTACAACCCAGATCACTGTAAGCCAGACTTTACCTTCCACTAATGTTTTCATCAGCTACTGGGGACAGTCATATAACGGTACTAATCAACCAAGTACTTATTCTGGCAAGAGCAGTGACTTAGCATAAGGCTTTTTAAACTTTGATATGGTTAAAACCTGAAACGCAGGTTCTAATCTATTAGATGAGAAGAGACATGTTTGGTTCTAGCCAACTTCTGAGTGCAGTCTAGGCTGCTGTCCTTACAGATGCTTGGAGCAATTGGGGCTTGGCATTCCTTCAGCTCAGTGCTCTTTGAGCAATCCTCAAAGTACAAACCACCAGAGGTATGGCTCTCTGCAAAGACTATCAGTGTTCGTCCAGGGGCTTTCTTTTTCAGTTGATGTATTGGAGGCTAACAGGATGATGTGTAATTTTAACAAGTTTGAAATGATTCTTACCTTTTGGGATGGTTGGAAAATAATGCTTTCTTGTGTCATTTGGTTTATGAAACTCACCAGCATTCAGAATTCTCAGGTGTCCACCTCTCTAACCTCTCCTAGTCTCTTTAACTCTCAGAAGGTAAGTTGACTCCACCCTGTGGGGCAAACTCAAAGTGGTTTGCATGAAAGAGATAAGCCTGCCTGTAACATTGCTGATAAGCCTTCTCGTCTTTTTTCGTGTCCTTCCTGGACTGGAGAAAGAGACTTCTTGTCTACCTGGATTCATCCTGTCTGCTTCTCTCTGTCCCCTTGCTCTGTGACAGCTCTGTTTCTTTTGGGGTCTTCAGCCCTCCTATAAATGAGGATCTAAGTTCAAATTCCTAGCACCAATGTAAAAAGCCAGACAAAGCTACAAGCTCACACACCCTCACTCTCTCTCTCTCTCTCTCTCTCTCTCTCTCTCTCTCTCTCTCTCACACACACACACACACACACACAAGCATTTCTGTTCTGAAATCATTTAAGATTATAAATGAAAACAGTATAGAGGATTCTTATACTTACTATAGTCAGTTTATACTAATTGTTACTATCTCCTGAAACGTATAATATGTTAATTCAAACTAATAAATGAACACTGATAAAAACACTGTAGACTGAACTACAGAAATGAACATTGACGGACTACTAGACACTGAACATTTTACTGTTTTCTCCACTAATGTCTTAAAGGGATATGTCTTTAATTCTACCATGATTGTATTCAACCATTCAACAATTAGAAAGTGGAAATGTAAAAAGAGATAAAAGTCACGGGAACCAAAGAACATTGCCTAAGGCTGCAAGATGCATTAGCTGATGAACCTTTTGGCCAACAAGATTGAGTTCTTCCTCTGGATCTATATGATAGAAAGAGGGAATTGACTCTCCCAAGTTGTCCTTTGACCTCCATATACATACATGGCATGGGAGGTGTGCGTGCCTGAGTTTGGTTTCCAACATTCCTGGACACTCACAGCCACCTCTAACTCCAGATCTAGAGGGTTTCCTGTAGCCTCTGAGGACACACACACACACACACACACACACACACACACACACTCACAAACACACAGGCACACTAACACATACACACATGCACACACACATTCATAAACATGCAGATATACTAACACTCTCACACATATGCACACATGCACACACACACTCAGACACACAGTGACACACAGACACATACAAACACACAGGAACACTAGCACAGACACACATACACACATATGCACACACATAAAAATAATTAAATCTTTTAAAAAATGTAACCTTCAAATAGATAATAGAGTTAGTTTTAGGATTCAATATTTAAAAGGTAGACAAGGGAACTTAGCAAAAATCTCTCTCCTACACCTATTTTCTGCTCACTTAATCCTCTCCTATACTATTACAAAGACTAGAAATTGTTAATGCTGGCACCTCTCTATAATCCCCAATACTAAGGATTCCAAGTTCAAAAGCACCCTAAGTATGTAGTAAGATAATTCCTCAAACAAACAACTAAACAAAACAAAATGTTAAAAGCAATTGGCAAATTTGGGAATAAAGTATTAATTCTGATCTGCTGGTCCTTGGTTTCTGAACTGTTGAGCTGTTAAATGGGACTGGTTTAGTGCGCAGTATGCGTCCTCTCTCGTCCTTCGCTGATTATTTTCTTAGAGTAAGTGCCTCGGAGTCTGTCGAAGAGTGCAGACTTCCAGCACTGAGGACCTTTGATTTCAAACTTCTCTCCATAGAGACTGCACATTCCTTCCATGCACTCATACCGCTCGGGTTATCAGATTTTAGCAGGCACATAAAACATGGGATTATCATTTCAATCTGTATTGCTTTGGTAACCAGAGAGGTTGAGGTAAGTTTATTCCATATGTCTTATAGACAATTTCCATGGGAAATGACCATATACCCCTCCTTCTCTTTTTCGCCCCCACTGGCTTTTCAACTCCTCATAATGTAGTCTTCACCCAGTTGATCTCACACCAGGACTCCACAGCAAGAACTGCCACAGAAGCTCACAGGCAGCTGGGCTCCTGCCAGTCACACCTTATTGAATTCCCTGCCTCTGAGCATCATTAACCACACTGTGGCCGTCTCCCGAGCATGGCAGACCAGACCGGCCTGCTTAAAGACTTTTTATGGCTGTTAGATTGAATCTGTTTCTGTTAAATCTAGCTCTGCTTTTTAAAAAATCAAACAACAGCAACAAGAAGACAAGACCAGGTTCTCACTGTAGCCCCGACTGGCCTAGAACTCACAATATAGACTAGCTTGGCTTCCAGTTCACAGAGATCCACCTGCCTCTGCCTGCCAGTTGCTGACATTAAAGATGTGTACCACCATGCTCGGGTCAAAATTTAAAATTTCTTATAAAGCAAATGGAATTGTCTTTATTAGTCCTCTCCTTCTTTATCCACCCAATTTTCTGTCTTTTTTTTTTTAAAAATAATTCTTCAAAACAAGCTACTCAAATATTCCTGAAAGTTTGATCTTCTTCTGGAAGGTGGTCATCTGACAAACATGGTCATGGAGGAGAGTAGAGGGGCAGAAAAGAAGGAGTGATGGGAGCAAGGGAGGGTACTGTAGCATATCCTCTCTCATATTCGGAATCTACACTTACATTTAAGGGAGCTTAAGTTTGGCTCCTCAGCAGTCACAGATGGTAACCTCAGTGCTGGAGGGTGGAGACAGGTGAGTCCCCAGGGCTTGCTGGCCAGCCAGTCTAGCTGAAAGGTTAGCCCAAGTTTGAGTAGGAGACCCTGCCTCAAAAAGCAAGGTGGAGGGAGATAGAGGAAGACTCCCACAGTTGACATTTGGCCTCCACATACATGAATGGACACAAAGACATGCAAAAGGCACCCATACCTGTACATGTACTTCAATATAACACACACACACACACACACACACACACACACAAACTAAAAATGTATAAACTTAAATTATATGAATACGTTATCCACATATGTCTTAGTGTTTGTTCTATTGATGTGAATAGACGCCATGACCATGGCAACTCTGATGAAGGAAAACATTTAATTGGGGCTAGCTGAGAGTTTTGGAGGTTTAGCCCATTATTGTCATGGCAGTAGACATGGTGGCACAGGGGCAGACATAATGCTGGAAAAGTAGCTGAGAGCTCTACATCTGGA
This sequence comes from Rattus norvegicus, assembly GCF_021556685.1. NCBI lineage: Eukaryota > Metazoa > Chordata > Mammalia > Rodentia > Muridae > Rattus > Rattus norvegicus. Next base: position 189,287,015 of record NC_141534.1, read on the forward strand.
TCCTCAGGCAGCAGGAAGAGAGAGAGATGGGCTGGGCTTGAACATTTGAAACCTCAAAACCCAGCCCCAGTGGTCCACTTCCTCCTCAAGGCCACACCTCCTAATCCCTGTCAAGTAGTGCCCTTTCCCTAAGGACCAAGCATTCAAATATATGAGCCTATGGAGGCCATTCCTATTCAAACCACCATGTATAATTTATACTTTATAAATCATGTTGAAATTGAAAGATTATTTGGTGGAGGGAGGGGACAAGAAGGAGGGTGTAAAGACACAAGACAAAGTAATTGGGGAGGCTATTACCAGGGTGCAATGACCTGAATGTATGAAGATGTCATGAGGCCCATCATTTTGAATGATAACTAAAAAGTAGCAAGAAGAAACAGTCACCAATCTCTTCCTCTTAATGGAAGAAGCTTCTTCTCCCCAGAGCTCCCTGTCTCTGTGGCAGTTCTTCCTGCCTTTTTTTTTTTTTTATTAACTTGAGTATTTCTTATATACATTTCGAGTGTTATTCCCTTTGCCGGTTTTCCCGGCAAACATCCCCCTCCCCTTCTTTATGGGTGTTCCCCTCCCGATCCTCCCCCCATTGCTGCCCTCCCCCCAACAATCTAGTTCACTGGGGGTTCAGTCTTAGCAGGACCCAGGGCTTCCCCTTCCACTGGTGCTCTTACTAGGATATTCATTGCTACCTATGTGGTCAGAGTCCAGGGTCAGTCCATGTATAGTCTTTAGGTAGTGGCTTAGTCCCTGGAAGCTCTGGTTGGTTGGCATTGTTGTTCATATGGGGTCTCGAGCCCCTTCAAGCTCTTCCAGTTCTTTCTCTGATTCCTTCAACGGGGGTCCTACTCTCAGTTCAGTGGTTTGCTGCTGGCATTCGCCTCTGTGTTTGCTGTATTCTGGCTGTGTCTCTCAGGAGCGATCTACATCCGGCTCCTGTCGGCCTGCACTTCTTTGCTTCATCCATCTTGTCTAATTGGATGGCTGTATATGTATGGGGCACATGTGGGGCAGGCTCTGAATGGGTGTTCCTTCTGTGTCTGTTTTAATCTTTGCCTCTCTATTCCCTGCCAAGGGTATTCTTGTTCCCCCCCCCTTTTTTTTTGGTTCTTTTTTTCAGAGCTGGGGACCGAACCCAGGGCCTTGCACTTCCTAGGTAAGCGCTCTACCACTGAGCTAAATCCCCAGCCCCTCTTGTTCCCCTTTTAAAGAAGGAGTGAAGCATTCACATTTTGATCATCCGTCTTGAGTTTCATGTGTTCTAGGCATCTAGGGTAATTCAAGCATTTGGGCTAATAGCCACTTATCAATGAGTGCATACCATGTGTGTTTTTCTGTGATTGGGTTACCTCACTCAGGATGATATTTTCCAGTTCCAACCATTTGCCTACGAATTTCATAAAATCATTGTTTTTGATAGCTGAGTAATATTCCATTGTGTAGATGTACCACATTTTCTGTATCCATTCCTCTGTTGAAGGGCATCTGGGTTCTTTCCAGCTTCTGGCTATTATAAATAAGGCTGCGATGAACATAGTAGAGCACGTGTCTTTTTTATATGTTGGGGCATCTTTTGGGTATATGCCCAAGAGAGGTATAGCTGGATCCTTAGGCAGTTCAATGTCCAATTTTCTGAGAAACCTCCAGACTGATTTCCAGAATGGTTGTACCAGTCTGCAATCCCACCAACAATGGAGGAGTGTTCCTCTTTCTCCACATCCTCACCAGCATCTGCTGTCACCTGAGTTTTTGATCTTAGCCATTCTCACTGGTGTGAGGTGAAATCTCAGGGTTATTTGATTTGCATTTCCCTTATGACTAAAGATGTTGAACATTTCTTTAGGTGTTTCTCAGCCATTCGGCATTTCTCAGCTGTGAATTCTTTGTTTAGCTCTGAACCCCATTTTTTAATAGGGTTATTCGTCTCCCTGCGGTCTAACTTCTTGAGTTCTTTGTATATTTTGGAAATAAGGCCTCTATCTGCTGTAGGATTGGTAAAGATCTTTTCCCAAACTGTTGGTTGCCGTTTTGTCCTAACCACAGTGTCCTTTGCCTTACAGAAGCTTTGCAGTTTTATGAGATCCCATCTGTCGATTCTTGATCTTAGAGCATAAGCCATTGGTGTTTTGTTCAGGAAATTTTTTCCAGTGCCCATGTGTTCCAGATGCTTCCCTAGTTTTTCTTCTATTAGTTTGAGTGTATCTGGTTTGATGTGGAGGTCCTTGATTCACTTGGACTTAAGTTTTGTACAGGGCGATAAGCATGGATCGATCTGCATTCTTCTACATGTTGACCTCCAGTTGAACCAGCACCATTTGCTGAAAATGCTGTCTTTTTTCCATTTGATGGTTTTGGCTCCTTTGTCAAAAATCAAGTGACCATAGGTGTGTGGGTTCATTTCTGGGTCTTCAATTCTGTTCCATTGGTCTATCTGTCTGTCTCTGTACCAATACCACGCAGTTTTTATCACTATTGCTCTGTAATACTGCTTGAGTTCAGGGATAGTGATTCCCCCTGAAGTCCTTTTATTGTTGAGGATAGTTTTAGCTATCCTGGGTTTTTTGTTATTCCAGATGAATTTGCAAATTGTTCTGTCTAACTCTTTGAAGAATTGGATTGGTATTTTGATGGGGATTGCATTGAATCTGTAGATCGCTTTTGGTAAAATGGCCATTTTTACTGTATTAATCCTGCCAGTCCATGAGCATGGGAGATCTTTCCATCTTCTGAGGTCTTCTTCAATTTCTTTCTTCAGAGTCTTGAAGTTCTTATTGTACAAATCTTTTACTTGCTTGGTTAAAGTCACACCGAGGTACTTTATATTATTTGGGTCTCTTATGAAGGGTGTCATTTCCCTAATTTCTTTCTCGGCTTGTTTCTCTTTTGTGTAGAGGAAGGCTACTGATTTATTTGAGTTAATTTTATACCAAACCACTTTGATGAAGTTGTTTATCAGCTTTAGTAGTTCTCTGGTGGAACTTTTGGGATCACTTAAATATACTATCATATCATCTGCAAATAGTGATATTTTGACTTCTTCTTTTCCGATCTGTATCCCCTTGACCTCCTTTTGTTGTCTGATTGCTCTGGCTAGAACTTCAAGAACTATATTGAATAAGTAGGGAGAGAGTGGGCAGCCTTGTCTAGTCCCTGATTTTATTGGGATTGCTTCAAGTTTCTCTCCATTTAGTTTAATGTTAGCAACTGGTTTGCTGTATATGGCTTTTACTATGTTTAGGTATGGGCCTTGAATTCCTATTCTTTCCAGGACTTTTATCATGGAGGGGTGTTGAATTTTGTCAAATGCTTTCTCAGCATCTACTGAAATGATCATGTGGTTTTGTTCTTTCAGTTTGTTTATATAATGGATCACGTTGATGGTTTTCCGTATATTAAACCATCCCTGCATGCCTGGGATGAAGCCTACTTGATCATGGTGGATGATTGTTTTGATGTGCTCTTGGATTCGGTTTGCCAGAATTTTATTGAGTATTTTTGCGTCGATATTCATAAGGGAAATTGGTCTGAAGTTCTCTTTCTTTGTTGGGTCTTTGTGTGGTTTGGGTATAAGAGTTATTGTGGCTTCATAGAAGGAATTCGGTAGTGATCCATCTGTTTCAATTTTGTGGAATAGTTTGGATAATATTGGTATGAGGTCTTCTATGAAGGTCTGATAGAATTCTGCACTAAACCCGTCTGGACCTGGGCTCTTTTTGGTTGGGAGACCTTTAATGACTGCTTCGATTTCCTTAGGAGTTATGGGGTTGTTTAACTGGTTTATCTGTTCCTGATTTAACTTCGGTACCTGGTATCTGTCTAGGAATTGTCCATTTCCTGCAGATTTTTAAGTTTTGTTGAATATAGGCTTTTATAGTAAGATCTGATGATTTTTTGAATTTCCTCTGAATCTGTAGTTATGTCTCCCTTTTCATTTCTGATTTTGTTAATTTGGACACACTCTCTGTGTCCTCTCGTTAGTCTGGCTAAGGGTTTATCTATCTTGTTGATTTTCTCAAAGAACCAACTTTTGGTTCTGTTGATTCTTTCTATGGTCCTTTTTGTTTCTACTTGGTTGATTTCAGCTCTGAGTTTGATTATTTCCTGCCTTCTACTCCTCCTCGGTGTATTTGCTTCTTTTTGTTCTAGAGCTTTTAGGTGTGCTGTCAAGCTGCTGACATATGCTCTTTCTTGTTTCTTTCTGCAGGCACTCAGCGCTATGAGTTTTCTTCTTAGCACAGCTTTCATTGTGTCCCATAAGTTTGGGTATGTTGTACCTTCATTTTCATTAAATTCTAAAAAGTCTTTAATTTCTTTCTTTATTTCTTCCTTGACCAGGTTATCATTGAATAGAGCATTGTTCAATTTCCACGTATATGTGGGCATTCTTCCCTTATTGTTATTGAAGACCAGTTTTAGGCCGTGGTGGTCTGATAGCAGGCATGGGATTATTTCTATCTTTCTGTACCTGTTGAGGCCCAGTTTTTGACCAATTATATGGTCAATTTTGGAGAAAGTACCATGAGGAGCTGAGAAGAAGGTATATCCTTTTGCTTTAGGATAGAATGTTCTATAAATATCTGTTAAGTCCATTTGGCTCATGACTTCTCTTAGTCTGTCTACGTCTCTATTTAATTTCTGTTTCCATGATCTGTCCATTGATGAGAGTGGGGTGTTGAAATCTCCTACTATTATTGTGTGAGGTGCAATGTGTGTTTTGAGCTTTAGTAAGGTTTCTTTTACATATGTAGGTGCCCTTGTATTTGGGGCATAGATATTTAGGATTGAGAGTTCATTTTGGTGGATTTTTCCTTTGATGAATATGAAGTGTCCTTCCTTATCTTTTTTGATGAATTTTAGTTGAAAATTGATTTTATTTGATATTAGAATGGCTACTCCAGCTTGCTTCTTCCGACCATTTGCTTAGAAAGTTGTTTTCTAGCCTTTCACTCTGAGGTAGTGTCTGTCTTTGTCTCTGAGGTGTTTCCTGTAGGCAGCAGAATGCAGCGTCCTCGTTGCGTATCCAGTTTGTTAATTTATGTCTTTTTATTGGGGAGTTGAGGCCATTGATGTTGAGAGATATTAAGGAATAGTGATTATTGCTTCCTGTTATATTCATATTTGGATATGAGGTTATGTTTGTGTGCTTTTCTTCTGTTTTGTTGCCAAGACGATTAGTTTCTTGCTTCTTCTAGGGTATAGCTTGCCTCCTTATGTTGGGCTTTACCATTTATTATCCTTTGTAGTGCTGGATTTGTAGAAAGATATTGTGTAAATTTGGTTTTGTCATGGAATATCTTGGTTTCTCCATCTATGTTAATTGAGAGTTGTGCAGGATACAGTAACCTGGGCTGGCATTTCTGTTCTCTTAGGGTCTGTATGACATCTGTCCAGGATCTTCTGGCTTTCATAGTTTCTGGCGAAAAGTCTGGTGTGATTCTGATAGGTCTGCCTTTATATGTTACTTGACCATTTTCCCTTACTGCTTTTAATATTCTTTCTTTATTTTGTGCGTTTGGTGTTTTGACTATTATGTGACGGGAGGTGTTTCTTTTCTGGTCCAATCTATTTGGAGTTCTGTAGGCTTCTTATATGCCTATGGGTATCTCTTTTTTTAGGTTAGGGAAGTTTTCTTCTATGATTTTGTTGAAGATATTTACTGGTCCTTTGAGCTGGGAGTCTTCACTCTCTTCTATACCTATTATCCTTAGGTTTGATCTTCTCATTGAGTTCTGGATTTCCTGTATGTTTTGGACCAGTAGCTTTTTCCACTTTACATTATCTTTGACAGTTGAGTCAATGACTTCTATGGAATCTTCTGCTCCTGAGATTCTCTCTTCCATCTCTTGTATTCTGTTGGTGAAGCTTGTATCTACAGCTCCTTGTCTCTTCTTTTGGTTTTCTATATCCAGGGTTGTTTCCATGTGTTCTTTCTTGATTGCTTCTATTTCTATTTTTAATTCCTTCAACTGTTTGATTGTGTTTTCCTGGAATTCTTTCAGGGATTTTTGCAATTCCTCTCTGTAGGCTTCTACTTGTTTATTAATGTTTTCCTGTGTTTCCCTAAGGGAGTTCTTCACGTCTTTCTTGAAGTCCTCCAGCATCATGATCAAATATGATTTTGAAACTAGATCTTGCTTTTCCGGTGTGTTTGGATATTCCATGTTTGTTTTGGTGGGAGAATTGGGCTCCGATGATGCCATGTAGTCTTGGTTTCTGTTGCTTGGGTACCTGCGCTTGCCTCTCGCCATCAGATTATCTCTTGTGTTACTTTGTTCTGCTATTTCTGACAGTGGCTAGACTGTCCTATAAACCTGTGTGTCAGGAGTGCTGTAGACCTGTTTTCCTGTTTTCTTTCAGCCAGTTATGGGGACAGAGTGTTCTGCTTTCGGGCGTGTAGTTTTTCCTATCTACAGGTCTTCAGCTGTTCCTGTGGGCCTGTGTCTTGAGTTCACCAGGCAGGTCACTTGCAGCAGAAAAGTTGGTCTTACCTGTGGTTCCGAGGCTCAAGTTTGCTCGTGGGGTGCTGCCTATGAGCTCTCCATGGCGGCAGCAACCAGGAAGATCTGTGCCGCCCTTTCCGGGAGCTTCCGTGCACCAGGGTTCCAGATGGCGTCAGAGATGTGTGCAGAGTGCAGTCTCTTCTGGTTTCCCAGGCGTGTCTGCCTCTCTAAAGGTTTAGCTCTCCCTCCCATGGGATTTGGGTGCAGAGAACTGTTTATCCGGTAGGTCCCTTCAGGTTCTGGCGGTGTCTCAGACGCAGCAGTCCTGCTGCTCCTGGGCCCTCCTCTACGGGAACCCAGAGGCCGTATACAGTTTCCTCTTGGGCCAGGGATGTGGGCAGGGGTGGGCAGTGTTGGTGGTCTCTTCCGCTCTGCAGCCTCAGGAGTCTTCTTCCTGCCTTCTATCCTGGGAAAGCATTAATTTATTTTAAGCCTGCAATTCTGCCCTTCCTAAACTATTTATAAATGAAATAATGTGGGCAATTTTTAAATCAATGGCTTTTTTCTTTAACCTAGTATGATATATTGAAGGGTCTCCATGAGTTGTACAGGCTGGACTTGAATTCACTCTGCAACCCAGGCAGTCTCAGCTTGCAATCCTCCTGCTTCTGCCTCCCAGGTAGCTGAGATGAGAGGCCTGTGCCACCATTCCAGTCCCCTAGTGGAGGACATTTGTTTCCAGTCTCTGGTCCTGACAGTATCCTTGAACAAACTCTTTTTTTTTCTTTTTCTTTTTTAATGAATACACTGTAGCTGTCTTTAGACACATCAGGAGAAGGCATCCAGATACAGATAGTTGTGAGCCACCATGTGGTTGCTGGGAATTGAACTCAGGACCTCTGGAAGAGCAGTCAGTACCCTTAATCTCTGAGCCATCTCTCCAGCCCAGAACAAACTCTTTATACACATGTGTAAGCATTTCTGCTCAGTAGATTCCTAGAAGGGGAGTTCTGGGGCCAAGGGGTGTATGCCTTTACCCTTGTAGAAAACCCACTTCCCCATATCTTCTCCTACACTGTGCTAAACTTTTCCACTCTTGCCAACTTGGTAGGTCTTTTGGAAAAGTGGCCTGAGTGTGTTGAGAGCTTACATCTGCACAAAAAAGCAACACAAGGATATTTATAATAGCTTTATTCATAATTGCCAAGCTGGAAGCAAAATTGAAAACAATCAAGATACCCTTCCCTAGTTGAGAGGATAAATAAGCCACACAATGGAGCAGTGTTCGGAGCTGGAAAGGAATGCACTTTCGAGCCACGGAAAGACATAGAGGAAACTCGGTTGCCTACAGCTAAGTGAAAGAGGCAGCCACTCAACACTGCAACTGTGCTTGCTGGAAATGGCAAAACTATGTCAACAGGAAGAGATAGATGTTGCCAGGGAGCCTTGGGGAAGGGGATGGGAGGGATACCGGAGCACAGAGGCTTTAACAGTAGTGAGAAGACAACTGTTGTTCTGCCAGTGGAAACAGACAGGCGAGAGTCCAAGGCTGACTGTAGGCTTTGGGTGGTAATGATGACCAGCGTACTTCACCAACCGCAGCAACCGTGCCAGTGGATGAGGCAATGGAGTGAGGGGGTCAGTACATGTGTGGGGGACAGGATGCGTGTGACAAATCCATGTCCCCTCCACTTCTTTGCGAACTCAAAGCTAAAAATTATTTTCAAAAAGTGGTACCTCTTAGGCCAGGAGGTGGTGGCACACATCTTTATTCCCAGTCTCAGGAGGCAGAGTCTGAATCTCTAAATTCAAGGCTAGCCTGGTTTATTGATTGAATTCCAGGGAAGCCACAGCTACCAAGAGAAACCGTGTCACAGAAACAACAAAACTAACAAGCAAAAAAAAAAAAAAAAAAAAAAAAAAAAAAAAAAAAAAAAACCCCACAAACAAGCAAAACAAAACACAAACAAAAGAACCAAAGCAAGATACTGGTACTTCTTTGATTTGTTTGCTGCTGTTCTCTGAATATTTGTTTTTTTACTGTTTGTTTTATTTTTCTCCACTAAAATTATTAAAAGGGAAATATTGAAAACAGCCCCATCTTTCCATTCACTTAAAGCTTATTTTACAAACTTATCTTAAAAACTCACTCTGCTGGTCTGCATCGGGACATTTTTACCCACGTGTATCATGTATTTTGAACACATTCCCCCTAAAACCCAGAGGAAGTACCTCTTTATTGATCTCTTTATTTTGTCTGTTATGGATGAGGCTGGGCACAGTTTCAGTATTTAAAATGCAGTGGAATTTCCAGTGCATTGAGAGCTTCCTTGGGGCAGCTTCCTGATCTCGCTCATCTTTTTCTGGTTATGTTTCCTTCTCCACGTCTTTCCTGCTTTCCCCTCTATGCCTGCCCCCAAAGGCAATAATTCTGTGGTTTGATCTTCAGTGCCCTGCACTCGGCATTCCTGACTCAATTCTCATTCTGCATCTTTAAGTAACTCTTAGGGAGCCTCAGCTCCACATCTCTTCTGCAGATGTCTTAAACTACTCTCTACGCTTGACTTGATATCTCCTACTGCTCACCACTGCTATCTGACAGCCTCCCTATCAGCCGGTTGCCACCCCCCATTCTCCCAGTGAGTAAAGCAGAAAACCTGTGAGTCATTCTAGCCTCGTTGTTATAATTTAGATTTCTCTGTTCCCCACAAAAGATCAACATGCTAAAAGCTTGATCCCCACAAGGATGTTCCTAGTTGGTGACAGAGCCTTTGGAAGTGAGGCTTTGGGAAGATCTTTGATGGTATATCATTGAAGGGGATTGTGGGACCCCACTTCATTCTTTTTTTTCTCCTGGCCCTAAAGTGAATGGCGTTCCTCGGCCATGAGCTCCTGCTGCGATGGGCTGTCTCACTGCAAACCAAAAACAGTGAGACCATCAGATCGTGTAGTTTTGCCTCCAAAACCATGAGCCGAAATAATTCTTTTTTTTCTTTATAAGTTGATTGCTCCAGGTGTTTCAATATAGTAATAGAAAGTTGGGCAACATAGTTGCCAACCCCTGAAAACCGAACAGCTTCTAAAAGAGTTGGCCCAGTCAATTGGACAAAGGCCCTAGCTAGACTCTGATCAATTGAACAAAGGCCCTAGCTAGACCCTGATCAATTGAACAAAGGCCCTAGCTAAACACCAGGTCTAGAGAAAGATGCCTCAAATTGCTTGTAAGTGATTTGAAAGAACTCTAGCCCCTCTTTTGCGTTAGAGTCTGCTCAACTTGGTCCCCAAGGATAGCTACTTATTAGCTAAGCCTAGGTTTATGTTTAGAAGGATATCCAAAAGATGTCTTCTGCAGATCGTAAGAAAGAAAAGTGACTTGGATTTTACGAGTAAACCAAGCCTTAGTCTTTGAGTAAATCAAGTCCTTTTTTTTTGTTGTCAGACAGGAACCAATTCCCTGTCTGTTTCCCATGACATTCAGGTCTGGAGAATGAGATCGATTGCTTTGGAAAAACAACAGGAACAAACAACAAAGAACTCAAACCAAAATAATTTGTAAGTAGTTATTGTTTTTGAAGACAAACAGCAGTGAAATTACTTGTCATGTGTTGCAGGTTTGATGATGGTAGGTTTGTTGGTCTTGGGGTGTTGTTTTGGAACGGTGTTTCCCACAAGGTAATACAAGCTGGCCTTAGATTCACAATAGGCATGTGTATATTCAGTCTTATGGTGCATTTAATAAAAGCATTTGTGAACGAGCAAAACTATCCAGGAACCACCTGTTACTTTGGGGTAATTTTTGCAATTAGAAAAGACTCATTGCCACTTAAGTTTCTTTCATTTTTCACTGGAATAGCACCCTTGAGCCTCATCTCCAGTCATGACATGCTGGAGAAGATACAGCTGCAATGAGGCACAGGGATATCTGGGAAAGAATTGGAAGAAGCTTGCAATGTGCTGTTATTGGCTGGTACATGCCAGGGGCTGGGAGAATGACTGTGTATGTACCTCCAAAGTAGAGCAGAAGTTTTGCTCTTCTCAGTTCTGAGATGAGTTAGTGTCAGCATTCATTAAAACTTGACTGTAGGGGTTGGGGATTTAGCTCAGCGGTAGAGCGCTTGCCTAGCAAGCGCAAGGCCCTGGGTTCGGTCCCCAGCTCCGAAAAAAAAAAAAAAACTTGACTGTAGTGCAGGACATGTCAGCTATACTCAGTACCACACTCAGTCCTCACCTTGGTTCTGTCATGTAGGTACTGATCTTAATACCATTGTACTGGAAAAAAAGAAAGGAAGGAAGGAAAGGAGGAAGGAAAGAAGGAAGGAAGGGAGGGAGGGAGGAAGGAAGGAAGGGTCTCTAACGACTTCAGTACCTTTATGTGCTGCAGACCAACTACAAAATATGGAGACTTATCACTCCAGTACACTTGGCAGTGACTCATCTGTGCAAAGCTCCAGGCATAGAGAATCCAGCCATAGACAAAGTGCTTTCCAGTGCCCAACTGAGATTTCTCAGCATAAGCAAAAATCACACCAGGCATGGTGGCACTCAGGACCCAGAGATAGGCATGTCCATTCATTCTAGATGAGCTTGGTCTACACAGAGAACTCCAGGCCCTCCAGAGTTGCATGGCAAGATCATATCTCAGAAACAACAAAAACAAAAATCAGAGAGTCTGCTGGGTTTAATCCCAACACTCAGGAGGCACAGCCAGGTGGACCTCCATGAGTTCAAGGCCAGCCTTGCCTACCAAGAAAGTTCTAGGACAGCCAGGGTTGTTACACAGAGAAATCTTGTTTCAGAAAAACAAAAACAAATAAAGACAAAAACCAATAGTTTGGCCATTACCTATCTCTGGCTCACTCCTTGCCCTTGGCCTTGTATGCAGGAGTGACTCCCTGGTGACTCCCAGTGACTCCTGGTGGCTCCCAGTGGCCAGCTCCAGGACACCAGCTCTAATTAAGAAAGCATAGGAACTGGATGTGGATCTCTCCTGAGAGACACAGCCAGAAAACAGCAAATACATAGGCGAATGCCAGCAGCAAACCACTGAACTGAGAACGGACCCCCGTTGAAGGAATCAGAGAAAGAACTGGAAGAGCTTGAAGGGGCTCGAGACCCATATGAACAACAATGCCAACCAACCAGAGCTTCCAGGGACTAAGCCACTACCCAAAGACTGTACATGGACTGACCCTGGGCTCCAACCTCATGGGTAGCAATGAATAGCCTAGTAAGAGCACCAGTGGAAGGGGAAGCCCTTGGTCCTGCCAAGACTGAACCCCCAGTGAACTCGATTGTTGGGGGGAGGGCGGTGATGGGGGGAGGGCGGGGAGGGGCACACCCATATAGAAGGGGGGAAGAGGGGTTAGGGGGACGTTGGCCCAGAAACCGGGAAAGGAAATAACAATCGAAATGTAAATAAGAAATACCCAAGTTAATAAAGATTTAAAAAAAAAAAGAAGAAGAAAGCATAGGAAATTCATGTTACTGTATCATTCCCTGGGCCTGTGGCAATGTCCCATTCCCCTGGGGTCCCAATATCCTTTTCTCTTCATCAGCTACCTCTGCAAGGGTGGTGTCCTGAAGTTGGCTGTATGTATTCACTAATAGTCTATGACAGGACTGGAGAGGTAGCTTAGTTATAGAGTACTTACCTAGCATGCATGAAGCCCTGAGTTCAGTTGTTGGCACCTCATAAACCAGGGTGGTACATGCTTATAATCCCAGCACTGGGGAGGTGGAAACAAGAGTGTCAGAAGCTCAAGGTCATCCTTCACTACATAGTGAGTTCAAGGCCAGCCCTGGGCAGGAAGTAAAAACACTCAGCACTGTGCTTGACTCTCCATACCTATATTGTGAATGAGTAGATGAATAAATGGATGGATGAATGGATGGATGGATGGATGGATGGATGGATGGATGGATGGATGATGGTTGGATAGATGATAGATGATAGATGGATGGATGATGGATGGATGGATGGATGGATAGATAGATGGATGGATGATGGATGGGTGGGTGGATACTGCATGTGCTCTGTAGTTTACAGTCTAGAAGACAAGTCAGGAGAAATCCAGATGATGAACTCCAGCATCAGCCAATGCATACCTCTAAGAGGACATCATTGGGTTTTATAATAAGGGGAATCTTCCTGGAACATTTCCTGGAGGAAGAAGGCTAGAGCTGGAGCCTGAGGCTAAGAAAGGAAAAATGAGGACACAGCAACAGCAGGATTCTGAAGAGAGGAAGGCCTCCACATTGCAATGGGGTTAACAGGGCTTACAACAGTCTAGAAAACACAGGAGTCCCTACAAGGCACACAAACTTAGCTCAGACTGGGAGCAGAGGCTGTCAAGCCATGATTTACTGTAGCAAATAAATCCAGTATCAGAAGTAAAGGCTGGGCATAGGAGTTCATGCTTGTAATCCCAGTGCTGAGGGAATGGGGGCAGGAGATGTGAGGTCAAGGCCAGCCTGGTTTATATAGTTACAAAAAAGAAATAAATAAAAAGAAGGGAGGCAAAGAAGAAAGTAAAGGAGAAGGGAAGGACTATGAGAGCCTGGGAATATGGTTCAGTCAGGCTCTGAGTTCATGAGTTCAAATCCCCAGCACCCACATAAAAAGCTGGGTGTGGTGTGAACACTTGTAACATGGGAGGAAGGCAGAAGGATCCCTGGGGCTTGATGGCCTGCTGACCCAGCAAGTGTCCCCTCTCAAACAATAAGACAGAGAGTGGTGGAAGAATAGATTCTATTTCCTTCTCCAGTATATGCGTGCATACATTTGCACACAACTGTGAAAATATACTATACATCTACATACAGAGTGTCATGAAAAGCCACAGAGGAAGACACCAAGGTTGATCACTACACTACACAGGCATGAGAGTGTGCACGCATGTGCACAAACACACACACAAACATACAGAGAGAGAGAGAGAGAGAGAGAGAGAGAGAGAGAGAAGAGAGAGGGAGAAGAGGAGGAGGAGAGGGAGGAGGAGGAGGAGAGGGAGGAAGAGGAGGAAGAGGAGGAGGAGGAGGAGGAGGAGGAGGAGGAGGAGGAGGAGGAGGAGGAGGAGCAATCGATGAGATCTCCTCTCCCGGGGGAACAGATTGCTGGTGCAGCCTATGGGGAAAATAAAGCTTAGGCCTTTTCAAGCCAGGAGTCAAGGGAGGCAAGTAAGACCAGCAGAAGCATGGTTCCAATAAGGACAGCTGGGTGTGTTAAGGAGGGTGTCCTTGTTCCAGCTAAATCTGAGTCCTTCAACAATAACGAAGATAAAAAAAAAGAACATTTGTCACAAAGGGAAAGGCCTCACCGTGTCTACCCGGAGCTCCCTCCCTTCACAGCTTGCTGACTCTTTAATAGGGCAGAGCGAAAGTGTAGAGTATGAACCTTTCCCTCATTCCTTTGCAGGGCAAAAAAATATTTAAACAGAGTTTAACCCATCTTAACAGCCAGCATTGAACAAACACGGGCCTCCTTCTGTAAAGACGAGCAAACAGAAAAGGAGGATCAGATAATTTATAGAGCAGGCCAAAGGACACAGGACAAAAGAATTAGAGCAAATGTACTTGGAACATCATCCCACTGCCCAGGAGACAGCATTTAAGGGAGGTTATCTAAATTGTAGTCTTCACAGATTGGAGGCCACTGAATCCCTAAAGCCATTCTTAACAAGAAAAGACCCAGCTAGTTGTGGTGTATGCCTTCAACCCCAGCACTCAGGAGACAGCAGCAGATGGGTCTCTGTGAATATGAGGTCAACATAGTCTACAAAGCAGGTTTCAGACCAGACAGAGCTACACGGTGAGACCCTGTCTCAAAAACAGTCCACAGAGCATGAGAACATTCTGGAAATGTAGCTTGAGAAGCCCCAGAAGCCACAGGGATCGTTAGTAGAATATTAACTATACAATACAGGCAAGTTGGCAAGCTTAATGGATAGATTTAAATTTTTCCTAAAGTCTAGATGAAAAAGATAAAGGAGAGAAAAATAGAAACAGATTGGAGGAGGAAATGTGCATCATTTGTCCCTAAAAGACCAGAGCAGGAGCTTAGTAATGGCTTACGTGATTCCACATGACTGCACGCTGGGAAACCCTGATCGTCCGTCTGCGCTGGGGGACAGCCGGGGCTACAGTTTCAGTCCAAGCCCATGAAGAACCGATACTATAGGTTCTACTCTACGTCTGAAGACTCAGAACCAGCACATTCACCCTGTGAATCTGGTCCAAGGACAAGGGAAGAGCAACAGCTCATCTCAAAAAGGCAGAGAGGCCAAAGTCTCCCTTTTCTCTCCTCTCAGCTTTCTGTACCAGGGTCCTTAGTGGAGTAGCTTGCAGCAACAAACACGTGTGAGGGTGGGCACTGTGCTCTCTGGGGCCCACCATCTAAATGTTAACCTCATCTGGAATCTCTCCCATCCACATAAACATATCCAAAAATAATATTTCACCAATATCTGGGCATCCCATGGCCCAGGAAGCTGATGCATGAATAAAACATGGCACACGTGCCCTCATTTTCAGTGGCTGATTGGGGCTGTAGATTGAACCTATCCACATGAAAGAACGCAGTAGAATTACACCAGAGCATGAACATAGGAAGACAAGACTCTACAGGGGCCATTTTTGAGGCTAATTGTAACAGACCCAAACCTAGCCTTAACCCTACCCCTAGGGCTACATCTATCTAATGAAGAAAAGAAGTGTATGAACGTGTTTGTGTGTTTGAATCTGTGTGGTGTGACTGTTAGTATATGTGTGTGGTGTGTTTTAGTGTGCTTGTAGTACATGGTGGTATGTGTGGTGTGTTAGTGTATGGTATATGTTGGTAGGAGTATGGTGTATGTGGTATGTGTGATGTTCATGTGTTACATGTGGTATGTAATGTACATGTGTTGATATGTGCATTGTGTGATGGTATATATGGTGTGTATATGTGGTATGTGTGGTATGTATGTGGTATATTGTGTTGGGGTGTATATGTGGGGTGCATTTTATGTACCTGAAAAGGCCAGAGAAAGAGGTCCAGGTACATCTTGATCCAGGGGCTGACTCTCTCTCTCTCTCTCATAGTTCAGAAAGCCTGAAAACTGACTCCTCCACAGCTAAGCATTCATTCAGCTCTAAAACCATTCCCACAGCAGGGAGGTAGGAAGCTCCACCCGATTTCCGACGTCTCTGTGTGAACATTTTAACTATAGAAATGGTATCACCTGGTATCACCAATGTATATACATATTTTAAAACAGTCCGCCAGTTCTTTGATCCTCCTTCCTTTGAAAGCTGGGTATGTCTTCCTCTTTCCTAGCCATGGACCAAGCTTAAAAACTCATTCATAACCAATCAGATGTGGAAGAAGTGTCAGGGGTGCAGCTTCTAAGTCTACATTTATATCATAAAAGACATTCTCACCTCTGTTTTGCACTCTCGGGGAGTGCTCACTCTGAGGGTGCTGGGCCAGGATCCTGAGGACTCTCAACTGGCCCTGAGGACTTTGATAAAGGAATGAACTCAGAGCTCCAACATGGCTGCACATGAACAGGACCCTTTGGAAATGGTTCCTCCAGCCTCAGGCTCATCTTCAATGACCACATTGTTACTTCATGAGCCTGAACCTCCCAGCTGTCTCCCAACTCACACAGACTCTGAAGAAGATAAACACTTATTGCTGCCACTAACTTTGAGGGTCCTTTGTTATGCATCCCGCAGGCCTGTGTTTTGTATCATGCTTCTCCCTTTCAGTGTTATGGATCTTAACTCTCTCATATTGACCGGGTAAGTGAGGTCATTTACTCTGCCTTCCACAATCAGCCTATCAATTTACCCTTATTGCTAGATAACTAGGCTGTCTCCCTATGTGGGTTTCTGATGTTATTACAAAGTGCTTGATTGAGACAATGGAAGGTGAAGGTTTCAAAATCATGTCCTGAGTCACCTGCTTCCTAGAGCCAGACCACACTACCAATTTCCACCACATCCCAATAATGCCAGTAAATTAAGAACCCATCAATGGATACATCCATTGATTAAGTCAGAGCCCTCTGATCTGAAGTCTTTCAGTAATGTCACCAATCTAGAGACCAAGCCTTCCAAACATAAGCCTTCTCTGGGAACACTTCATATCCAAATGGTAGCACTCCAACTCTGCTTTGATTACGAGGCTGTGCTGAAATGAGCAAGCGTGTAGCATGTACATGTCCCTATGTGCATATGAGATGTATGCAGTACACACTAACGTTTTTCCGGATAGTGATACCTTGTCCCTTAGGTCAAACACTGAAAGACAGCCCATGAGCCCTGCTTGGCAGGGTCTCCCACATCTCTGAAAGCATCCACACTGTCAGACTTTCATCCCGGACTTCTGAAGCATGGAGGGTACTTCATGTGAACTTTATTTGTGACATGTCATGAGTATTTTTCTGTCACCAGACATCCAGGGCCCTCAGCGACTCTGAGCACAAACACCTTGGCTCACCACCCAGGTCTTTCCTCTCCCAAGGGGTTTCCCATGACCTTCCCCCCTAAGCAAATTCAATTTTCCGTCACTCGCCAGATGGAATACCTAGAAAGGCCTCTGTCAACCAGCTGCTTCCTGGAAGAATGTGGGCTCCAGAGAGCATGCTGCCCTCACCTTCCCTCTCTCTCCCCCTGCCTTCAGGAAGTGTGACAGACAGCCAATAGGGAGCTTAGCCAGAGTACAGAACCTTCCACTAAGGGCATCTAAGAATCCAGCCCTTTGGAGAAAGGCCCAATGGGACAAAGGGGAACAAGGCAGAAGAGATAGACTCAGCCTTGGACCAGCTTCAGGCCCTGGGCAGGACCCACACACCCTGTTCACAGCCAGTAGAAACAGAGGGACAGGGACTAGCCTGGGTTTCCCTCAGAGCTGGGCTTCCCTCAAAGGCCCTGGGCTCAGCTGAGGCCTAAGCAGGAAATATCTGCTGTCAGCCTAAACTACACAGCGCTGTGCCATCATGCAGCATTATGGGCTGGAAGCCAACGGTTCCCAAAGGCTCGAGTGTTGAAGACTCTCTCCTGCAGCAGTGGTCAGAGGTGACTGGATCAGAAGGACATTTAACTCATCAATGGGGACTCCATTGATGAATGGGTTCCTAGAGTGTGGGGCCTGATTAGAAAAAGTAGGTGGGGGAGGAGGGGAATTTCCCTAAGAGTCATAACCTGATCTGACCCTTTCTCTTTCTTCTTCCTGGTTGTCACAAGCTAAGCAGGTTTCCACCATAACGTTCTGCCTGACCACAGGTCTAAGAGCACCAGAACAGCTGACTGCGGAGACCGTGGACGCCTTGAGCCAAATGCATTTTTCCTCTTTTAAGCTGATCTTCCTAGCTGTCTTGTCACAGTTCCACAAGGCAAACACTCTTGGGGATAGGGCCTCAGACTTGTGTGGTACAGTGTTTATCAGTGTTTTTTTAATGAGCAAAGCCCCTTCACCCGATTCTGTCATATCCACAGGCTTGGACAGAATTCCTTAATGCTGTAAACATCTACTGAAAGATATTTCTCATTTTCAACACAATTGCAAATTTATAAAAACAAAACTATTTCATCACCACCCAGCATCAGTTGTCAAAAAAACAAAAAGAGACGTAGATTAGGATAAAAATGAACAGCGTTAGTAAGCGATGTTCAATGCCGCCATCTTTCCGTGGAAGGAGGAGGAACAGCAGCCAGAGTGTAGATGTGTCAGAGGCCTCTTCAGCACCTAACCCAGTTTCTCTCTGGTCCAATATTGTTCTGTGATGATAGCTCCTGCATGAATGAAGTCAGTAGCTTTTCTCCAAAATCTATTCTCATTTTTCATAGCCACAGTAACAGCTGTACCGTGAGTGGGACCTCATTCTCAGCCCCCATGGTGGGTTAGCATGACTGAGGTTGTTCTGAAAAGAATGTGAATGCCTGTTACTTTGTAGCTAGAGCTCCAAAACACCAGGCCCTGCTTCCTGTCTCTGCCAGGGCAGATTTGTGGCAGGTTTGCACCTCTCCCACCCCACAGTCTGCAGGTCTCCAGGAGATCTGCTGTAACCAGGGACACAGGAAGTGCAGGGACAAAAATGGAGCAGAGACTGGAAGAAAGGCCACCAGTGACTGGCCCCAACTTGGGATCCATCCCATGCGTGCACACCAAATCCTGACACTATTGCTGAGGCCATATTGTGTGTGCAGACAGGAGCCTGGCACGGCTGTCCTCAGAGACGCTCTGCCAGCAACTGGCTGAGACAAATGCAGATGCTTACAGCCAACCATTGGATTGAGGTCAGGGATCAATATGGAGGAGTTAGAGGAAGGACTGAAGGATCTGAAGAGGATGGCAACCCCATAGGAAGAACAACAGTGTCAACTAATGCGGACCCCTCAGAGCTACCAGTGACTAAGTCAAAAACCCAGGAGAATAAATGGGCTGGTTTGTGGCCTCTGGCACATGTGTAGCAGAGGACTGCCTTGTCCGGCCTCAGTGAGAGAGGATGAACTTAATCCTGTGGAAAATTGATGCCCCAGGGAAGGGGAATGCTGGTGAGGGTGAGGTGGGGATGGGTGGTCAGGTGGAGGAGCACCCTCTCAGAGGTGGGGAAGAAGTGGGTAGGAGGTGAAGAACTCAGGGAGGGAGGACCAGGAAGGGAGCAACTTTCGGAATATGAATAAATAAAATAATTTAACTTAAAAAAAAACAGGTCCTCTTGAAATTCACATGCTGGCGAAGTAGAATAGCCCACGTGCTGATGAACAGCATGGACAGCTGCCCCCACCCCCAAACAGCTAAGGAGATTAACCACGAATGCACTTTCATTTCACCATTGCATGCCTGGGCCTGCATTTGTTACAACTGCTCAACCTGCTGTAACATACTTTTCTCCCAGTGATACTCAGTTCTGCTTGCAGGGTTTATAATAATAGCAGGGATCCAGAGTCAAGAGATCTGGCTGCAAGCCCCGGCTTTGCCAACTGCTGTAAGTATAAACGTGGGGTGATTGATGACCCTTTCTGAGCCTTGCTACAGTGGGCCTCACCCCCATGCACTCAAACAGACGGTGTGAAAGTTCGATGAGAAACGTGCTACATATTTAACTCATGGCTCAGGCAAGGATTTGTACTGTCTTGGTTTAGTTCACGATACTGTGAGTGTTAAATGTGCATGTTAGTGTGTGCAGGTGTGTACATGCTCGTGTGTGAGTGTGTAACTGTGTGTATGCATGTTAGGTGTGTGCAATGCATGTGTGCATGTGTATGCATGTGTGTGCAGGTGCATATGTGTGCATGTGTGTGTGTTTACATGTGTATGTGTACAGGTGCATGCATGTGTGTGTGTGTAGGTTCATATATGTGTGCCTCATATAGAAATTAAAGGATAACCTCAGGTGTTCCTCCTCAGGTGCCATCCTGGTTTTCTGTTCTTTGTTGCTTGAGATAAAGTTTCTCATTGGCTTGGAGCTTGCCAGTTTGGAAAGGAAGACTGGCCAGGGCAGGCAAGGAGTCTGCCTGTCTCCTCCCCAGTAATGGGGCTCCAGGTACACCACTGTGATTGCTATCTTTGCATGGATTTCAGGGGGTCAGATTCGGGTCTCCTGCTCCTTACGACATACATTCTAAAGACTGAGCCACCTCCCAGCCCCGGGCCCTGGTTTGTTTTTACGTTTTACCATTTTTGAAATTCAGTATTTAACTGATGAGTGTATCAACCATGGTAATTACTGGGTTTTGTTTTTTGGGTTTTTCCAGTTTTTTTCTTCTTTTTCTGGGAAGCACATGGTGGTGTGCATGGTATCTTGGAGCTGAGGAAAGAACATTAGATAAGTCACAGTCGAGACTCAAGAATGAGCAGCCACAACCAACTAAACAGAGGTTGCAACCGCTGGGTCATCTCTCAAGGCCGCAGCCAGCTCGTTTGAATAAAATGCCCAAAACAAAAAACTAACAGACTTCCTAGCCCCATAGCCTTTTAAAAAATTATTAAATCTGACTTCACTGGCCTTCATCCCTCTTGGGCAGTCACCAGCCAAAACCAGCACGTGGCTGCCTTTAGTGGAAACCACTTTCCCATCTTCTGGAAGACCTGCTGTCTACCCATCACCCTTGCTGCCTCTGTGGCATTCCACTGTGAGATCACTGGATGAATAAGGATGGGGTGACTGTCGTGTGTGGCTGCTCTTTTCTCTAAGTTGTGAGCCCATCTGGTGAGCGGAGGAGCAGCGCTGGATGGTGCTGTGGCCTTCCTGCACACAGCAATGCATCTGAAGAGAGCATTTGTGAGCTGGTACAGAGGGCAGTGTGAGCCTATGGCGGCGAGGGGAGCCGCCCAGACCTGGCGAGGCTGTCTCCCTCTCTGTGATGCTGCTTGGTGGACAGCCAGAAGTTCTTCACTTTAAGATATTCCAATGCGTCCCATGCTTGTGTTTTGATCTGCCGGGGTAATTTTAATTTCCAGCTAAAATGATTGGCTTGCAACTGGTCCTTGTCTTTCCTCTCTTTGTGTCTATGCAAGTTGGCTGTATGGAGCTGCAGCAACCATGAGGCACAGTCCAAGACCGACACAATGTCTTAAGCAACAGCGAGCAGCTCCTCCATACCAGTGCCCACTAGTTCTCGACTTGTTGCTGTGTGACAATAATGACTTCCTGCGTGTGACTTTCTATGACTTGGAGTCATTTTCTTCTTCCCTCCTATAATTCTCCTCATTACATTTGCTGGGTTCATCTTCCTGTGACCTAAGTAGACACACGGGCCCCCCTACTGGATGCTTAATGACACCTTCTGTCCTGGCTTTTTAACAGAGCATTTCTTTCTTAGATTTATATGTTCTATCTTGGGTATGTGGTGTTTGCTTGCATATCTGTCTATGCACTGCATGCATGCCTGACACCCACAGAGGTCAGAAAAGGCCATCAGAGCCTCGGGACTTGGAGTTACAGATGGTCGTGAGCTACCATGTGGGTGCTGGGAGCTGAACCTGGGTTTTCTGCAAGGATAGCAGTGCTTGGCCAATGAGCCATCTCTCCAGCCCTTCTCTCCTAGTTTTTAGAGCCTCCAAAATGTGAGCAGAGCTTCTGTCTCCATTCATTTCTTTAAAATTTGCACTGATACATATTAGCCACATATTTATTGTATGTAATATGTTTCAAGTACAGTGAGATGCAATATATATATATACATACATATATATGCATTGTGTAATGTTTGCATATAAGTTGTTTTTCCCTTTGTGGTGTGTGTGTGTGTGTGTGTGTGTGTGTGTGTGTGTGTGTGTGCGTGCGTGCGTGTGTGTGTGTGTGTGTGTGTGTGTGTGTGTGTGTGTGTGTGTGTGATTGCTCTACCACCTTATTGAATAATGCACTCAACCCAACCCAGGGCTCACCGACACGGCTAGTCTAGATAGCTAGCTTGCTCTGAGGATCCCTTCTCCCTGCCTTCTGTGGTTGGAATCACAGGTAGGCCTCCACACCCATCCAGCATTTAGTGGGTTCTGGGGATGTGAACTCTGGTCCTTGTGCTTACACTGGCAAGTGTTCTAACCACGGCCCATCAGCTGTTGGACATAAACAACAGTTCTATTTTATTTGGCATGAGCTGTCAGTGGCATTGCCAGGAAGTGGATGTGCCTAACACATCCATCACCCCAAACATTTAACCATTTCTCTGTTGTAAGAACTTTGAAACTCCGTTCTCACATTCTGAACATTTAAAATTCCATTTACTTCTGAGTCACGTCATTCGTCCCTCTACTCCTCCTTAGCCTGCTTACCTCCCTGCCAGGAATGCCAGGAGGCGTGTCCGTGTGTTACTGGATTCTACATGGGATATAATATGATTCACACATAAAGAGAACTGAAAGACATTCTCGAACATGGAAGGACTCATTTACCAGAGTGCTGCCACGCATTCTGGGAAAATCCGCTTTCGGACATAACATAGCCATCTGGTAAGTGAACGCACGTGGAGAGACAGTGAACAGAGAAGACCTGACACGACAGGACTTCTGTGCCCCAGCAAAGGAAGGATGTGCTTGATAACTACAGAGGCCAAAAGAAAGATAAAGAGACTGGGGAGACCACGAGGAGAGGAAGGTGTGGCGAGACCGTGAGGAGTCTCCCGAGCAGGTTGCCAAGGGAGTCTCCATGAGAACACACATGAGCCAGAGTGAGCCAGGGCAAGACTCGGACTGAAGGAAAAGACCATGTGGCTGGGAAATAGGCAGCCATAGAGGGTTAGAATAGCTCAGAGCTTGTCCAGCTTAACTTTAGCTCCACTCAGGAGTTAAAAGGGGCTAGAGCCAATGTAGACATGCTGGCAGTTGTTTGAGAACACGGGGGCATAGAAACATCCCCCCCAAGAATTACTTATACAATAAAGGGAATAAATTATAACAAATACCGAAAAAAATCCTCATAATACTGACTGCCGCTTCCTTCTGGAACACCAAGTAAGAGAGGATTTAACAAAATAGGCAAATCACCTACATCCCAGCAGCCAGTGATCACCGAGATGGGCAGACACATGTAAAAAAACCTGCAAAGCCATGAACAGCCACTCCAAGAAACGCATTTACTTAGCATACGTATTTAACTAACCAATAATTTATTATACCAATAATATATAATATACAAATAATATATACATACATATTGACGGCAGGGTTATTCATCCATTGGAGTACAGAAGACAACCTAATAATATCTGGTGTGGAGAGAATGAAGGGGAAGCTCTCTAATGGGCTGTTGGTGTGTCTATAAAAGGGTTCAACCTGTGTGCTGTGATCCACACTGCCTTTATTTTAAAGTATGATATACCCAACAAGAGGCTTTCCAGGTGTCATCCCCAGACTGTGCTTTTGGGGGGACAGGATGGGGTTCGGAATGGCCGTGAACTCAAAATCCTCCTGTCAAGGCTTCCTACAGGCTGAGGTTATAAGTATGAGCCCACCACATCCAGCTTAAAGTTATTTCTGAAAATACTCAACGTATAAGAACAACAGTCTGGAACTTTCTCAGGGAACTGGCAGACCAGTCTTCCCTGTGCCCCTCTGGCTCTCCAAAAGATGTCACCAGCCAGTGCCAGGGGCATATCTTGTTCAGAACTGCTACACTCAGCACTCTCCTGAAGTCTTCTCAATATGCTAACCCCAGACCCCAGCCTAAGTCTGACCTTGACCTTGACTATCAAGACATAGTGAACTTGACCTTGACTATCAAGACATATCGAACTTGATGGTGACTATCAAGACATCTGAACACTTGAGGGAAAGAAATCCAGCACAGAAGTTGGTTGGCAATGTTCCTCTTGTGCCTGGGGAACAAGCTGAACTCCAAACTCAGGGACCTTCTGCCTCCCAACAAGTCTCACAGGGTGGTGAAAGCCCAGAACACTAAAGACTCGCAGATATTGACCTGTGTAGAGGACACGTCTTGCCAGAGTGCACAGTCCAATGTCTGTATCTTTATGATGATGATGTCCTGCCTTGTGATCAGAAAAGTGACATATACACATGCTAAAGCTATTGGAGGGGGATCTGTCCAATAATGTTAGGTGGATCCAACTAACAGTCTGAGCTCTGGTGCTCAGAACAAGCAAGCCAAGGAAGGAACACCCATCCTGGAGTACATCTTGTTCCTTTCTGGGTGTGCCACATGTTATAGGCACTCATTAAATGTTTGTAGAATGAATAAATTAATGTTGTTCCCCCATCACCGTAGGAGATAAAGTCCCAGAGCATTTGAATGGACTCCAAGTCTCTGTGTCTAGTGTTAAAGCCATCATTCCCGCTAGTCAAGCTGATATACTCTCTGGGTCTTTGAATTCACCATCTCTTCTTTCCCCTTTTCACCAGTGAGAGGAACCAGTCTCTGGCCTGCCTGAGATGACACTGGCTTCTCCTCTGGGCCTTCTCCCTGCTCACTCTTTACCCCATCTCATTTTATACTTTAGTTCTTTTTCTTTTCTTTTTTTTCTTTCTTTTTTTTTTCTTTTCTTTTTTTCGGAGCTGGGGACCGAACCCAGGGCCTTGGGCTTGCTAGGCAAGCGCTCTACCACTGAGCTAAATCCCCAACCCCTTTAGTTCTTTTTCTTAAAAAGCAAATAAATGAACAAAAAACAAAGCCAATGAATTTTTGTACATGGATGTGCGTGAGTGCTGCGTATGAGAGCCCAGCTTCAGCTCATTTCTTTGTAACTGGTAATCCATAAATATGTATTGATTTCTAATTTCAATATCCTTTCCCTTCTGTTCAGGAATCATCTATTAAACTCTGTCTTGGGCTTGGTTCCTCAGATACATATCTAGAGAGATAGATTTGTGTGAAGGGATATGAGAGCACCCCTAAGGAAAATTGATGGAAGAGTGGCAAGAGGGTGTGGAAGGCAAGAAGATGAAACTGGATGTGGTCACGAAGGCAGCATAAATTACAGGGAGCAACTGGTGTGCGATCTTGTGCTGGGTATGGAACCCAGTGCCTTCTGTATCCTAGGCATATTTCTACCATGAACTACACCCACTTGGAACTATACATTGATACACAAATATCCATCCTTAGAGGACACTGGGGACCCAACCCTCCAGGTGAATTGTAGAAACAGCATAGATCAGACCCTAGTGTTGTCCCACTAGGACCAGGAGTTTCATAGCCACTGAGAATCAGTCACTGACTGAAGGATGTCCCTAAGAACACAGGAGCCTCTAGGTATTGTATTTCTGGGACAAGCAGAAAAAGCAGGTCCTAGCAGCCTGAGGACAACCCTTCAGGGAAGGGAAGGGCATACTACATTTAGGATACAAAAGCCCACACTAACAAAAAGGCAAAATTCAAGAGAATAGATGGAGTGGATCCAACCAGTCCATCTCATTTCAGTAACATTAACTCAGTGTCTTACACTGCAGACACACCATGGAACTTGCTGATATAGCTTAGCCTTCCAGGATCCAGTCCTGATGTCTTGAAAGAGACAACTGCATAGGATTATGTCCTATCCATGGTGAGAGGTCCAGCAGCAGTGATGGGTGGGAGCCCAGAGAAGACTAGAATCAACTGCACCACGTGCCTCCTGAGTGTGACGTGGGCTTTTAAAGGATGAGTAAGGGGAAGAGGGAATTCCTAGCTAAAGAACAGCATGTACGTGGGCAGAGAGACAGAAGTACACATTTGTTTGGAGTTGGGGAGTAGCTTGC
Organism: Rattus norvegicus; assembly: GCF_021556685.1. Lineage (NCBI taxonomy): Eukaryota > Metazoa > Chordata > Mammalia > Rodentia > Muridae > Rattus > Rattus norvegicus. The sequence continues at coordinate 189,312,629 of NC_141534.1, forward strand.
TGTAAACAGAACACAGGGTGTGGGAGAGAGGAGGTGAACTGGGACTGAGGTCATAAACTCAGTCTGGGATGGGGAAGAGCCTTTGACACCTGCGAAGAGATAGCAACACTTCGAAAGGAGTCTAGCTATGATTAAAGGACTATTTTAGGAATGGGGTGACCATATAAATCGTGTACTGGGTACCAGGTGTTCTGAAAGCCCAGCACCCATGATTGGTTCCCAGATAAGCAGGTTACCAAGATAGAGGAAGGAAAATTGGGTTTGGCCTGTTGGACTTCAGGAGAAGTCTGATAAATGCACACATTCAGTGGAGAAGCCTGAAACAATTTTTTTTTTTAATGTGTGAGGGATGGGGATAAGACTCAAATGGTAGCGCGCTTGCCTAGTGTGCAAGCCCTGGGTTCCATCCCCAGCACTGCATAAAACCAGATGTAGTGGCATGGTACTGTTAGCACGGCACTCAGGAAGGGGAGGCTCAGAAATCTAAAGTCAGCATAGGCTTTATAACACATTGTCTGGGCTATGCGAAACAGAGAGAGGGGGGAGGGGAGGGGGAAAGGGAAAGGAGAAGGAGGAGGAGGAGAGGGAGGGAGGGAGAGGAAGGGAGAGAGAGAGAGAGGAGAAGGAGGAGACAGAGAGACACAGAGACACAGAAAGAGAGAGACAGAGATAGAAAGACAGAGACAGACAGACAGAGGCTGAGAATATGGAGGCATGAAGTGTAGCCTCTTGGGACCCGAGTTCAGTACTGAGTCCATCGGGACACAGCAGCATCCGTGTTCCTTATGTGACTCTGAATGAGTTAATTCTAGTAGCATACCTAGTTATGCACCGTCGCTTTAACTCACATCCTATTATTTTAAAGAGAGCGAGTCCTGCAGTATGGCTGAGTGCAAGTCTTGCTTAGTGTGGCGACTTAAGGTTATAGTCCCAGCATCCAGAAGGTGGTGGAGGATCCCTAGGGCCAGCCTGGGCTACATGGTATGATGCTGTCTCAAAAACCAAACCAAAACAACAACAAGCTGACAAATGTTTTCAACCCAAATGCAAAAGGAGCCTTCCAGATATGCAAGTACAGCACTTCACAGTAGAGGGTAAATTACATCTATGGTTAAAAGATCTCAATAGCACACACCAGCAACACAAAGTTCTGAAGAACATCGGCAATTCACAGCAAGTGGAAAAACAATGTCTGTTACCACATATACCCCTTTCTCTGCTCCATGTAAATCACCCTGTACAGGGAGGACCATTCCCCTCTCTGGATCAGGAGCTGGAGCACAGCTAAGCTTTGGGGAAAGAAGGGGAGCTTTGGTGCTCTCTCTCACTGAAGTCTATCAAGAATGTTTGGAGAAGAGAAGGTCCCAGAAAAGCTATTCTGAACTCCATGTACCTCCATTAAGACACGGTGTCTGGAACCCCAGGGGCTTTGGGAACATGAGTCAGTAAAGCCTGCAAAGTCAGAGTTGGCCCTGGACACAGCAGGTTGTCTGGGAAAGAAGACCTTACCAGCCATGTGTCAGAGAAAAATGCTAACCCTTAAGCAACCGTGTTAAGCAAGCAAGTTCTGAAGGAAACAGACTGTTCATTCAACTCAAGGAAAAGGGGACACAAAAGCAAATCAAAGGGAAGCAGATGCCCCATGGGAAGGGAGCTTCCTGTATAAGCAGGGGGTCCTGAATTTAGATCCCCAGTTGGGGTGAGAGGCAGGAGGTTGGAAGATGCATGGGGCTTGCTGGCCAGCAGCCCTAACCAAACATTCAAGCTCCAGGCTCAGTGAGAGGCCTTCTTAAGAGGACAAGATGAGCACTTCGAGATGACTCTGTAGTTAAGAGAGCACTGACTGCTCTGCCAAAGGATCCAGGTTCAATTCCCAGCATCTCCATGGTGGCTCACAATGGTCTGTAACTCATTTCCAGGGGACTGGACATCTTCACACAGACATACATACAGGCAAAACACCAATGCACATAAAACAAAAATAATTTTAAAAAAAAGAAGTGGAGAGAGATAGAGCAGGACACTGGAAGTCTGTTCTGCTCCAAGGCCTAGGTATGCACTGGCATTCATACCCACACATACATGTGCATATAAGGCCATATCTCACACACACACACACACACACACACACACACACACACACACATACACACACACACAGTAAGCAAAAAGAGAAAAACATAAAAGTACAAATAGACACCAAGAAAGGGAAAGTGAGAAATAGAAAAATCTTAAATGCAATCTATGTATTGAAAGGACTAGTTAATATAACTCATGCATGCAAATGTGTGTGTTTGTGCTTGCCCACGCATTTGAGTACATGTGTATGTGCATGCCTGTGTATATATGTCAGGATTTAGGTTTCTATTGACAACTACAGTAGGCACCTTTCTGACCTGAGACCTCAAGAAAGTGTGCCACGGGGACAACAGAGCTGAATCTCATAATTCACTAGATGGGGAACCGGAGAGTCCGGTAAGAGAACACTCATAGGAAGACACCCACCTGAAGGACATAGTCAGCGGGGGGGAAGGGGGTGTCCAATTGACTCCTCTCTGAGTAGGTGCACGTAAGACTGCAGGGCTGATCTGATAGTTGTGAGGGTTTTGAAACAATGAATCACCTAGCCCAGGGGAGTTGATTAAAAGCCCAGGGTTTGGGAAAGGATGACATGTGTCTGCATAAGCATGGGTCTTTGCTCATGAATCCGGGTGCCACAGAGGCTAGAGGCATTGGAAGCTGTCTTTGTTAGGGTTTTACTGCTGTGAATAGACACCATGACCAGGGAGACTCTTAGAGAGCATTTAACTGGGGCTCGCTTACAAGTTCAGAGGTTCAGTCCACTATTATCAAGGTGATATAGCATGGCAGCATCCAGGCCGGCTTGGAGCTGGAGAGGCTGAAAGTCCCACCTCTTATTCTGAAGGCAGCTAGGAGAAGCTAATTCCAGGAAGCTAGGACAAGGGTCTTAAAGCTCACACCCACAGTGACACACCTACTCCAACATGACTACACTTCCTAATAGTGCCACTCCCTGGGCCAAGCATATAAAAATCATCACAGATGCTCCGGAGAGGATGGAGAGATGTCTAACATGGCTGCTATGAATTGAACTTTGGTCTGCTCTTAACAACTGAGCCACCCCCCCCAGCCCCTGGTTGCTCTTTCTAATGATGCCAGCCCCTTGATTCTATTGGATTCTAACTCTTCTTCCTCCCTCTTCCTCACTGAGAACACCTGTGACTGGATTGGCTCCACCTGGATAATTCTCTATCTCAAGGATAATTGATTGAGTCCCCGCTACAGCCTTCATTCTTACATGTAATACGACAAGTTTCTAAACCCCAAGGATTGGCATCTAGATGTTTTGGGGCACTGTCATTCTGCCTACCACACAAACCAATTGTTGTACAGAGTGGGACATGAATACCACATGGTGTTCATCATCAAGAGTCAAGTACAAATTCTCCTTCTCTATCCTAAGCTTTTAGGTTGAGAAAAAGGCTGTACATCCCGAGGGATGCCCAGCATGCAGCCTGGGCTCTGGCATATCAATAGCAAAGGGAGCCTAGCAGGTCTGGTCGCAATGATCTACTCCCATCTTCTGGTTCTGCACCTGGGCCGGAGGCAGATACTCATGGAGTTAGGGTTGGGGAGGAGGAAGAGGTGCAAAAGTTCTGGTTTCATAAAATGTCATGGAACCCACCTGGTACTTTCCCACCACACCTGCCTTCCTAAAAGCAAGGATGGTGACCAAAGTCCTAGTGTGACCTTCCTCTTCCCAACACCACCTCTTCCCTCCCCTACCGGGCAAATCTATCCTTTGTCTCCCACAGTGGACAAAACAACATATAACACAAAAAGCAGGTGGAAGCTTAAGAAACATCCTATGTTGGGGACAACGAAATCCTGAGGGTTAAAAGCATCGGTTTCAAGGTGACAGGCTTCAGGAGAATGACGTCTCAGTCCCTTGCTCTCCAGGTCTCACTGTGGTACTGAGAGGTCTGAGTGTTTTCCACCGTTACCCTCCACTGACTACATCTTCCAGCTGTATTTTCAATAGGAGGTTTCTGGTTATGCAATAAGCATCCCAGGATGTGGAAACAGATCAGGCATCAGCCAAAGTCATCGTGAGGTCATCTTCACGGTCAGACAGGTTGTAGGCGACTTCCCGAGCTGTCTGGTCCACACTGGAGCACCAGAAATTTAAAAATGAGGGTGCTTAAAAGACTTATTTTTAATCATGTGTATGTATGTATGTATGTATGTATGTATGTATGTATGTATGTCATTAGAGGATGGGGTACCTATGGAGACCAGAAGTGTCAGATCCTCTGGAAATGGAATTTCAGGAGGTTGTGAGCCACCTGATTTGGGTGCTGAGAATTGAACTTGGGTCCTCTGTAAGAACAATACATCTTCTTAACAGTTGAGTCTCTTTAAAGAATTTATTTTATTATTTTACTTGTGTATGTGTGTGTGGTATGTGGTGTGTGGTGTGTGGTGTGGTGTGTGTGTATGTGTGTGTATAGTATGTGTATAGTGTGTTTGTATATAGTATATGTATAGTGTGTGTGTATGTGTATAGTATGTGTATTGTGTGTGTGTGTGTGGTATGTGTGTATGTAGTATGTGTGTATATTGTGTGTGTGTATGTGTATAGTGTGTGTAGAAAAAAGCTCATATGTATGTATGCAGAGACTTGAACTCAATGCTTGTTATCTCTCTCGATTACTCTCTACCTTGTTTTTTTCAGACGGCATCTCTCTGAACCTTTGGCCAGACTGTCTGCCTAGGAAATACCCTGGATCCACTTGTCTCCACACCTCAGTACTTGGGTTATATGCCCCACCATACCAGGCTCGGTGCTCCACAGTATGCCTGTGTCTCAGCTAGGGTTTCCATTGCTGTGAAGAGATAACCTGACCAAGGCAACTCTTACAAAAGACATTTAATTGGGGCTGGCTCACAGGTTCAGAGGTTGAGTCCATTATCTTCCTGGAAGGAAACATGGCAGCGTGCAGACAGACAGGATGCTAGAGGAGCCTAGAGTTCTGCATCTTGAAGAGAGACTGGTCCAGGCAGCTAGGAGGAGAGTCTCAAAGCCCACCCCCCACCCCACCAAGGCAGTTCCAACAAGGCCACACCTACTCCAACAAGGCCACACCTACTCCAACAAGGCCACATCTAATAGTGCCACTTCCTGGGCCAAGCACATTCAAACCACCACCCCAGGTCAACACCAAGATCTCCTGCTTTAGGGACCTGAACATCCCCAGTGTCTGTTTTGCTTCTGTACTCCTTAACAGTGCCATCTGCAACTTGAATTAATCATCCTCTTATAAGTGGCCCCATACTCCTCTGGCTTGGCCCAACACTTTTAGGCACACAGAGCTGATCATCATGGCCTCTGGACCCTCAGTCTCTGAATCTGGAAACCTGTACAACATTGAATGGAAAGTTAAGATAGCATCTGAATCCATGACAACTTCTTTTTCTTGTCACTGGTCCCTAAACAACCATTTACACTGTAGTATTATAAGCACCATGGAATGGTTTAAGTGTACAAAAGAATGTCTGTAGGTTATATGCAAATGTCACACCATTTTATATAAAGGAATTAAACAACCCTGGGAGTTTGGTATCCGGACTGGGTTACTAATATCCATCCCATTTGTGTAATGAAAAATGACTGTAGACCTTTCTACTACATTCAGTGCAGAGACTCAAACCCTCACATGACCCTTTATATCTTGGCCTCTTTCTGCTCCTTTCTCTGCACTTCATCCACAGAGGTATCCTACAGCAAAATATCTGCCCGTCTCTCACCCCAACTGCTCTGGACACTTGTCTGCCAACTCCTAACCACCAGCACTTGCTTTATTTAGTTGTGGAGATTCCTCTAGCATTTTAAGCTGCTTATCTAGCCCTCCTCTTTTCCCTACTCTGGAAACAAAGGCTAAGAAGGGTAGATGTATTATATGCTGGCTCCATAACCTCCCATGGGTGGATCATCCCAATGTGTGTCCAAGGCTCCCACGGCATTGAAACCCAGTAGCCCACAGTGGTCACTGTTTTGACAGCTGTGACAGTTAATTTTATGTGTCTGCTGGGTTAGGCTGTAGCACCCAGTTGTTCAATCAAACGCTGGGTGTGACCGTGAAGGTATGGGATGGATGCAGATCACATCTACAAACCACTGACTTAGTGAAAGGAAACTGCTCTCTTCAGCTTGGGAGCTTCAGCCCGTTAAAGGCAAAACCTGAGGTCCCCTTAAGAAGAATAGCTGATTGGGATTGCCTGCTCTCCTGCCCCAGTTTATAATCTTGCTAGGCTGCTCCATACATAGTGGGCTTGCCAGTCACCTGAATCATCTCATATGGGCTAACTCTCTAATATACATAAATATGACTATGCCCATCTCTTTTCATACAAGGGCCAATAATTATAGATAATAGATTCTTTCAAGCATGCAAAGGTAAAGATGGGTAAAAACTAACTAAGCCATAGAGATGGCTTATATCAGTAGCCAGCCTTATGTTTTGAGCTTTGCAGAAAGCACCTACACAATGGAGATGCTACAATATTGCTAAGCAATAACATCTTAAAGTCCAGTGACTGAGCATTGTGAAATCACGGGTGACTGTATACACTGTATCCTTCAGATTCTGTTTCTCACTTACAAGATGGCATCATTTATCCACTCCTTTCTCTTCCCTGTATAATTTCCTACCTCCTACTGGTTAACTCCCATAACAGTAAAGACCTTTTCAGGGTCTGCCTCTGAAGAACTCACTCTAAGGACCTTCGGGGTCTCCAAAGTGCCACAAATGTTGCCATTCTGTAGTAGGGTATGTTGGGTTGGATGGTTTCAGCAGTTTCAAAATAGCGGGCTCTACATGCCAGGTGCTTGGCCCTGAGATGCTTACGGCAAAGGAATTTTGCATCCTAGGGTTAGTCCAGAGGGAAGAGTGTGGTTCTAGGTTAGATGGTTTGCAAGTCAAAGATGCTCATGCACCTGAAGCCCCAGAGAGGAACTCCTGAGCCAGGTGTCCAAGAGGCCAAAACATCAGAACACATAAGAACACACATCCCATGCAATGCTGCACAAGGATTCGGCCTCCATGGGAGCATACAATGAAGGTGTCACACTAATGGTTTTCAGGGACAGTAAAAGACTTCTCAATGTTCCTGCGTTTTAGTGGCTGTCCTGTAGAGGGTACTTATAATGTGAGTGGAGCTGTGAAGCAAAAATAAGAAAAAAAAGATAGAATTCATGGGCACAATTAAAGTAGGAGTCAAACTAGTGCATTAGAATTAACAGTGCTAAAACAGGCTGTGAGATGTCACAGGGGGATTCTGGGGAGGTGGCATGGGGAATTTTCCACTAACTTCCCCTGAGCCCTAACTATTCCACAGTAATAACTTATAATAAAGATGGTTATATGCTATATTAGCTGTTTGTATCCTTGCTGTGGCAAAATAACTAACCGGAACGACTTAAGCTTTGAAGGGAGGCTTTACTGTGGCTCACAGTTCCAAGGAACACAGCCCATCGTGATGGGACATGCACTACTCCTGCTGGTCCCATTGCATCCAGTCATGAGGCAGAAAGCAAGGAATTCTTGGGCTCAGCTTCTTTCCCCCCTTTTATTTAGTCTAAGACACCAATCCATGAAATGCTACCATACATACTTAGGATGATCGCCTATCTGTTAACCTAATCTCACAGTCTCACCCAGAGATTTGTTTCCATTGTGATTCTAAATCCCAACAAGTTGTCAGTAAAGGTTAACAAACATATAAGCCTACATCCCAGTGATTCTTAACTCAGTACATATTATATATATGAAACATAATATATAATACATTATCTATATTAAATGCAATATGTTTATATATAAATATATACTTGTACTATATTTTCATATTATATATCGATTTATATATAAGCTAACATACACATGTGTAACATATAATATATAATATATAATCATATATATATATATATATATTCCACTTGGCGAGCCTTTAAAAACATACACTGGTAACATTTACTTCCAGAAAAGTGGAGTAGAAATTCTTTCTGTTCCTAAGCACAGTTCACAATCTAAGACACTGTGTATAACACCATTCTAGTTCGCTTTCTGTTGCTGTGCTAAACACCATGACCCAAAGTAACTTGGGAGTTTATTTGGCTTACAGGCTACAGTTCATCATCAAGGGAAGCCAAGGCAGGATTGAAGCAAACATCATGGAGTGTTCCTTACAGGCATGTTCCATGGCTAGCCCAGCTTGCTTTCTTATATAATGTAGGCCCACTTGCCCAGGGCTAGGCCCTTCCAACGCAATCATCAGTCAAGAAAATGGACCCACAGTCCAGCCCGATAAAGGTGATTCCTCAATTGAGGTTTGCTTTTTCCAGGTGGTTCTAGTTTAAGTCAAGGTGACAAAAAGTAACCAGGCAAATGTGAAGGTTGGAAATCTCTGTCGAGAGAAGAGCAGGCAGGCTGGAGCCATCGGACGCACAGAATCCCAGTACAGCACACCTGGCTTTGCTTTTGCCTCATTCGACCACACTAGAGGCTCAAAGCCTCATAATATAATATGTGAAAATATGCATATAGTCAAACTTGCCCTTCATCCATAATCAAGAGGATATCTAAAAGGAAAATCAATTGACAAGATGATTGACAAGGATTATCAATTTTGACAAGATGTCAAAATCTTCTGATATTTTAAAGCAGCTATAATAAAAAGGTGTTTGAATAATTATTATGTGCATAGTTGAAACAAAGGAATAAAAATTCTTGCCAAGGAATTAAAAGACACGAAGGGTACCTTCAGGGTCATGTTTGCGCTAGCTAGTTTTATGTCAACTTGGCACAAGCTAAAGTCAACTGAGGGGAAGGAACCTCAACTGAGAAAATACCTCTGTAAGGTCTGGCTGTAGGCGAGCCTGTGAGGTATTTCCTTAATAGTGATGGATGGGGGAATACCTAGCCCATGGTGGGCGGGGCCACCCCTGGGCTGGTGGTCGAGCATTCTCTAAGAAAGCAGACTGAGGAAGCCACAGGGAGAGAGCCAGTTAGCAGAGCCCCTCCAAGGCCTTTGCCTCAGCTCCTGCCTCCATGTTCCCACCCAGTTTGAGTTCCTGTTGTAGCTTTCCTCAATGCACTGTGATTGGTTATGTAAAACAAACAAACAAACAAACCCTCTCCTCCCCAACTTGTTTTTGGTTACAGTGTTTCATCACAGGAACAGTAACCCTGACTGATACTGTATTACAACTAAAAAATATACAGCAACTGAAATGATGGGCTCAGCAGCTGGCGGTCAGAGGACAGGGTCACCTAAGTGGAAGACAGCATGAAAATTATCCCCTCTGAGAGATGAGAGGGGAGCTCAGAAGCAGAGAACCTGTCTAGTATATATGAGGACCTGTGTTCCATCTTCAACGCCATAAAACAGAGGAAAAGCCCTACAGAGGTCATAAGAAAATAGGTCAGTTCACTTCAACATGTACATAATTAGTGAGAACAAATTAGTGGTCCCCCCCCAAGGGTAAATGACAGGAGTTGGGGCATTGACTTGAGATGGAACAGACACCGTAAAGATAACACAAGGAATCTTCTTCCTGGTGCTAGTGCTTCTCATCGTGACTGAACCCAGGTCATTATCCTGTTGAAGACATTGCATTGCAGTTTTTCAAGATGTTACTACTGGGGGGGAATACTGGAATTTTTGTGATGCTTAGTGTTAACTGTCAGTTTGACAGGACCTGGAATCACCTAGGAGATGAGTCTTCAGACACAGCTGTGAGAGGTGGTCTTATTAGTTAACTGAGGTGGGAAGACCCTCCCTAAATGTGGGTGGCATCATTCTGTGGACCAGATGTTGGACTGAGTAAAAAGGAAGGAAGAATCTGGGTGAGCACAGCCTTCATCTCACCCTGCTACCTGACTGTGGATACAATGTGGCCAGTCACCTCAAGCTCATCTGCCCTGATTCTCACCCTGATAGACGGCATCCTGGATCTGTGAGCCTTTTATCATGGCTATGAGAAAAGTAACCAAGTCTGTATCATTTTATACAACTGCATGTGGATCTATAATTGTCTCCAAGTCAAATTTTAATTTAACTTGAAAGGATTCAAGCGCCTGGGTCCCAGATCAGACCAATATAATTAGAATCTTTAGCCCTGGGCCTTGGGAATCAGCATTGCAAAAGGTTCCCCCACGGGATTCTCATGTACTGAGAATCACTGACTAAGCAACACATGATCAATATTTTCCCAGGTCAAATAATTCTGCCCCACGGTTTTCAGTGGCAGTGTCACATTTCAGCATTTGAGTGCGCCAGGATCCATTTAAACAATGCCCTACTATTTGACAAGTTGTTTTCAGTGTACTGCAGTTATAAATAAATATACTTCAAGATTAATGTTTGGACACATCTATCATTATATCCTTTATTAGAGCATGAATATGTTTGAGGTTCTCAATCTATCGTGCCAAGCTGGCACTGGAGAAGGTTGGGCAATCCCAGCAGTTCCTGTGTATTGTTTCCCCAACACAGGATACTGGAAGCCAGCATCATGCCGAATGTCTATGCCAGTTTTGTGGATGAATTTTTCTCTTTCATGCTTTGGTTTACATTTTTGAGAGAGGTTTTTTTCCCCATGTGTGAATTGGCTACTTGTATTTACTTCTCGGTGAATTTATATAACATTCCCAACTTTCTAACAGTGTGGGCTTTTTTCCTCTAAGAGTGCTTTCAAAGACTCAGTAAAGGAGGTTCACTCTGTTCTGTATGAGGTAAGGATTTCCCATAGGTTTTCCTTTCCTTTCCTTTCCTTTCCTTTCCTTTCCTTTCCTTTCCTTTCCTTTCCTTTCCTTTCCTTTCCTTTCCTTTTTGAGACTGTCTCAAGGCTAACCTCCAACTCAGTTGGTAACCAAGGACAACCTAGAATTCTGGATCCCCTGCCTGCTAGAGTTACATGCAGATGCCTCCGTGCCTATTGTCATGCCTTGCTAGGGCTCTAACCTAGGGCTTTGTGCATGATGTGAGTACTCTACCAATGATCTCAAGCCCCAAAATTTTTACACACGAGCACACATGCACCACTATTTTTGGGTTGATTCTTTCCACCACATGGGGTGTTCGGAATTGAACTCGGGTCTTCAGGAACATACAAACAAAATAATTAAATGGTTTTTTGTTGCTGTTACTTAGTTTAGAAAGTTATTTACAGGGCTTTTCTTTGCCAGATGTTATTAGCTGTAGCAGTTAAGTAATGTGACATTGGCAGACAGTGAATAAATGCTGTGTAAAGACATCTCAGAAATAGACACAATCCTCCCGAAAACTCATCATACTTTTTATAAAGCTGGCATTAATGACCAGAGGAAAGTAGGACTCACTTAATATGTTATATTGGATAAGCTGGTCATTCAAAAGAAAACAGTACCTTTTATAAAATAAGTCCCAGACTGAGTAAATAAAACCACAAAACAACTTCCAAAAAGTATAGGGAAATATATTTCATCTTAAACTGAGGGAAATCTTTCTAAAAATATCAGCAAAGGGGAGATTGGTGGATTCTGCTGTAAGGATGGGGACTGGAGAAATAGCTCAGTCACTGACATGCTTGCCTTGACTACCTGAGCTCAAACCCATGTCAAACAATAGCGAGGCATGGTAGCTTAGCCTTGCAAGCCTAGCACTGGGGAGGTGCAGACAAAACGGTGACCCTAGCCTAGTCAGTGAGTCCTGCATCACAGTGAGTCCACAAGATAGAACAAAGACAGAAGGTGGATAGAACCTGAAGAACAATGCCTAGTATTGCCCTTTGATTTCCACATGGTGTATATGCATGACAGCACACACACACACACACACACACACACACACAGACACAGACACACACACACAGAGAGAGATACAGACACACACACAAATACACAAATACACAGGCACACACATACACGTACACACATACACACACATGCATACAAGCACGTGCATACATACATATACACAGACATGCAAATATACAGGCACACACATACATACACAAACACATATATACACACAGACAAACAAACACACATACATATACATACTACATGCACATGCATGCATACACACACACACATCTATACTCAAGTAACCTAAAAAAAAAGTGCAAGCAAAACACATCACGAGCTGTTCTGACTGGCATGTGATTTGAACATGTCTCCCAGACAGCTCAATGTAACATGCTGGAACCTTTAAGGGGTGGGGCTTATGCTGGAGAGATGGCTCAATGTTAAGACAGCATACTGCTCTTGCAGAGGACCAGTGTTTGGCTTCCAGCGCCCATGGCTGGAGGCTCAAAACCACCTGTCATTCAAACTCCAGTTCCAAGGGAACGCCTTCTTCTGCCTTCTGAAGGCACCTGTTCTCACATGCACATAGCTACACACAGACATATATGTGCATGTAACTTCAAAACAAAATCAAGGGGTTGGGGATTTAGCTCAGTGGTAGAGCACTTGCCTAGCAAGTGCAAGACCCTGGGTTCAGTCCCCAGCTCCGAAAAAAAGAAAAGGAAAAAACAAAACAAAACAAAACAAAATCAAGTTTTGTTTTGTTTTGTTTTGTTTTGTTTTGTTTTGTTTTGTTTTTTTTGGTTCTTGCAGAGGTGGTGCTTAGTGTGAGGTGATAGGTCCTTGGGAACAGTATCCTAGGGCAGGACTAACACTGTCATCTGAGGTGAGTCATTGTCATGAGAATGGATCAAGGCAAAAGAGCCGGCCTGACTTAGCCATCTCTCTGGCTTGCCATTTGGATTCTTCTTTTTGTGTTCCCACCATCTTGACACCATCCACCAGGAGACTTTCACCATGGTGGACAGAGTAGAGGTCAGCACCATGCTCTTGGACTGGCAGAGGTGTGAGCTAAGTAAACCTCTTTCTTTGTAAAGTACCTGGCCTGGGACGTTTTGTAATAACACAGAAATGTACTGATACATAAATACATGGCAGATGTTTTCCGGGTATATGAGAGCAAGGGGTTTTCATATTTGTTCTATAAAGGCTAATAAAAAGCTAATAAGGGGGTCAGCAAGATGGTTCAGTGGGCGAAAAAAACAAAAAGATCACTTGCCACCGGAACGTGATTTCTGTGATTTCCATCACATGATGGAAAAAGAGATCCAACTCTTGCAAATGGTCCCCTGACCTTCACATGTGTCTCTTGTCATGAATGTGCCCACCGAGATAAATGCATGTTTTAAAAACTCTTATGCTGCTTTGGGAGCAGGTAGGTAGGACTTGTAACATGGCACACACATGAACACAAACAAATGAACAGATAAATAAACACACAAATATAAAAATATAAACACCAATAAGGAAAAGAAAAATAATCTATTAGAAATTTAAAGGAAGCATCAAGCACACAAGATGAAAAGGAGTATTAACTTAATTACAAAATGTTCAACCACAAGAAATACAAATTAAAAAAATAAAGTATTTTCAACTTGAATAGCAAACATTGGCACAACTTCAGGGGAGCAAATTAGTAAAAAAAGTAGTTAACATTTACTGAGCCCCACGAGCCACAAAATCCTCATATAGTGGTAGTACACATTTCCATCTTTCTGGCAAATATTTGGAAAAATTAAGCAAATTTTTATTTAATGTTTTTGTACCAAGACATTCTATCATAGTACTTGTATTTTTACAACTTAGGCATCATATTGATATATAATTATCATAGATGGGAACTATAGGCTACACATTAGCAAACATTCTATAAGGGCGTGAAGAATTCTAAAGAAACAATGAACAAAATCTAAATCCTTTTTCACGTAGGTTTTAGACATCAGGGGGTAGGCTGATCATGAATTTGAGGACAGTCTAGGCTACAGACCGAGACAAAGATGACAGAACGCCCAATGAACTGGGTTTTAGAAATGCATCAACTCAAGGAACACTCATAAAATACTGTCACTAAGTTTTTGGCTCACAGAGAGTCAATAGACATTTGTAAAGAAAACTATAAACACGGAAAAAGAAAAGTTTGGTACGCGCACCAAAACATTCACAGTTGCCTCTGGAAAGGGCGAGGCAGGTGGTTTTCATTTCTTCTGTGCCGTTTTCTGTATCTGCAGTTGTCTACAAGAAACATGGGTTTGCCGTAAAAAGCCTTATTTTTTTAAGGGTCTAATAGTACAAACGGGGACTAGAAATATACTAGACAGTGAGTGTCATGATTTTCTGTGATTATCTACTTTCAAATGTTTTCAGAGGCTGTAGTTTGTGCAACAATATTTGTCTATCACTGTCAGAAAATGCAAATGCCACTTAAACACAGACGGAACTTCTGGGCTGGCATCAGGATGTGGCAACTTGCATGTGGGTTTTGGCCAATCTAAACTCCTTCCAGTTTAGAACCCTGGAGAATCCGAGGAAGCCTATGTGATCATGGGTGTCTGAGCATGGGATATACTGAGCGTCCTGCACTGCCTTAGTCCCTAGATCTGTAGCTGGGGTGAGTCCACCAACGCAGAGGAGAAACCAAGGCACAGATAAACTGTCCACGATAACCAGACGGCTGGACTCCCGGAGTGGATCGTTTCCATGACAACGGACCCTGACAAAAGAACAAACCTGATCCAGGGATCCACACAGCACCTGCTGTAACAATATGAAGTAGTAGTCGTTAGTAATTATTGGGCTTTGTGCTAAGTGCTACATGCGCCCAACTCTCGTGTGAGGTCGTGAGCTTGATTATCTGTTTGTATAACTGAAGAATCTGAGACCCAGAGAGGTGTAGGGCGCCTCCCACATCCCCACAGCTAGCGATCGGTGGTATAGCACTTCTGACATGCTGGGTGGATCTAAGATCTCTGCGCACTTGGCCAGATTTCCTACTGCAGGGGTCCTCGGAAAGGCTTTCACTGGGGGCCAGCCAGGGCCACAAAGAACTAAAGAACCAGTAGAGATTAAGATGGACGTCTATATGTGTGAGCCAAGTCAAGCCAGAGTGGAGAGAGGGGTAGGCGGAGAGGTGAGACCTTCAGCTGAGAGAGAGGTGGGGTGGGTTCATGTGGAGAGATCCTGACTCTGGAAGTCCCAGACTTGGGTTGTGACAAAAAAAGAGAGAGAGAGACAGAAAGAGAGAGAGAGAGAGAGAGAGAGAGAGAGAGAGAGAGAGAGAGAGAGAGAGAGATCACTGTGTGTAGAGAATTGTCATCAGTAGAGAAACAGAGATGATGGCATGGTAGAGTGGCTCTGTGGTGGTGGGTTTTCATCATCAACTTGAATGGATTTATAGCCACCGTGGAAACTCCCCTGTGGGCACGACTATGAGGGTGTGAAGAGCTGTCCTGAGTGTGAGTGGTGCAGTCCTTAGGCTGGAGCCCTTGGGAGAAGGGGGAGAAAATGAACAGAGCGCCACATACATCTCTCCCTGACTACAGATGTGATGGACCAGCCCCTCACACTGGGCCATGCCAGCCTGAATCCCCTGAACTGTGGCCCAGAATAAATCCCTGCTCTCAGAATTGCTTCTTAATGGGTATTTGGTAACATTGAGGGAAAAAATGTTACTCAACACAGCTACGTTTGTAGACTCTAGAATCAAACTGACAGGATTTAGAGTGTGGCTTCACATCTATCCCGTGATGAACCTTCCATGCCATTAACTTGTCTTTCTGAGCCTCAGTTTTCTCATCTATAAAATGGGAACAAAAATAGCATCTACTTCCTTGGATCACTGGAGAAAATAAACGCATTATGGAAAGTAATGGAAAGTGTCTGATAAATAACAATTGCCCAGTTGGTCTGAGTTCAGATAGTTTGTTGAATGCTGACACTCAGTAGTAGAGTTCCCACCTACATGTATATAGACCAGGTTTTCTCCTTAACATTGAAATAAAAAGATTGTTAAAAATTGTATTTACATTTTTGGTGTGGGGGTGTTTGGGCACATGCATCTTGTGGAGGCCAGAGGACAACTTTTGAAAGTCAGTTCTCTCCTTCCATGGTATGGATGTTGAGGATTGAACTCAGGTCATCAGGCTTGGTTGCAAGCACCTTGACTTACTAAGCCATATCATTTTCCCCAAGATGCATTACAACTTTAAGGTCAGCTAGGCCTGGTGGCACAAGCCTGCAGTCCTATTTGAGGAGCTGAGGCAGGAGGATCATACCGTATTCTCAAAGCTTGCCTTGGCTTCTTAGTAAGTCTAGTGCCAACCTGGCCACCTAGTGAGACCCTGTCTCAAAATAGAAATTAAAAAGGGCTGCAGATGTGGCCTAGTGGTAGAGCACTTGCATAGTGTAAGGACCTGGGTTCAATCCCCAAACTTTCTAAACAAACAAACAAGCAAACAAATAAAGCAGTTACTGTTATTATCTATAGCCATTAGAGTAAAAATTAAATGTGGATGTAAACTAGTAATGTAGATGTAGACTAGTAATGTAGATGTAGACTAGTAATGTAGATGTAGACTAGTAATGTAGATGTAGACTCGTAATGTAGATGTAGACTAGTAATGTAGATGTAGACTCGTAATGTAGATGTAGACTCGTAATGTAGATGTAGACTAGTAATGTAGATGTAGACTAGTAATGTAGATGTAGACTAGTAATGTAGATGTAGACTAGTAATGTAGATGTAGACTAGTAGACTAGTAATGTAGATGTAGACTCGTAATGTAGATGTAGACTAGTAATGTAGATGTAGACTAGTAATGTAGATGTAGACTAGTAATGTAGATGTAGACTCGTAATGTAGATGTAGACTCGTAATGTGGATGTAGACTAGTAATGTAGATGTAGACTAGTAATGTAGATGTAGACTAGTAATGTAGATGATGTAGACTAGTAATGTAGATGTAGACTAGTAATGTAGATGTAGACTAGTAATGTAGATGTAGACTCGTAATGTAGATGTAGACTAGTAATGTGGATGTAGACTAGTAATGTAGATGTAGACTAGTAATGTAGATGTAGACTCGTAATGTGGATGTAGACTAGTAATGTGGATGTAGACTAGTAATGTAGATGTAGACTCGTAATGTAGATGTAGACTAGTAATGTAGATGTAGACTAGTAATGTAGATGATGTAGACTAGTAATGTAGATGTAGACTAGTAATGTAGATGTAGACTAGTAATGTAGATGTAGACTCGTAATGTAGATGTAGACTAGTAATGTGGATGTAGACTAGTAATGTGGATGTAGACTAGTAATGTAGATGTAGACTAGTAATGTGGATGTAGACTAGTAATGTAGATGTAGACTAGTAATGTGGATGTAGACTCGTAAAACGTAAATGTAGATGAGGAACTTCCAGGTCGGTACAGAAGTGGAAGTCAGAAAAAGAATAAAACCAAGCCCATGGAGTTTGTGAGCTGCAAGCCTCAGCCGTCTCATGTTCCACGAGTACTCCTGGCTCCCAGTGTGGAGCTAAACTCTTTGCAGACTCAGCCTCGCTCCTCTTTATGCCCCCATGGCAAGCTCTGAGGAAGGCATTGCTGTCCACCTTGCACAGAAGAGGAAGAAGTTAGGGCAAGGGGTTATCCCACAGTGGGGAGATAACCATCTGGCCAGCCTTCTGGAGCCTGGCTTTCCAAATTGCTATGGTTTGCTTGTGTTTTTCCTCATCCACCACCCAAGGTAAACACTTCGATGAAGGCTGGGCTCCCGCCTTGTTTTGTAGGCCCTCTGGCGTGGAAACTTTCTCCCTGCTGTGTAGACATTCGTGAGGAATTGTACATACAAGTGGAGTCGCCTGTGTGCTCTAGAGAGATGACTTCTCGGTGACTTGGCCTGCTGCCCTCTGCCTCTTTTCTCTTTCCTGTGTCTCTCCCTGGAACCTACGGCACAAATCTGATGAGTGGCCTTTGAATATTTTCCTCCATTTTAATATAATCATATTATTACCCATTCCCCCAAAATCCCCTCTCTCATTACTTACACATATGCAAGTTATTTGTAACTTTGTCTTTTCATTTTTAAATATTCTTAATTTAAAATTATGTGTAGGTGGGGGCACGAGTGTTTGCATGTGAGCATTTGCATGTGTGTGAGTGCAGTGTCTCCAGTGGACAGAAGAGGGCGTCAGATGCCCTGGAGCTGGATATGCAGGCAGGCAGTTGTAAGCCATCCCATGTGGGTGCAAGGAACTGAACCCAGCTCCTCTGGGAGCGTAGGAAGCACTCTTAACTGCTGAACCATCTCTGCAACCCCACTTTGTCTCTATCATCATCTTCTGCTTTAGGGCAGGGCTCAGAGCCGAGGCCGCACACAGTTGGGCATGTTCTGTCTACAGCTCAGCCGCATACCCGGTCCAGAACGTTTCCTTGCGTCAGTCAATGAAACCTTTGAAAATCAATTGTCTCATCTTCCGTGACTTTAGCTTACTATTTGTGGAGACTCTGCCATCCTGCACTGGTGGGCAGTTGCCATCTCAGTTGTCATGCTCAGGTGACAAGGACTACCTTAGACACCAACACACCCCTGGTTACCAACTAGTGCATAGTTACCTATGCGGCAGAGTCTAAAGACTGGAGTGTCTCGACTCATATGGGCTTTAATTGGTGCTTTTGAAATGTGGCTATGGAAAAGAGATCCAAGCATAAGTATCAATATCTCCGTTCCAAATTTTAGCTTCTTACCCCTGCTGGGACAAATCAGGACGAGCCCTCTAGGCCTTGGTGGTTTGAATCAGCACAAGCTTTTTCCATTATGGTTTTGTAAATCACAAGTCCTGCAAGTGAGGTGTGAGAACCACTCTGTGTCTTCTGGAGTCTCTCCTCGGGGAACCTCTGTTTCCTTCCATTTGAAACTCCTCTAGCTGCCTGAGGTCCTTAGCCTCCAGCACACATCCATCCATCCTTAGTGACGCTTCAGTCCCTGCATCCTGCTTCCAATGCAGCATCCGCCTCCCTCCTCTGGTCCTCTGCCTCTTCGCTTCTCGGACTCTCCACACCACGTGTCATCTAGATAATCCAGGCTGATCTCGTTCCTGGCTCCTTGGTTTAGTTACGTCTGCCTCGTCCCTTTAGAGGAGCTAGAAAACGGATACCTTGGGGAGAGGAACATTATTTGTTGGCGATACCGTTCAAAGGTGTAAGAAATACATCCCTCACACTGACTACTCCCAGAACTCTATGCCACACTCTCACTTCCTGTCTCTCACGTGTTCGTCTAAAGCTGGTTTTTAAGAGCAGAGAGAGGCTCAGTCCACAGCACTTGTGCAAGCATGTGGACTTGAGTCTGGATTCCCAGAACCCACATAAAGTCAGACTCATGCATCCGTTACCCCAGCACCCTGATCTACAGGTAGAGATGTGACTTACAAACAGCAGACAGCCCACCCAGCCACTGGGAAGCAACTGGGATCCTGGCAGGTGGGTGGAGGCCCAGACTGGGAACACCGGCAACACTGGGAATTCCAGCAGGTGGATCGGCTGACTGCAGGAACTGTGTCATCAGCTCCCGGGCTTCACAGGCGGGACTGGGTGTTCAGAGAGAAAGGGACCATTGCTGAGCGGTAAGAGGAATTCAGTCCTGGGCAGGTTACCAAAACAGGCACTCAGAACCAGAGAGTACAGCAACCACAAAAACAATTCCACAAATATTTGCTCAGCGGCTGCTACAGGCCAGGTGTGAGTGAATGCTGTTGAGGTGAAGCAGCCCTGAGCCTTAGCCTTCCACAGCTCAGTCAGGTGAGTCGTCA
Organism: Rattus norvegicus; assembly: GCF_021556685.1. Lineage (NCBI taxonomy): Eukaryota > Metazoa > Chordata > Mammalia > Rodentia > Muridae > Rattus > Rattus norvegicus. Next base: position 189,332,366 of record NC_141534.1, read on the forward strand.
ACTGGAGAGGCTCTTGCTATACAGTCCCCACCGTGGTGGGGAGGAAGGGCTTCATTACAAGAATAGGGTGATGGTGCCAAGTGTTGCACATGCCTTTAATGCCAATACTCAGGAGGCAAAGGCAGGGGTCTTTCTGTGAGTTTGAAGACTACCTGATGTGCATAGCAAGTTCCAGACCAGTCAAGACAACATAGAGATACCCTCTCTTTAAGAAAAAACAAAAACAAACAACATACATTCATACATACATATATATATAGTCATACATACATACATACATGCATACATACATACATACATACATACATACATACATACATACATACATAAAACTGAGTAAACACAGGAAAGGAAAAGAGGTAAGAAAGAGTGGGAATGAATCTAGATGTATTTTTCAAGGTAGGCTGATTGCTGGGACAACCTTCAAATCTCACAATATTTAATACCACAAAGTTTCTTACATTAAAATCTCGTGCCAGACTGGGCATGGTGGCACATTCATGTAATCTCAGTGCTCAAGAGGCTGAGTTAGGAGGACTATGGTGAGTTTGGGGCTAGCCAGAGATACATAAGTCCCTGTCTTAAAGAGAGGAGGGTGAGGGGATGAGAAGGGAAGGAAGGAAGGAACAAACGAACGAAAGAGGAGGAGGAAGAAGGGAAGAGGAGGATTCACCCTCATCTTCTGGGCTCAGTAGGTGAAGGCAGTTGCTACCAAGCTTGACCACCTGTCTTCGATCCCCAGAACTCGAATGGTGGAAGAAAAAACTCCTATAAGTTGTCTTCTGACCTGTACCCATGGGCTATGACATGCCTTCTATCTAAAGAAAAAGACATTAATCTCATGCTGCTGGTTGGGAAACAGGCAGATGGGATTTGGCTTCATATCATCACACAGGGACCCAGGCTTATCCTATGTGTCCATTGGCTGCAGTGTCCTTCTCAAGGGTAACTGTGAAGGATGGCAGGAGAGGGTCGCATAGATGAGGGACCTGGAGTCAGAGTTTGCTGGCTTCCCATCAGCCAGAACTCAGCTTCATGCACCATGTGTGAGAAAGGAGAGTCCTGCTGTGCACCCAAAAGTCAAAGAAGCAAGCATTGGTAAATTCACAGTAGCCTGGGTTGCATGAGACCTGGGAAGAAGGGAAATGCCTTTTGTAGGAGAGAGACTTCACTGGAGGTCATGTGGGAGGTAGTTGCAGGGTGGGAGAGGAAGAGCTGGCAGACTGGACAGCTACAGGAAGGACACAACCATCCACAATCTTGGGGTGCTGAAAAGAAGGGGAGTTCTACCTTTTTCTAGAGGGCAGAAGCAAACCAGGATACCAGTACAACCCCAGGGCTGCCTCTGGAAGGCAACAGTCAACTGGGCTAAAGGATTTATCTCAGCAGAATGTAATACCAGCCATTGGGAGGCTGAGGCAGGAGAATTGCCATGATTTCAAGTTCAGTATGAGCTACATAAGTGAGTTCCAGGCCAGTCTGAGCTATACAATGTGATTTTGTCTCAAGATAGATAGATAGATAGATAGATAGATAGATAGATAGATAGATAGATAGATAGATAGATAGATCCAAAGCCACAGAAACTTCAAAATTAGGACCAAATTTGTCTTTTCAATAGAATTCTGAGGCCGGGTAGCATGAGGTGATTGGCACAGGCCTTTAATCCCAGCACTAGGGAGGCAGAGGCAGATCTCTGTAAGTTCATAGACAACAAGGGCTCAGTAGAGAGACCATATCTTGGAGGAAAAGAGGGGGAGGGGGAATCCAATCTGCTGTATTGAAAAGAAATAAGGGGAGCTGGAGAAGATGTCAGGCAACTGGCTGTTGAGAAAAATTATAGTCTGAACCACAAGAGTGGCAGACACCAGGAAATAGAATATGTAGAATCCCAGCTGAATTGGATGCCCAGTAACATGGAGATATCCTGAAGGAGTCACCTGAGTCCTTGATCATTCGCTACTTACGGGCACATAGAGTTTCCCTTTGCGCTGGATGAGTTTGTACAACCTCCTGAACAGTTGGAGAAAGCACACAGTTACGAACGGGTCTGGAATCAAATGAAGGTTTAGCCTGGTGACAGTCGTGAGAGCCCATGAGCTCACTGCAGGGAGAGGAGGAAGGATAGAAGAGGGTCAAGAACAGATCACCATGGAATGCCCGTGTGGTGGTCATTGAGGTAGGGAAAGAGGGTAGGCGGCAGGTACCTAACACACAGTGCCAGCACTTAAGGACAGAAGCAAATGGGGCTGTGACGTCATAGAAACACGTGTCAACTCACTTTCTGGTGTTACAGCAAAATGCCAGACACTGGGTAATTTGTAAAGACCAGAAGTTTATCTGTTTCGTGCGTGACTGGAGGCTCGGAAGTCAAAGTCATGGCTCTGGCATCTGCCAACATCTGGGGAAGGACTCTTTGCTGCATCAGAACCTGGCAGAAGTATTGTTTGGTGACAGACAGGACAAGAACTGTAACTTGGGCCTCCCTTCCTCTTTGTCCACGCCACCACAGCCCCACCTTCATGACCTCATCTAATCCTAATTACCTCCCCAAAGCCCCACCTCTAAATACCATTGACATATGATCTGGGGGTTCCATTTCTAATTCATGAGCTCTGAGGGATGAACATTCTGACCACACAGCATCACGGAAGTTCAACTGTGTAAAACAGAGAGGCAAAGAAAACGCAGGACTGTAAATTACCTGTCACTTTTGGTATCAAGGAAGTCAAGAGCTGACCTCAAAGTCAGGACAGAAAGGGGAGGCGAGGACAGAAGCACGAGCAGCCTAATTGAAAGTGTGGCTCTATGACATGTGGCGCCATTCAGGACAGTCGCTGGGCATGGAGGATGTCAAAGGACGGTTGGGATCTGAGGAGCTTCTCCAGTTTGCTTTGATGTGTGTAAGAGGAAATATTCATGTGTGTGTGTGTGTGTGTGTGTGTGTGTGTGTGTGTGTGTGTGTGTGCACACGCATGCATGAGCACGTGCATGTGTGTCCATGTAGGTGTGCATCTATGGGCAGGCATATACATACATGTGTGGAGACCAGAGGTCAATGTCTGAATTCTTCCTCAGTCGCCTTCCCCATTTTTTTTTTTGAGACAGGGTGTCTCACTGGACCTTAGCTCACTGTTTCAGCAAGTTAGTTGGCCAGCAAACCCTAGGGATCCCCCTGTCTCCACTTCACCAGCACTGGGGTTCCAGGTGCACGTCACCCCACCCAGTTTTTTGTGTGGGTGCTAGAGATTCAAACTCGGGTTCTCGGGATTACACAACATTCGCCTTACCAACTGAACCATCTCCGCAGTTCCTGATTTGAGGTTTTGAGACAGGTTCTTTCTGCGTAACCCAAACCAGCCTCAAACTCATGTTCCTCCTGTCTTAGCCTCTCAAATGCTGGAATTTACAGACCTGCACCACCACTAAGCTAAAGAATGGGAGATCCAAATCCAAGACTTTATCAAATGCTTATCAATCACTCCCTACACAGCAGGCAAACACCTACCCTGGCTAAGGCAAGTGAGGACACAGTAGTGCCTCCAGATATCAGGAAGTCCTCACATAGTGACTTAAATTCTAGGAGGGGAGGTGGCAGGGAAGTGCACTGGAAGCATGTTGAATAGGGATAACAGTGAAAAGCTATTGGAGAAGCAGACAAAGAAGCATATGGGGGGAGGGAGGTGCAACTGAAAAGGTTCACCTGGTTAGGGGGCATTTAGTCAAAGACTTGAATGAAGCTAAGCAAACCACTTAGCTATCTCTGTGCAAAAATGTTCCAGAAAGAACATGAGAACAAAAATTTAAAGGAGGTGTGGACTGGAGAGATGGCTCAGCAGTTAAGAGCACCCATTACTCTTTCAAAGGACCCAGGTTCTATTTACAGGAGGAACACAGTGTTCACACCATCCATAACTCCAGTTCCAGGGGATTTCGGAGAATTCTTGTGACCTACGCTGGCACCTGGAACCCACATGTTATACATCTATTCATGCAAGCAAAACACTCATACACATAAAATAAATTGTTAAAATATTCATGGATTTTGATATTAAAGATGCCAGCCTAAGTAGCCAGATGACACAGGATAAAGGGACCATGAAAGGACAGGGCTGGAGTCCTGGAGACACCATGGGGTATGTTTGATGGTGGGTGAGATGTTTGTGGGCACTGGAGCAGTTCCAGCAGGGAAGGCGAGGGCGTGGCTTGGGTTCCTCCGTCTGGATTCTGGGTGGAGGCAGAATTAATGCAGAAAGTCTTGGAGGCAGATGAGGGACAGAAGGTGCAAGGCACACTGTCTGAGGGAGAACTCTGAACATGGAGCATTGCTGTGGGAGCACGGGGACCTGCATTCCATCCTCAGCACCCGTGTCACAAGCTGCGTGCAACAACACACACCTGTCACCCCAGCGCTGGGGCACAGAGACATGTACTCCCACACGTGTGTACACAGATCACATGCAAGGGCACACACAAATGCACACGTACACAAATGTAATAATCCAGATGAGAGTGGATAAATAACGACCAGGTATCAGCAGCAGAGAGGGAGGGAAGTGACTCCATTGTGAAAATACCTTGAAGACAGAGCCAGCTGGAATAGCTGGCTGTTGGCTGTGAGATATAAAAGACAGGCATCCGGCTTGCCTCCAGAGTGATTCAACTAACATAGAACAAAGCGCTGGACGTGCCACAGCACGCTCGCACCTCAAAACATCTTGCCAAGTAGAAGTCAGATGCAGAAGGCCACACAGAAGAGCCTCTCCTCAGTGAAACACTCAGACAGAGACAGATTGCACAGTTATGGGTCACCAGGAGCCTATGAGCTACACAGAGGGCAAATGCATCAGGTGACAGGAAAATGCTAGAGGTCATGTTTATGCAAGATGGTGGCCGCATGCAGTGCCACTGAACTGTCGCCTTTGAAGTGGTTGAGTGCTGAGGAGATGGCTCACTGGGCGAAGTGCTTACTTGTTGTGTAAGCGGGAAGACCTGAACTGGGATCCACAGCACCCATGTAAAAGCCGGGCGTGGTGAACATCTGTAACCCAGCGCTAGGGACAAAGCAGGGCAGGCACAGGTAAATCCCTAGACTTGTGTGGCCAGCCAGGCTGAACCAGCTAACTTCGAGTTCAACAAGAGACCCTGTCTCGAAGAAGAAGAAGAAGAAGAAGAAGAAGAAGAAGAAGAAGAAGAAGAAGAAGAAGAAGAAGAAGAAGAAGAAGAAGAAGAAGAAGAAGAAGAAGAAGAAGAAGAAGAAGAAGAAGAAGAAGAAGAAGAAGAAGAAGAAGAAGAAGAAGAAGAAGAAGAAAGAAGAAGAGGAAGAGGAAGAGGAAGATGAAGAGGAGGAGGGGGGGGTGAGGAGGGTGTACAGGCTGAAGCATTAGCTCCATGATTAAGAGCACTGGATGCTCTTGCAGAAGATCTGTGTTCAATTCCCAGCACCCACATGACAGCTCAAAACAGTTTATAACTCCAGTCCCAGGGGATCTGATAGGCTCTTCTGGTTTCCTCAAGCACAAAACACACGCATGGTATGCAGACATACACGCAGGAAAAACACTCATGAACACAGAATAGTAAAACAAAATAACTTTGAAAATGTTTTTTAAAGGAGGAGAGTGGTTGAGGAAATGACCTGAAGTCAGTTTCCAACCTACGTACACACATGCGTGCTTACACTGTGCACACGCAAGCACACATACACATCATACACACGTGCAGGCAGGCGCACATAAAAATTTGTTGGTTTCACGTTCTGACTTTCACTTCCTTTACTTTCGCTTTTTTGAAACAGGGTCTCTCTCTACGTAGCCCAGTCTGGTCTCGAACTCAGATCTCCTTGCCTCAGGCTCCCTCGTGCTGGGATTACAGCTGTGTAGCACCACAGCCTTCTTTTTTACACTTTGGTGTGGACAGTAAGACTGGAATTAATTCTCTAGTGTGGTGCAGAGGGAAGGATGAAAGGAGGATGGAAAGAGCAGCAGGCTTGGGAGAAAATTCTGGAGAGGTGCCAGGTCATCAGCAAGGACCGCGGGCAAGCATCCCAGCAGCCAGCCACATACGGATACGCAGGGATTTCAAGGAAAACATCAGGGCTCCTCAGAAGCTCATCTTTATACTTCCTGGGGGAAATGGACAGAAATAGAATGACATCGTTAGAGAGAAACAAACAGTTTTACGTGAGGCTCGGCGGAATTTGTGGACTGACAGATAACACTTTGTACATTAGAAAGTGCTGCAGCTCTTTAAAACTATCCAGGCATGACAGACCTGGAGCCAGGCAGGGCTGGGCACATCAGAAGGCCAGAGGGTTGACAAGAGCAGGGTAACCAGGGCTCCCTCTGCCTCCCCCCGCCCAAACCCAAGCCCCTGGAAGCCAGAGCTCTGAGCTCTCTTTGGTCTTCTAACAGATCTGTTGTCTGGGTCCCTTAGTGCCGATTTGATCTGCTGAGACTTGTTGGCTTGAAGCACCACAACTAGTTGGCGAGCAGAACTTGCCAAAGAGGACCTCGGTATTTAGAACAATCCTGTGCTGCTGGTGTTCATGGAGAATCCATATCCTCCGTCAACAAATAACAGTTAATGAGCCCTGATCTCCTGCCAGGGCGTTGACATTCCACATCCAAGTCTGCTCTCACGTGAAGATTTTATGTAGGCACTATGAACCCATCTGAACAAGCACAGAGGGGTTAAGTGATCTGCCAAAGGACACACAGCAAGAAAATAATGAAGCAAGAAGCAGGTTCAAATAGGTCCTAATGGAAAGCCTTCTGTTTTAGAGGAGTAAACACAGACACTTCCCCTCAGGTCACTCTATACTTTGTAGCTTAAGAACTTGTGATCCAAGGGGTTGGGGATTTAGCTCAGTGGTAGAGCGCTTGCCTAGGAAGCGCAAGGCCCTGGGTTCGGTCCCCAGCTCCAGAAAAAAAGAAAAAGGAAAAAAAAAAGAACTTGTGATCCAGGACCCTTCAAATGGCCAGGCATTTCCTGACCAGTCCGTACTCCTGGGGTTGGTATGTAATTGATACATAATTGGTGCCCAGAGTTTGCTGAAGGGCAGAATTGAATGAATGAAAAAGCACGCAAAGGGACGTTTCACATAGACCACGTGGTATCATGCTTAGTAACCAGCCAGCCTTTCTCTCCTGCTATGAGTTAACAGAGGGGAAGACATTTACATAATACACTTTAACAATGAAGTTTACCATTGAAAAATGTCCAGAATAGTGGTTAAGATACATGGAATCTGGGGTTCCAAATCACGCCTTCTCTTATCCACTGGCTGTGTGATTTTGAACAAATCATTTGACCTCTCTGGGCTCTGACATTTTATTTGAAAACTAGAAGAATTAGTACACTCATCAAAGATGTTTCTCAAAATTAAAGTAAACAAGACTGAGCCACACCATGGGCAATAGACAGAAAGTAGCTGTGTTTCTGCGGAGCAACCTAAACAAAAGCCCTTCTGCCCCTGGTAGTATCAGAGACGGTTTGTCCTTGCAGCTAGAATAGCCTATCTGAGCTATTTCCCTGAAGAGGAAACTGAGGCAAATGATCAGGGGTATATTGTATTCAGTCAGAGTCCTGACTGTTAGGCCAGGAAGATGAAAATGCTCTAGGCATTTTAAGCAGGAGGCATTCAACTTAAAAGGGGAGGATTGACTATGCAAAGAATACAGCAGCTTGGGAGCCAATAAGAAACAGAGAAGCAACTCAGAGCTAGCCACAGCCAGAAGCCACTCCTGCTGCTAGGGTGTAGGGTGTCTGGGTACCCAGAGCATATCCATGCAGAAGGAGCTAGAACTAGGATATGGCTGTCCTGGAGGGAGCTGCAGGACAGAGGAGATGCAGCCTGTTGGGCGTGTATGCGGAGAGGGGATGGCGGCCATGGTGAGGATGTAGAAGGGAGCCTGGTCTCTTCCTGGGCCTTCCAGCCAATCTCCTGTTGGTACTTTGGAGTTCAGTTTGGCCAGCTTGCAGAAACGCAGGGAAATATAGTCTGCTGAGGAAGAGAAAAGAATGGAGCTAAGGCAGCAGGTGGGGGCAGGGAGGGAAAGATGGAAAGGAAAGAACAGGGCACACACACACACACACACACACACACACACACACACACACACACACACACACACCGAGGTCTCTGTTCTTAGCCCAGAAACAATAGGGTCAGATGACTTGAGAATCCAGACCATTTCTACTAATGCCTGGAGCAAACTGGTTATAAGGAGGAACAAGGAACCCCATCTGTGCAACTGGGGCAACCTTGCAAAGCAGCAGTGAGAGTCAGCCAGAAGGCATAGAGTTCAAAGCTATCTGGTTGTCCTGGTGGACGCTGTTTGAAATCCCAGCACTTGAGAGGCACAAGCAGGAGGGATACAAGTTCAAGGCCAGCCTGGTCTATACTGTGAGACCTTGCCTAAAAAAATAACATGAAATAAAATAAAATAAAATAAAGCCGGTCAAGAGCCCTGACTTCTCAGGAGACCTGGAAAAGCTTGATTGACAGGGGTTTGGGAGATGGTTTGGTCAGTAAAACCCTTGTCTAGGCAAACGTGAGGACCTGAGTTGGGATCCCCAGCACCACATAAGAATCAGAGTCTGGAGCACAATCCTGGATTCTGGAGCAGTGATGGTAGCAACAGGAGGATCCCTGGGGTTTACTTGCCAGGTCAGTCTAGCTGAGCTGATAAGCTCCAGGTTCAGCAAGGAACCCTGTTATCTCAAACACTAAGGTGGAGGGCCTACAAGATGGCTCAGAGTATAAAGGGGCTTGCTGTCAAGAAGCCTGATAACATGAGTTCTATCCCTGGATCAACATGGTGGAAGGAGAGAACTGACTTCCTCAAGTTCTCCTGTGGCACGCACTATGGCATGTGTACACACACACACACACACACACACACACACACACACACACACACACACAAATAAGGTGGAGAATGATTGGGAGGAACTCTGGCCTCCACACCCTTGTACATACATTTACACACATGTACATACATGTACACACACAGGCACTCAGACATGTTCATAGGTCACATACACACAAGAAAGAAAACCTTGATTGTCCGATGACCTCCACCACCTTTTAAATGTTGGTGAAGTGGTGGGTCTAACTGGAAACATTCGAAAGTCAAATCCAGAGGGATGTAGGACATCTCATTGGGCTAGAGAGCAAAGAAACTTACCAGAGCTGACTGGGGTCCATGGCCGTGTCAACAGCACATAGCTGGTCTGACAGTCCCACTGGCAGAAGACGGACCTCACTTGCGTATCAAAAGTAAAGGAAGAGGCTGTGGGCATATCTCTGTAGTACAGGTGCTTTCCAAGCATGCAACAGGCTCTGGGTTTGATCCCAAGCACCCCAGAAAAAAGTGAAGGCTGATAGTAAGACCAATGCCATGCCCTCAGTTTTGTCAAACATGCATGTTACTACAAGACGTAAACATGACAGTAATTTGACAAAGGCAGGCAAACTCTTTTTTTCTGTTTGTCCCTCTTAAGAGATTGTGTTTTGTTTTAAGCTTAGTTGTTTTTACTTTTATTGCTCTCTTTCGGGTGTGTGTGTGTGTGTGTGTGTGTGTGTGTGTGTGTGTGTGTGTGTACATGGGAGCCCATGGAGTCCAGCATGGATCCCTTGCCTTGAAGCTAGAGTTACAGGTGGTTGTGGGCAGCCTGATATGAGTGCTAGGAGCTCAAACTTTGATCCTCTGAGAAAACAGTCAGGACTCCTAAGCACTGAAAGACTTCTCTGAACTATTTTTAAACATCAGTGCATAATCATGACAAAGACCAGTAAGAGATAAAGAATAAACTTTTCACCGATGTTAGCAGCCATTGCATCCAGTCCTGGCTCAGAACATAGTAGGAATTGAACGGAATTCCACTCCAGTCAACGAAGGGAAAGGTTCTCTGCTAAATGATTACCTATGAAGTTGGAGGAAGACAAGCATAAAGATTTTGCAACCAGGAATGAAACAACTGAGTCAGGCAAGGATCACAGATGGCTGTGGAGACACAAGGTGAAAGGTTCAGGAAAGGCTGGCTGGGTAGTCACCACTGCCAAATGATTGGCTCCCAGAGGACTGACTGGTTATAAGAAAAGCAATGGCCTGACAACAGAGGGATCAGGTTGTCACCACAGGAACTCACAGATTAATCTCAGCTGCCTTGTGTAACAGCCACTTACTCTACCCTGGCGTAGGATGCAATTCACAATGCTCCCTGGGAAGAATTATGACTAGCAGCATTTCGTTAGATGTGATCAAACCATGGGATGAATCTCACTTACAGGAAGCACAGCTAAGAGGGGGACCAGAGCCACCAACCAAAGAGCATACATGGTCTGGACGGAGGCCCTCAGCACACATGAAGCAGATGTGCAGCTCAACCTTCATGTGGATCCCCCAACAACTAGACCAGGGCTGTCCCTAAAGCTGTTGCCTGTCTATGGAATCCATTCCCCTAACCGAGCTGCCTCATCTGGCCTCAGTGGGAAAGGATGCACCTAACCCTGAAAAGACTTGATGAGCCAGGGTGGGGAGATACTCAGGGTGGGTGGCCCACCACCTCAGAGAAGGGGAGGGAGAGGAACTGTATGAGGAGGGATGGGAGCGGAAGCATTGATTGGGATATAAAATGAATGAATGGATGAATGAATGAGTAAATAAATATATTTTGAAAATGGAAAAAGAAATAGACCCCCACCCCGGAAGAGAAGAAAAATAAAGTTTATTCTACCATCAAGACAATGTCCCTGGTGGCTGTAACAACTTAATGACCTGGGAGCTTTCAGACCTCTACAAGTATAGCCATACACGACCAACCAATTAATCAAGCAACCAACAACCCTTAAAGACCTTTTAGGAGCTGTTGGGAAAACATGAAAATGGAGGTATTAGATATTAATAAAGATTTGGGGTTCTGCATGTTAGGGGTTACAGTGACATGGTAACTGAATAAAGTGTCTCTCTTGGTTAAGGATACACTGGTGACTATAAGTACTATAAAGTAATTGAGCCAAAGCCAAAGTAAATGAAACCAGTATAGCAAAATGTCCCAGTGGCTGCCGGTGGTTGGTAGGTAGGGACTGTGATGGTTAACTTCTACTGACACCATAACTGCGTTTGGAAGCCCCTAGGACATGCACCTCTGACTGTGTTTTCAGAGTTCCACTGAGGTGGAAAGACACACCTTGAATGTGGGCAGCTCCATCCCGAGGGCTAGGGTCCCAGACTGAATAAATCGGGAAGTGGAAGAAGGCAAACTGAACACCAGCATCCATCTCTCTCTGCTTCCCGGCTTTGGATACAATGCGACCAGCCACCTCCTGTTTCTGCCACAATGTCTCACTCACCCCGGTGTGCTGTGTCCTCAAGCCAAGAAGCAAAATAAACCCTTTCTTTAAGTTGATTTTGTCGATTATAGAAACGAGGAGATGGGTGCTAGCAGCATACATATCAGTAAGACAAGTCACTCTGCTTCTCTGCGTCTTTGGAGTATCCACAAGGGAGATGGAATTTGTGTAGACAAACAAGCACTCGCCTATTGTAAGACTATTTTACAGGTCCCTACTATGGACCAGACACTGAGCTGAGCATTGGTTTGTAACAGCCGATGGTGGAGCTGGGGAAGTGGTACGTGCTTGCCATGCGAGAATGAGAACCGTGTTTAAAAGCCCAGCTTGAGAGAGTGAGAGATTCTGGAACACTCCGTCCTAAATGGGATGGTCTTCATCAAACATCTTCCCTCCAGGCTCAGGGATCTGAGTAAAGGAGGGGGCAGAAAGATTGTGAATTGTAAAAACCACATTGATAGTGGAAATTAGACACAGACTCCCACTCCTAATTGAGAAGCTGTCTCACTGGGAAAGGGAAAATCAGTTTCTCTAATGACATATCGCTGGGCACGTCAACCTCACTGAACAGTAGGCCCCGTTCCTAGGAATCATTTCCCAATGCAAAACGAACTCCATGGGTTTTGTGGTGCTTGTTTTGGTTTTGTTGGGGTTTTGGGTTATTCTCTTTTGGGGTTTTTTTTTTTTCCTTATTGATCTTTTGGGTGTTTTGATTGTCATTTTTATGTGGATTTTGTATGTGTGTTTCTTGGGGTTTATTTGTTTGTTGTGCCTGTGTATGACAGACAGACAGATACACACACACACACACACACACACACACAGAGAGAGAGAGAGAGAGAGAGAGAGAGAGAGAGAGAGAGAGAGAGAGAGAGAGAGAGAGAATAAAGTTGTATAGGAAGGTGTCATGGTTTGAAAATGCTTGGCCCAGGGAATAGCACTATTTGGAGGTATGGCCTTGTTGGAGTAGGTGTGTAACTGTGGGTGTGGGCTTTAAGACACTCATCGTAGCTGCCTGGACGTCAGTCTTCTCCTACCTGACTCCAGAAAAAGATGTAGAACTCTCAGCTCTGCCAGCATCATGCCTGCCTGGATGCTGCCATACTCTTACTTTGATGATAGTGGACTGAACCTGTAAGCCAGCCCCAATTAAATGCTGTCCTTATAAGAGTTGCTGTGGTCGGGGCTGGGGATTTAGCTCAGTGGTAGAGTGCTTACCTAGGAAGCGCAAGGCCCTGGGTTCAGTCCCCAGCTCCGAAAAAAAAGAACCAAAAAAAAAAAAAGAGTTGCCGTGGTCATGGTGTCTGTCCATAGCAGTAAACCCTAAGAAGGGAAGGGAGGAGGATCTGGGAGGAGCTATGGGGAGACCAGGCTGAAAATACATTATTTGAGCTGAGAGTGATGGCACTCCCCTTTAATCCCAGCACTGGGAAGCAGAGAAAGGAATCTCTCCATGAGTTCAAGGCCAGCCCAGTCTACATAGTGAGTTCTAGGCCAGTGCTACACTACATAGTGAGAGCCTGACTAAAATTCTCTCTCTCTCTCTCTCTCTCTCTCTCTCTCTCTCTCTCTCTCTCTCTGAGTGTGTGTGTGTGTGTGTGTGTGTGTGTATGTGTGTGTGTGTTATAAGTTCTTTGAGATATACACTGTGAAAACACCAAGAAAATACTGGGGAAAAGCTAGGCCTGGGTGCTGGAGAGATGACTTGCTGTGTGCTTCTAGGAGACCTGGGTTCAGTTCCCAGCCCTCACATGTCAGCTCACAGTCACCTATAACTCCAGTCCCAGGAAATACAATGCCCTCTTCTGGCTTCTTCTAGCACTCAATACTATACCCAGGCATAGAAAATAATGGAGCGACACCCAGAGACCTGCCCTTCTCATCCACACGGGTGGGCTGTAGACACCTAGAGGCACACTTGCCACAAGCTCTGGTGAAGGAAGGACGCAGGAGGCCCCACAGCTGAGGATCACCTGCAGCAGGAGCTACTACAGTGTGCAAGTATGTGGTGGACAAGTAAGTCAGCCCTGAGGGCATGAAAGTGGAAGTGCTGGCACCACCACTCCTCTGCCAGGAGGTGGCACAGCTGAGGTGATGCCCTCCTTCCCCCTCCCCCTCTCTCCTCCCCACCTGCCGCAGTTGGGAGAGTTGACTCCAGGGGTCATAAGATTGAGAGAACTGGCCTTCTGTGAGGGTGTTGGCCTCCCTAGTTGCAGTACTTGGGAGAGTGGGCCCTGGCACCTCGACTGGGCTGCACAGTGAGACTGGGTCTGGAGGCATGGGTGCAGATGAGCTGGCCCAAGGCCATGAGAATAGGAGAGCTCGCCCTACCTTGTGCATTGTGTGGCCTAGCCAGAGCAGTGCTGGAGAGCTTGCTCTGACGGCCGACCAACTGGCTGGCTCAGCTACCCACCCAGGCCCAGATCCAGGGCTCTGAGTTGGCCCCACCCCAAAAATCTACACCATCTGTGAACTGTTGGAGCGATCGATCCTGCAGCAGGTTGGTCCTGCTGATCCACAGGGCAACAACAGGATAAGCTGAAGGAGGCCCAGTGAACCCAATATTGATAGTGTAACAGAAGCCAGAGATCCAGAACCAGACCAGTGATCACTACAATGAACATTTGCAAGTGAAGATGTGTGGACAGAGGGATGCACTGTGGGACACACTGTGACAGACTACAGCTTCCACAATGAGATTTTTTTTAGCGCTGAATGTGTGTGTGTGTGTGTGTGTGTGTGTGTGTGTGTGTGTGTGTGTTATTTGTAGGGGGAGGTTGCAAGAATGAAGGACAAATGTGTAGGGACAGGAAGGTAAGTGAGACTGGGGTGCACAACGTGAAACAAAGAATCAATGAAAGCATTTTTAAAAATTTTTTAAAAATTATTTTTTTAAAGCCAGGAATATCAGCATGTCTATAACCTTAGCACTTAGGAGGAGACAGGAAGATCCCTGAAGCTTGTGAACCAGCCAGTCTAGTCAATCAGTGAGTGCTGAATTCAGTGAGAGATCCTGTCTCATAAAATTAGATGGAAAGTCATAAAAGAGGAATCCTGATATCAACCTCCAGTTCCAGACACACACACACACACACACACACACACACACAAGCATGCACACATACACGTACAAAAACAAAGGTCCTGAACTTACTGTGAATGTTCGGTTACATCTAGACACCCCATCTGATTCAGGTGGACATTTTGCTTGAGGATTTTGATTTGGGAGTTTTCCTTGGGATTACGATTTCCTTTCTGCCAAGAACACCCTCAGAGGATGAGAGCACCTCCACAGGAGAGCTCCACAAGCACCGTGTCTGCTTGCTCTTTAGAACGAATCAACAGACCTGATCACTGCCCAGGTCCGTCAAGTCACTGGAGGTTGCACAGGATTGAGATGTGAGGTTGGTCTTGTACTGGGTGAGCTCTATCTCTAAAGGAAACTCCCTGATTCCCGTGGTACAGACATTTGACTCTTTCCCTTTGTCTACATGTTGGGCCCTCTGAGTTCGGCCCTGCATTGTATCTGTCACCTACTAATGCATGACAAAGAGTCATACTTAGTGTCTCAAAATGAGTGTGTGTTACATGATAGATTCTATGAGTCATAAATCCCAGCAAGGGGGCTGGGATATGGCTTAGGGGCGGAACCCATGTGTAGAGTATACAGAGCCCTGGATTTTATCCCAGCACAAGTCAGGAAAGAAAAAAAAAAAGGTTCCCACTCAGATTTGGCTCTAGATTTTCACAGCATCAGGCTTCCTGAGGTCCTGACCAGGAGTTCAGGAATGGGTAGTGCTGGTCAGTGGTCAGGCTTCAGTTAAAAAGTGTTTGACTAGAGGATCTCAATTCCTATGCTTGTTGCCTGGAAGCCACTGTCAGTTCTGTAGAGATAATCGCTTGTGTGCTGTGTGGGAGCATCATCTGTCAATAAAAAGCCTATGGTCTACAGGAAAAGGTAAATTAGGAGTGACATCCAGGAGAGAGAGAGAGAGAGAGAGAGAGAGAGAGAGAGAGAGAGAGAGAGAGAGAGAGAGAAACACTCTGGGAAAGAGTCTGGTGGGAAGATTTGACATTCAGAGTTGGAAGAAGACGGACGTGTGAAACTGAGGAGAGGTAACCTAACCAGTCATGTGACAGACATGGAATACTAGAAATGGGTTAATATAAGTTACAAGCTAGTCAGAGAACAAGCCAAAGTTTATGGCCTAGGCATTTAAAAAATATATAATAAGCCTCTGAGTCATTATTTGAGAACTGAGAAAAGCCCAAAGTTACACAGTTCCTTGCTAGATGACCCTCCCAACTTGGCAACTTGTTCATTCAAAGCCAGAGAAGGCCAGGAGCAAACCATTGAGGCCATCCACCTGAGGGGAGGACCTCACTTGGTTGCTAACAATGGAAGGTAGAGTGCCAGGCAGCCATTTGGTGCCTCCAAAGATGACCAATGAGACTTATTTCGGAAGATCTTTTTATTATTTCTTAGGACAATAAAAGTTGTTCTTGGGACCAGTAGGATGGCTAAGCTGGTAAAGATGCCTGTGGCCAACTCCTGATGGCCTGGGTTCAATTCTCCAGGACCCTGCATCATGAAAGGAGAAAACCAATTCTCAAAAGTTGTCCTTTGATGGCCATATACAAGCCATGACACACGAATACGTGTACACAAACACACACACACACACACACAGAGAGAGAGAGAGAGAGAGAGAGAGAGAGAGAGAGAGAGAGAGAGAAAGCAAACATTAAAACATGTTTTTAAGTTGTCCTTACTGTTACTATCGACTATATCCTATAGGCCAGGGAGCAAAAGTGAAACCAGCTGAGCTGTTTGAACTGTCATTCCACAATGAACATTTCAACTTGACCCAGATCTCACAAACAAAGCCTTGAAGAGGTCTGAACGACAAAGGGCAATTCACTGGCCCTCCAGAGAATGCCACCAGCAGGACTCTTCCCTCCATGCCCTCTCCACTGAAATTAGAATGCTCCCATCTACACCCTGGGCTAAGGAGACACGCACACAGCACATCCAGAAGGCCTAGCGGTAGCAGCTGGTACAGGAAGCATTGTTCTCTCTCCCTGTAGGCAGTCAAAGCTACCCTTTAAACCCAGTGGCAGGGGTTGGGGATTTAGCTCAGTGGTAGAGCACTTGCCTAGGAAGCGCAAGGCCCTGGGTTCGGTCCCCAGCTCCTCCGGGGGAAAAAAAAAGAACCAAAAAAAAAAAAAAAAAAAAAAAACAAAACCCAGTGGCAGTAATGCTTCTGTGACTCCCATCTATGCAGACTTCTCCAAGGCTGTGTGGCCTAGCATGAGCTCTGAGTCCTCAGCCCACTAGAAAATCTCTCTCTCTCTCTCTCTCTCTCTCTCTCTCTCTCTCTCTCTCTCTCTCTCTCTTTTTATTAACTTGAGTATTTCTTATATACATTTCGAGTGTTATTCCCTTTCCCAGTTTCCGGGCAAACATCCCCCTCCCCCTCCCCTTTCTTATCGGTGTTCCCCTCCCCATCCTCCCCCCATTGCCGCCCTCCCCCCAACAATCTAGTTCACTAAGGGTTCAGTCTTAGCAGGACCCAGGTCTTCCCCTTCCACTGGTGCTCTTACTAGGATATTCATTGCTACCTATGAGGTCAGAGTCCAGGGTCAGTCCATGGATAGTCTTTAGGTAGTGGCTTAGTCCCTGGAAGCTCTGGTTTCTTGGCATTGTTGTTCATAAGGGGTCTCGAGCCCCTTCAAGTTCTTCCAGTTCTTTCTCTGATTCCTTCAACGGGGGTCCTATTCTCGGTTCAGTGGTTTGCTGCTGGCATTCGCCTCTGTGTTTGCTGTATTCTGGCTGTGTCTCTCAGGAGCGATCTACATCCGGCTCCTGTCAGCCTGCACTTCTTTGCTTCATCCATCTTGTCTAATTGGATGGCTGTATATGTATGGGCCACATGTGGGGCAGGCTCTGAATGGGTGTTCCTTCTGTGTCTGTTTTAATCTTTGCCTCTCTATTCCCTGCCAAGGGTATTCTTGTTCCCCTTTTAAAGAAGGAGTGAAGCATTCACATTTTGATCATCTGTCTTGAGTTTCATTTGTTCTAGGCATCTAGGGTAATTCAAGCATTTGGGCTAATAGCCACTTATCAATGAGTGCATACCATGTGTGTTTTTCTGTGATTGGGTTACCTCACTCAGGATGATATTTTCCAGTTCCAACCATTTGCCTACGAATTTCATAAAGTTATTGTTTTTGATAGCTGAGTAATATTCCATTGTGTAGATGTACCACATTTTCTGTATCCATTCCTCTGTTGAAGGGCATCTGGGTTCTTTCCAGCTTCTGGCTATTATAAATAAGGCTGCAATGAACATAGTGGAGCACGTGTCTTTTTTATATGTTGAGGCATCTTTTGGGTATATACCCAAGAGAGGTATAGCTGGATCCTCAGGCAGTTCAATGTCCAATTTTATGAGGAACCTCCAGGCTGATTTCCAGAATGGTTGTACCAGTCTGCAATCCCACCAACAATGGAGGAGTGTTCCTCTTTCTCCACATCCTCGACAGCATCTGCTGTCACCTGAGTTTTTGATCTTAGCCATTCTGACTGGTGTGAGGTGAAATCTCAGGGTTGTTTTGATTTGCATTTCCCTTATGACTAAAGATGTTGAACATTTCTTTAGGTGTTTCTCAGCCATTCGGCATTCCTCAGCTGTGAATTCTTTGTTTAGCTCTGAACCCCATTTTTTAATAGGGTTATTTGTCTCCCTGTGGTCTAACTTCTTGAGTCCTTTGTATATTTTGGATATAAGGCCTCTATCTGTTGTAGGATTGGTAAAGATCTTTTCCCAAACTGTTGGTTGCCGTTTTGTCCTAACCAGTGTCCTTTGCCTTACAGGAGCTTTGCAGTTTTATGAGATCCCATTTGTCGATTCTTGATCTTAAAGCATAAGCCATTGGTGTTTTGTTCAGGAAATTTTTTCCAGTGCCCATGTGTTCCAGATGCTGCCCTAGTTTTTCTTCTATTAGTTTGAGTGTATCTGGTTTGATGTGGAGGTCCTTGATCCACTTGGACTTAAGCTTTGTACAGGGTGATAAGCATGGATCGACCTGCATTCTTCTACATGTTGCCCTCCAGTTGAACCAGCACCATTTGCTGAAAATGCTATCTTTTTTCCATTGGATGGTTTTGGCTCCTTTGTCAAAAATCAAGTGACCATAGGTGTGTGGGTTCATTTCTGGGTCTTCAATTCTGTTCCATTGGTCTATCTGTCTGTCTCTGTACCAATACCATGCAGTTTTTATCACTATTGCTCTGTGATACTGCTTGAGTTCAGGGATAGTGATTCCCCCTGAAGTCCTTTTATTGTTGAGGATAGTTTTAGCTGTCCGGGGTTTTTTGTTATTGCAGCATACCCAGCCTGGTGATCTCGAGCCACTGAGACATGAAACAGCTCCTCTCCTCTGACCCTCTCCAAGCACACTGGTCTCCTCCTCCTGTTCAGGCTCAAGCACTGCCCCATTGCAAAGTTATTGTGCTTGCTCCTCTCAGCCCGGGCCACTCTTCTCCCGGACTTCTGCAGGACCAGCTTCCTTCCACCCATTAGCACCTTACCCCAGGATCTCCTCTGAATTTAAAGCCAGCCCTCCCACTGTCTCTTCTGGCCTGTATTCATTTTTCTCCTTATCGGTTTCTACTTTCTGGAAGCTTCCTTATCTTACTCTCTTGTGTGTATCTAATGGGTGCTCAACTGTTGACTGAATCAGCCCCGTGTCACCTGCGTTTCCAACACAGCTGAACTGTGGCTCCAGCTCCTTTCATCCCACACACGGTGTTCATTAGGTTGGAAACCACAGAACCAGGCAGGCAAGATGGCTCAGCTAGAAAAGGTGCTTGCTACCAAGCCTGCCTATCTGAATTAGATCTCACCTGGCAGAAGGAGAGAACAAGTTCCTCTACCTATGTGGTCTTCTGACTTATGGTACACGTGGTCCTCCATAAATAATAAATACACAAGAAATTGTAAAAAGAAAACCAAAGAATATATTGTTCCTTTTGTCTCATCCCCACCCTCACCCCACACCCCACACCCCCACTCCATACCCCATACCCCACCCCCACCCCCACCCTCGACGTAAGACCTCAGGTAAAACCATCTCTGTACTGTCCCAGAGTCTTTTCAAGGTCTCCAAAGCCCAGCCTGGTCTTTCTCGAGGTTCCCAGAAGCAACCAAAGCCTTCCAGAGTGACATTGCTGAGCCTTGTGCTCAGAGCGTCCTCTTTCCTAGGCCAAGGTCTGGGAGCCCCGCCAGTGGCCAGAGAGAAAAGGGATGCTATGTGCTGAGTGGTCAGGTAAGCACCAGCGCCAGTCTGGCTATGGCCTGTGTGATCTTGGGGCTTCTGGTTGCATTTCTGAGAACCAGGGACGGGGGAGGACTGCTGGACTTGGCAGGGACTGGAGGCTTTCGAGGCCATTGCTAGGAAAGAGAAAGAAAAAAAATCAGAGGAAGCTGAGCATTCAAACGCCCCCGGGGCACTAACAAGAGATTATCCTGGGTTAAGAGGACACTGAGCGCATGCCAAGCTTTTGTATCATATTTCTTGAGTTTTAAACAGTGGTTCTAAAGCAACAATGACGACAGGCGATCTGACAAAATACCTGAAACCTGGACCTCTCTCAACCCCATGCTCCTTAGGACTTCAGGCTGCGTCTCCACTCAGTACCGAACTCTTTGACTTCAGTTCTATTCTGGGGGTTTTGTCATTGTGTGGAGGGTAGGGTGGGGGATGAAGTGGAGTTCTTTACACTTTCGAGTCCACTTCTTCATCTGGAAATAAAAACCAAAATATAACGCAACCTCAGAAGATTCTTTGGATAAAGGAGACTTAGAACACGGCACTGCATGCCAATGCTGGTAGGAATGGGCTCATGAGCAGAGGGCCTAGGGGATAGAGAGGGTGAAGAAGGATAATAAAGGAATGTGGGTAACACATGGTAACACATAGCATCTGCTGTGTAATAAGGTCAGAGGCAAGGGAAACTAAAGATTGTCCTGGCATTACCCAGGGACCCGCCTGCAGCCAGTAGTATGAGAGTGCCCCGCTGCAGACACCGCGATGGAGCCTCCAGACCTGCAGGTGGCGCTGTATCACTGGGAGGCCCTTCTCCAAAGTCAGGTCTTGAAACTCCATGCTCTGGCCATCACCAGCACCATTATTTGGGGCCAAACCTTAAAGTTTGTCACGATTCTACAAATTTGTGTCTTTAAAAAATGAAATAAAATCTTAGCTGCACTTCTGCCTTTCTTTTTCTGTAGTTTGAAAAAAAAACAAGCAAACAAACAAATAAATAAAATATCTAACATCATAATCAGGAGGTTTTGGGTTGCAAGCAACAGAATTTCCAAGGTATCCCGACCCAAAGGTACATGGCTTCATGGGTTTGAAATGCCCAGAGGGCAGAGTTAACTTGTGATATGGCCATGAATCGAACGTTAATACCGCAACCTTGCTTCCCTTTGCTCCTTTCTGGTTAGGATTTCCCTTTTGTCTGGGGTTTTGTTTTGAGGATTTGAACCCCAGGCTTTGTGCTTGCTGGACAAGTGTTCTAGGGCTGAGTCACACTCCAACCCCCCATTTATTCTTATATCTCATATATATATGTATATATATGATTTATATATTTGTGAGTGAGGCACCCACATCCCAGCATGTGCTTAGAGGTCTGAGGACAACTAATGTGCGTCAGTTCTCTCCTTCTGTCACGTGGGTTCCGGGGAATGAACTTGGGTCATCAGGCTTGGTAGCAAGTGCCTTTACGTACTAATCCATCTTGTGAGCCCCAGCTGAGCTAAATCAGGTGCTGTTATCTAAAGCTGAATGAGCGGATTCTAGAGCCACCTCCCCCGACAGAAAGAATATTTACCTTGTCTCCGAGGCAAAACAAATTGTGTCTGATGAGGGAACCAGGGATTCAGTACTGAACACTGCAGTGATTACCATGATCGACTTAGTTAATCTTGGTTCCGTTCCTATTACAATCATCTCCGTGAATTATGCTAACCCTTTTAAAGCAGGAGGGCTAGCCTCTACAATAGTATCAAGTGTTCACTTGAACTTCTACTGGCAGAAATCCACCTTCCAGAACCTGTCATGGTTCCATCCAGAAGTGAAGTCACTCCACAATTCAACCCACAGACATTCCTCTAGAGGAAAAAAAAAGGTATTCTAAACAAACAAAGACTGGCCACTAGATCCATAAATACCTGACTCCAATCTTACAGTGTAGGCGGTGCTCTGTCCTCAGAGCAGCATCCCTATCAGAGAAGCGGAGGGAGGCAGGTTTGGTCAAGCTGTCTTTGAGAACACAGTGCTCTTTGTTCTCAGTGGTTTAAACCACAGCCTTAAATTCTATTGGGCTTGCTGCTATTGTAATCCCACACTAGAGATGGGAAGGCAGGAGGATCGGTAGTTCAAAGTCAGCCTGGATGTGTAGTGGTTTTGAGGCCAGCCTGGGCTACATGATACCCTGTCTCAAAAAGAAAATTTTAAAAAGCATCATCAACAACAACAAAATGTCAGCCCAGATGACTGAGAAATGGTTAAGTCAGCAAAGTGACTGTCATGCAATCATGAAGACTTGAGTTTGGATTCTTAGCCCTTATGCACCTATGCAAAAGCGCATGCTTGACAGCATCCATCCTTCATTCTGGAACTGGGGAGATGGAGACAAGTGAGTGTTTTTGTTTGCTTCCTGTCACTAATGATAAGCACTACCATCAAAATGAAATTTGGGAAGGAATGGATTTATTGCATCTTACAAGTTAGAGTCCCTCATCAAAGGAAGCCAGGATAGGAGCTCAAGCAGGAACCAGGAGGCAGGAACTGAAACAGAGAGCACAGAGAAAAAAAATGCTGCCGGCTTGCTCTCCAGGCTCACGTTCAGTCAGCTTTCTTACATCACCCAGGACCACCTGCCCAAGGGTGCACTGCCTACAGTGGGCTGTGTCCTGTCACATCAATCATTAAACAAGAAAATGCCCCTACAGGCTTGCCTACAGGCTAATCTGATGGAGGCATTTTCGCAATTGAGGTTCCCACTTCCTGGATGACCCTAGCTTGCATCAGGTTGTCAAAAAGAAAAAAGAAAAAAAAAAGTAAGCAGCTCAGTGAGGAATCCCTAGAGGCCACTGGCTAGCCAGCAAGCTCAGTCGCTGGACTCCAGGTTCAGTGAGAGATCCTGTTTCAAAAACTAAGGTCAAGAGTGAGAGGCAGACACCTGGTGCCAATCTCTGGCTTCCATACACATTCGTTCACATGTACATCTGCACGATCACACACACACACACACACACACACACACACACACACACACACACACTTGTCAATCCGCCATCAGGCAATCCAGAGTTTTTTGATATCTCCCATTCCCCCTCATGAGAAATCATGACAGCAAAGGAAAGTGAGCTGTACAGATCTGTGCACAACAGCCCAGGCCCACTCATTCTAACCCACGGAGCTCATTCTAACACCTATAACAACATCTATAACACAGCCCGGCCAAAAGAAGTCTTCACAATAGCACACGTTGGGTTGAACCATATGAAATGGCCATTGTTGTAGGCATGTGACAGCCAACTAATAACGGTTTCCCTCCTGAAGATGCTGGAGCAGTCATTTTTAAAGACCCTTCCAAAGAGAATAAAAAGTCCAACTTCACTTTCATAATGACACCAGGACATCACGTGTCTTTTCAACCAAGCAAATGGCTGCATTCAAAGTGCAAAGCCGTTGAGCTGATTCTGCTGGCGATCATGCTTGACACCAAACCTGATGACTAGCGTTCCATCCCCAGGACACTGGTGGTGAAAGGACAGAACAGACTCCTGCAAGTTGTTCTACATGTGCATGCATGCATGTATGTACCCACAATACACACACACACACACACACACACACACACACACTAAATAAATGGATACATAAATACACAAATGAATAAATACAATTTAGAAACAAAGTGCAAAAGCAATAGTCAGTGCCTTAATTTGTTTTCTGTTGCTATGATACAGTTCTAGACCAGGGTCTAGGCGCTGCAACTGGCCTTCTTGCTGACAGAATCCCAAGGTGATCCAGGGTATCACAGCAAAGGAAGGACAGACTCTGTGTACCCAGATACTATGGTCTCTCTCCTGTGGGCTGGCTGGCTGACTGGCTGGCTGGCTGACTGACTGGCTGGCTGGCTGGCTGGCTGCCTGCCTGCCTGCCTGCCTGCCTGCCTGCCTGCCTGCTTGCTTGCTTTTGAGACAGGATATCACTAATAGCCCAGGCTGGCCTCAAACTCATACTCTTCTTGCCTCAGCATCTGGGTGCCAGGATTACAGGTATGATCACTAAGCCCAGCCCTTTCTCTTTCTCATAAAGCCACCAGTACTCAATCATAGTGCTCCACCCTGATGACTTAGTGCCAGTCACCTCCCAAAGGCCCCACCTCTAAACGCAATGGTTGGATTAAAAAGTTGGAACAGCATCCTGTCCACACCTTACAATGGGGATCCAAATCCAGCGTGAATCTCATATAGGGACAGGCTGTCTTTAAGGCATGCCAAAGCTGGGATTCTCTCATCGTTTTGCACTGAAATAACACAGGGCAATAGACCAGATGCAGAAGCACACAGGACAGTCTGAGGGCCTGTTAGAGAGCCAGGCAAAAAAAAAAAAAAAAAAAGAGAGTCAGTGAAATGCTAACAGTGCCCTCCCAGAAGCCTCCATTCCAGAAAGATATATTTTGTAAGAGCATTATATTTATGTCAGGGCATAAGTAATTTATTGCTACTGTGTGATGGAAAAATATTTTATTTTGTGGGGGAGAAAGGGTGTGTGTGTGTGTGTGTGTGTGTGTGTGTGTGTGTGTGTGTGTGTGCAGGAATGAGCATGCTGGTGTACTTGACTTAGAATGCATATCTGGAGGTCAGAGGTAGACTTCAGGGCTCCAGGTATTTCTTCTATCAGTTGCCACCATCTTTTTTAAGACAGGGTCTCTTACTGAATCTGGAAGTTGCCATTTTAGCTAAACTGGCTAGGCAGGAAGCCCCCAGGATCCAGCTGTCAAGCTTTCCATTACTGAGACCACAAACACATGCTACCATTCCACATAGATGGATGCTGGGGATACAAACAGTTTCCATGATTACATACCAAGCACTTTACCCCCTGAGCCATATCACCTTTGAAAATACTTTTATAATATCAGTGTTGATTTAACTTTTAGTCATTCATTTATCATTTATTCACTTATTTTATTTTATTTTATTTTATTTTGACAAGGTCTCACTGTGCAGACCAGGCTTACCTCATCTTTACTATGTAGCCCAGGCTAACCTCAGACTCTGGGTCTTCTGCCTTTCTGCCTAAATGCTAAGACTGAGGGCATGCACCAGTGTGTTACTTTTCTCACCTAGAAAATAGCAATGGGGTATAACTCTTGGTGCTGCCTGATTTTTTGTTTGTTTGTTTGTTTGTTTTTGTTTTTTGTGTTTTTTTGGGTTTTGGGTTTTGGGTTTTGGGTTTTTGTTGTTGTTTGTTTGTTTGTTTGTTTGTTTGTTTTTGTCAACATGTCACAAGCTTGGGTCTTCTGGGAAGAGCAAAACTCAATTGAGAAAACGTCTCCATCAAATTGGCCTGTCAGCAAATTTTGTGGGCATTCTTGATCAATTATTGATGTGGGAGGACCCAGCCCACTGTGGGAGCTGCCACCCCCTGGCAGGTGGTCCTGGGTTGTATAAGAAAGCGGGCTGAGCAAATCATGGGGCACAAGCCAGTAAGCACTAGTGTACCACGGCCTCTGCTTCAGCTCTGACTTCCAGAGCTGCTTATGTTCCTACCTTGACACCCTTTCTGGTATTTATCACAGCATAGAAAACAAACTAGGACAGCCATGCACATGAAGACTCTGGAGTCTTCAAAGATTTTTAAAAGTATTATAGGTACCTGTGATGCAGTCTTCAAGAACTCATATATTAGAAGCATCTGTGGAAAGATACACAGGAAATGGAACCATGGTTACAGGAAAGAAAGCTGAATGGACAGAGAGTAGCTTTGATCTGAGGAGAGGAGACAGCAGAGGGGAGGGGAGGGAGTGACGAGTACAGGTGCCCTTAATCTATTCTGTGGTAAATACCACGATATGGATACGTTCAAAAGAAAAGTTTGCTTGGGCTCCCAGCTCTGGACCAAGGTCACTAGGTCCTGCACCTGGTGATACCCTTCTTGTTGGCAGAGCCCCAGAGTCAAGTTGGGTGCTCCTGGGAGATCTAGTCAAGTTGGCTGCAAAGACGAGATTACCATTGATCCATTACCCAAATAGATGAGTTAATCTGTTAACTGAGTAGATGAGCTATCCCACTCCTAAGGGGTCTCCTAATCACCCCTTCAAGTGCCACCTCTTCTCCTCTTAAAACGGAGGCTCGGGGTTGGGGATTTAGCTCAGTGGTAGAGCGCTTGCCTAGCAAGCGCAAGGCCCTGGGTTCGGTTCCCAGCTCCGAAAAAAAGAAAAAAAAATAGAACGGGGCTGTGAGGTGATGTGTCACCGTGTATGTGATGCGCTGAAGCATGCGTGTCTTATGCTGGTTATGGAGTGAGGATACACGGAGGAAGGCTTTTCTGCACCAATGTAGGGCATGGAGTCCCCTGTCGTTGCTTTCCCCCAACCCCCACCCCCACCCCCACCCTGTGTATAGAGAATGGGGCTGGGAGGTGAGAAGTGGCCTGTGGGGACTACAGAGGATACTGACCTGGAGCCTGTCAACTGGAACAAAGTGGCCTGGGAGCCTGACGGTGCAGGTAGCCCGACTAACCCAGGAAGGCAGGCTCCTCCCGCAGGCCCTCCCGGTTGGTCCCCGCCCCCCGCGCTCCCTCCGCCTACAGCGTCCCTGGCTCTACAGGTGACCCAGCTCCACAGCCACTCGGACGGACGCCACCACCTTAGCTGCCATCACTGCACATTGGAGCAGCTTTCTAAACAGGTATGACAGCGACCTCCGCGCGCGCGCTCGCACCCGGGCAATGACCGCAGTTCCGTCCCTGACAGCGTCTGAGAGCCGGCTACCCAGCCTCAGTTTCCCACAGGAGGACGTAGGGTGCCTGGCCATCATCAAACTCGCTACTGTGGGGACAGTGGGACTGGACCTGCGGAGAACGCAGGAAGACAGGGGAAAGACTCGCTCAGCAAGAGATCCAGCGAGGGTCGCACTTTTGTCGCTGCTAGAGGGAAGGGCTGTGGTCAAGTCCTCATGCGGAGTGGGCGGGGCAAGCTGTAGTTCAAAGGTGACAATAGCAAAACTTGGGAGTATCATGCGTCGCCGCGAAGCAATGCCTGCCGAATGTTGTCTCGGGGTCCCCTTTCACAGTAAAGAAACTGAGGATCAGTGAGGGGGGGGGTGGATGCGCACAAGCCAGTCATCTCTGGGGAGCACCATTGTAAGAGGCAGTACGGGGAGGAGCCCAGATCCAAGCCCCAACCTGTGCTGTTTCTCCACCATTCCGGGAGTTTTAGCACAAAGTTAATGTCTAGAGAATGTCACATAGCATAGATGCGCTGAACACAGGACATAAAGGACAGAGAACAGAACAAAGGGGAAGAGACATGGGATTCAGCAAGGAAGCTGCAGAGTTTTCCCCACACACCAGAAATCTCCATCAGGGAGGGTCTTGGAACAGCTCAGTCCATCCTGCTCTGACGTGGTCCCTGGATGAGCACCTGGAAAGTCCCATAATGGGCCATCTGCCAGCAAGCAAATAGAAGGGTCCTCTCAAACTTTCCGAATCTGATGTCCCTGTTCCCTAAAAGTAACCATCATCTTCAAATAAAATATTTCTTCTAGACCTTTCCCAACACCTGTACATGTACAAATCCATAGGAAGTATGTAAAAATGTAAAGTTGGGGCAGATACAAATGCTATTTGTTTAATCCATCCACACCGTTGGGCAATGGTGGCTTACCCTCAACTCCACTTACTCCTTCTAGAACCATCTATGTTGCTGCATGGTCATGGAACTGACTTATAAATTACCATTTCAGGGTCAGGTTCCAGATTCTTGTTCTTTGATGAAAATTAACTTCACAGGATATGAATTTTGGGAACAAAGGTCCCTTCTTTTTCATTGCACACACAGAAGATATATATGTGCATATATGTATAGACAGTAAATACAAGTACACACTGACAAAAGACAGGCTCCAAACCACACGGACAGGCAAGCCCACCTCTGTGCTAACTATCTGTGGTCAAGGACAAATTCATTTCCCCTCTACCTCCAATTTCCACTGCGCTCAAGGGTCAGGAATGAGCCAGTCCTCAAGCCTGTCTGTGCCCAGCGGGCGGAGATGACACCAAAAGCCTCACTGAGGGGCTGTCTGTGACAGTAGGCAGTGTCCTTCTCACCATCCAATAGGAGACAGGATGATTAAGAACTGTGGGCTGGGGTGGAGAACTGGGGAGCTAGCAGTGGTTACTGCTCTTCCAGAGGACCCCAGTCCGGTTCCCAGCACCCATGCCAACCAGCTCACGACCACCTATAACTCTAGTTTAAGGAGATCTGACGCCCTCTTCCAACCTCTGAGAAGACCACCACACAGGATGCAAACACAGAGAGAGACACATAAATTTAAGAACCATGGGCAGACAAACCTGAGTGCCAAGTTTCCGTGTGTGCCCTGCACCTCTGTGTCCAGATAATAGTTCAAGAAGATTATGACCATCCTCAAAGGTCTAATAGGACCATCGGAGTTAGCTGGAGCATGGCAGGGTGGCACATGCCAGTAATCCCAGTACTCAAGAGGCACAGGTGGACTGCAGGTTCAAGGCCAGTCACGGCTGCATAGCAAATGCTAAGCCACGGAGCTTCATAGTGAGACCTTGTTTCAAAAGCCCGAAACAAATAAATAAGTGTGTTAGAATGCTTGATCACAGCCAGGCTAGCAAAATGCCAAAGTCAGAGAGATTCCAGTTCAATCCGGCTTCGTCCCTTCTCAGGTCAGACAGAGTCCTGTCTCTGAGCCACAATTTCACAGTTGTGGAATGGGCTTAAAGACAATAGCCTTTCCAAACTGTTGAGTGCCCACTAGGATGATGCAAATACAACTGAGGGGAGACACTAAGATGGCCCTGTGGTGGAGGCAATGCCGAGCTACCACTTGGGAACTCTTCCACACCTCCAGGACAACCAAAGTCCCGAGCAGTGGAAGGAGCCAAGGCCAGCTCACATCAGAGTCTAAGCACGCCGTGGTACTAAAAAGGACCTAGTGTGGTAGTTAGAGAGGCCCTGAGCTAAGATGCAGAAATGGTTTCTGGTGTATATCTCTGGAATACAGGAGACAGCTGAAACGGCAGAAGCCCAGGGTAAGAGGGCTGAGGAAGGACGGTCCAGCGGTTAAGACTCAATTTCCATCACCTACGTGGTGGCTCACACCCATCTCTAACTCCAGTTCCAGGGGATTCGACGCCCTCTTCTGGTCTCTGTGAACACCAGGCACACATCTGGTACA
This sequence comes from Rattus norvegicus, assembly GCF_021556685.1. Classification (NCBI taxonomy): domain Eukaryota; kingdom Metazoa; phylum Chordata; class Mammalia; order Rodentia; family Muridae; genus Rattus; species Rattus norvegicus. The sequence continues at coordinate 189,361,250 of NC_141534.1, forward strand.
TGCACCTAAAATTAAATAAATAGAAAGAAATTAATGTAAAAAGAGCCAGGCAGTGGTGGTGCACATTCTTTAGTTTCAGCACTCAGGAGACAGAGAGATCTCTGTGAGTTTGAGGCTGAGCTAGTGTACAGAGTGAGTTCCAGGACAGCCAGGGCTCCACAGTGTCTTATAGATAGATGATAGATAGATAGATAGATAGATAGATAGATAGATAGATAGATAGATAGATAGATAGATAGATAGATGATAGATAGAACAAGCTTTGGGGCGCCTTTATGAGGCATGCACCCCCCCTCCCTCCCTCCCTCTCTCTCTCTCTCTCTCTCTCTCTCTCTCTCTCTCTCTCTGCCTGTTAACATGCTTTTCTGTGTGGTTTGTATGCTTATGTTTGTGTGTGAAGCCAGAGGCTGGTATCACACATCTTCCACCAGCCTTTGCATCTCTCACTGAACCTGGATCTCTCGTTGATCTGGCTAGTTTAGGTCGTGAACTTGCCCCTGGATTCTGCTCCTTCCCTGAGCATGGGGATTACCCATGGCCTCCACACCCTCCTACTTTGTATGTAAGACTCTGACGTTGTAACCTCCGGCCTCCCCCTTGCACAGCAAGTGCTTTATCCACTTAATCATCTCCCCAGCCCTACACTTCGTTTTAAAAGTGTGGGTTAGCTGGTCTGGATATGGCTCAGCTGCTAAAGGCATGTGTTGTCCTTTCAGAGTACCTGACTTTGATCTGACACCTCTGGTCTCTTTGGGCATCTGTATTCACATGCACATACCCTACATGGACACAGACACACATAATTTTAAAATATAAATCTTCAACATTGTAGGTTAGTTCTGAGATTTTAAACAGTGGTAGCTTCCCCTTAGACCAGGCAGGAACCTCTAAGACCCCATAGTTCCCCGGAGGCCACCCTTATTCTCCAAGCACAATACCATGGAAAGTAACAGCCAGACTCCAAAGCTATTTCTGTCTCCCAGGTGTGATGTTTCAGGTCTCTACTTTGGCTCTGTTGTGATGATTTCCTTGTGGGGGAAACAAGTGATACACAGTGCCTGCCTTGAAGGGTTATTTCAGGTATTAAATGAGTCAATCCACTTGAAGCGTTCCACTACAGCCTGGATGACCGTAAACAGGATCTCGGTATTCTGGTAATGGCAGTGTTAACTGCCCAGACCCTGTTACAACACTTCAAGAAAAGGTTCAAAGAGGAGGGAAAGCTCTATGGTCGATTCTGAAGGATGTACAGTTCTTCTGGGGACACAATGAGAAAGGAAGTCCACACTTAGGAAATGGCCTTTAAAAAGCCAGGAGGCAGCCCAGCATGGTGGCTCAGGCCTTTAATCCCAGAACTCTGGAAGCAGAGGCAGGAGAATCTCTGTGAGTTTGAGACCAGTCTGGTCCATTTAGTGAGTTCCGGGCCAGCTTTTACAGACACAGAGGATCTGAGATCAGAACCTCGAGCTTGTGCAGAAAGCACTTAGCCCACTGAGCTACCTCTCTGGTCCTATGGATTAAATTTTAAATGAGAATTTGGTTTTCAAAGCAGGGGCCGTGATGACAAAAGAGCAAAAACTGTATGAGGTCACATAGATGAGGTCATCAACGGGAGGGCGGGAAAGGGGTGTGGGCTGTGTTTCATGGTCCCGTCATCGCGTTAGTGGTGAAAGACTGGGAATGGACAGCAGTGGCAGCTATGGGATGGCAAAAGCGGGCCAAGTCACACTAAACTGTGCGCTTTAAAATGGCTTATAATTTATCTTTGCCACAAAAAAGAAAAAGAAAGAAAAAAGGAAGGAAGAAGGGAAGGAAGGAAGGAAGGAAGGGAGGGAGGGAGGGAGGGAGGGAGGAAGGAAGGAAGGAAGGAAGGAAGGAAGGAAGGAAGGAAGGAAACGCACTTAGGGAACTAGGTATATGTAGCTCCATGGTAGAACACTTGCCTGGCATGTGCAAGACCCTAGATTTGATCCTCAGCAGTACACATTTGCACACACACACACACACATACACACGCACCACGCACTCGCTCACGCATGCACACATGCATGCATGTACATGCATGCACATACAGTGGTAGTGGGGATCAAGTCTGTATTTTCCATTACTGACTCTGAACAAATTAGAAATTATTATTTTATAATGCAAAATGCAATCCGTGGAGTCAGATAAACTCTGGCCAGCTGGTAAGAAACACAGAAAGATGCTGTGCTTCTCAAGCCTGGTTTGTTATCCCCACAGATAATGGAGATTCAAATCCAGCAAGTCCCTTTTAACCTGTCTTGGCCTCAGTTTTCCTGTCGGTAATTCAGAAATAATGATTCTCCCCTCCAGATGAACACTCTGGGAGTTAAGGAACGAAGTGTTTGCTGCAGTGCTCGGCCCACAGTAAACCCTGAATGCACGGGTGTTATGTAACTAGATTTGGAATGAACAGAAAGCCTAAGCTGTGTGTTGAGAGGTGTTATTGTTTGTTTCCGTTTATTGCAGCTCTGCATTTGCTTTGGCGGTGTGTGTACAGGTACAAATACGCCATCACGGGTGTGTAGAGGTCAGAGGACAAGTTGCAGGAGTCAGCTGTCTCCTGCCGTGTGAGTCCTGGGTACGGACTCAGGCCCTTCTTTGTTTGAGTTTATGAAGCAAACTCTCACTGTGCTATTCAGACTAGCCTGAGCCCTGGGATCGAAGGCGAAAGCTACCACAGAGAGATTATTTTATTTATTTTGACACTAAAGATCCTTGTCTAGCCATGACTGAGTTTTCTAGAAGGTCATTTGCGACCAGTTTGCAGAACCTTGGAGGCTCTGAGAGGTCCCCAAACTGCCCAAGGCCATACAGTAAAAAACAACCTGAGTCCAAGCTTCTCCTTCCCTTACCCCAGCACCCCCGGACTAGGAAAATCTTAGTCGTAGTGGGTGTGGGGAGTTGGAAATACCTGGGCAAGAGTGGATGTTTCCTTCCTGGCTGACCTTGGGATGCGGACCTCAAGGACAAAGCCAAGCAGGCTTGTTTGCTTTCCCTCTGTGTGGGGGGGAGCTCACTCCCAAGTGAAGGCACTTTCTCTGGAACTTCTCTGGAACTTTCTCTGGAACTCGTGTTGATCTGGTTCCTCTTAACACTTCCAGCAGAGATGCACCTCGTGCAAACGGTCTCATATTGCTTGGGATTGCTGCCATTTCTAGACTGGTGAGTGTGTCTGTGCATGTGTGTGTGTTCGTGTGTGTGTGTGTGTGTGTGTGTGTGTGTGTGTCCTCACACACAGTGGGGAACACCTCTACCCTCTATTCACACCATAGTGAGAAGCCTGTGGTCTTGGCCTTGGAGGATTGTGTTAGAAAAAGAAACTACAGAAACCTGTTAGGTCTGAGACTGTAAATTTAGGGGCAGCCTTTGAAGAACTGTTTAGAGACTGGGGGAGGCATGTGTCACACAGAAAGAGCATGCCTGGCACCTGGTAATGACTGCTCATTCAAGGGGGGCAAAGGAGAAAAGGACAGGAGGGGGATCAGTGAGGAGGAAGAGGAGGAGACAGAAAAGAAGGGAGGCAAAGGGGAAAGCCAGAAGTGTGAGACACAGGCTAAGGCCTAGTAAAACTTGCCCAGCTCCTTACTCCTGCCTCTGGAGCCAGGCAGTTTGTGTAAGGCCCAGAGGCACCGTGGGGTTTCCCACCTGGGGATCAGGACCATGATGCCTATGTGAACAGGTTTGTGCAGAGCACGCCTTCCAGATTGTCCTGGGGCTGACATTGGCTTCTCAGGGAGAGCATGAGGATGGGACAAAACCAAAACATGTCACCTTTTCCTGGAATGCTGAAAGATCAAGTTAGGGCTATGTGTGCTGGGGAGGGTGCCAATTCCCCACCCCACCCCCACCCCCACCCCATCCCCACCCCACCCTGGCTCTGGTCCACCAGGTACAGAGGACAGCTGGGGGTTCACAGGATTGCACAGGAGCCAGTGGCAGAACCTGGGTCTCTGTGGGAAGAGGCACTCAGAAGCTGGAGGCATCCCAAGCAGGAAGCAGGGATTCCTCACAGGCTGGGCGTTATAACCTACTTCGTAGAAATTTAAACCAGGGTGAAGTGGTAGTGTTTGGTTCACTGGAGGAGCTGAGTTCGAGCTTCCAAGCTGATACTCAGCGAGCATCTGAGGAGTAAGAATGATGGAAGGAAGGGAAGGAGGTGTGGAGGGAGACGGGCACCTGCCCAGGTTAGAGTAGACACTGAAAATACAGCTGGGATGTAAGCCATGGCTCAGCTCCCAGGAGCCTCCTCGGCCCTCACCTGGAGATCCCCAACCCATCCTCATCCCAATCCTATAACTCCCAAAAATAGGGCCTTCCAGTAGGGCTAGCCTGAGGTGTGGGCAGTATTGCTCCTGGTGGAGCTGGCAGTGTAATAGCCCAAAGCTCTTCTCTGAAGACCCCTCCAAGAGGCTTCTCAGTTCCTCCCAGAGCCCGTACCTTGCTGCTCTGGAAAGGGTTGTTCTACTGACTGTCACTGATACTTTCAACAATGATACAAATGCAGCCCCGTGACTTTCTCCCATCAATGCAACAGCAAGAGGTTTTACTCTTTCTTGTTTTGAATACCGGGAATAGGACCCTGGATTTTGCACTCACTGAAGCATGTGCCCCACCCCCATCCCCAGGGCAGTGCTATCTACTATTTGCAAGCACTTACTTTATCTCACTGAATTCTTTTAGCCACCATAAAGGTAGGTAGTGTAACTGTCCCCATTTACTCACAGGGAAAGTGAGTTTTCTCCCTGCAAGAATGAATTGCCACTTCAGGGTAGTCCTGTGAAAGGGATGGCAGAGTTGTACATTTTTTGGCAGATAATAAATGGAATCAGAGAGGTTAAGTCACTTACCGAAGGTCACTGATGGCAACATGACAAAGTTGGGACAGTGACCTGGGCAGTTTGGCTGCAGGGTGCACTATTTGCCCGGCCTGCCCTCTGGGTGTCACTTAAGCAACCAGAGTGGATGAAAAGTGGAGTGTCTCCCCCTGGGATGTGGCTCTTGATGCCTTTGGGCCACCCACAGCCAAATGAAAGGTTTCAGCTTCCGGCTCAGCTAGGAATCAACCGTGTCATTGTGTGGGTTAAGATCTTGGTATCACCTAACAAAGAGACTGGCAAGTATTAGCATGTGACCGCCATTCTAGAGTCCCTCTAATCTGAGGCACCAGCATCAGCCTCCAAACTTCCCAACCGTAGCAACTTCCTCTGAAATAATGGCTCCAACAGAGAGGCAGGCAAAAGACGAGCAGCTGGGCCGACCTCCCAAGAAGTCAGCCACTGGGCCAGCCTGCCCCTGGCACAAGGTAGGGAATGTATGGCCTAGACTCAACACAGGGAAAGAGAAGCTAGACTCTAGTAGGATGCTCGAAAGTCCACAGAGGGGACAATGGTGCTGTCTTTTCTGGGTCGTCGTTGTTTTCTGCAGCACTAGGACCAGAACCTGGGACTGTGCACATGCTAGGCAAGCGCTCTGACACTGAGCCACACTTCCAGCCCTTCCTTCTTTCTCCTTCTTGTCTCTGATCTCAGGCTGGAGGGTGGAGGTATCTAGTAAACCCTGATGCAACAGGACCAGCTCTGGAGGTCTTCCCAGAGGAGTCAGGGAACACACACAGAGCTGACAGACAGTATGGGTTGTCTGCATTTCCTCTGTTGAGTTTGCTCACAATAACCATTCAGGGAGATGTAAACCACCAGTACCTCCCCCCTCAGCACCTCCAACCCCCCATCATCGTCACCCCTAAGCGTCACTCCTACATATTACCATCTTTATTATGCCCATCATCACCACCGTCACCCTCTTCAGCAACAGCAGCATGACCCACATGGATTCTCAGACCCAAGGTCAAGGAGGGCAGAGACTACAAGCAGACCTACTCAGAGGGCGTGATGCTTCTCGTTCCCAGGAAAGATAAGGAAGAATTTGGGCCTCAGCGGTACAAATGACACTGGTTCAATCCCTAGCTCTTTCACTTTCTAACGGTGTGGCTTCGGGGAATTGACCCAGTCTCTCTGAACTTCAGAGATCTGATCTATAAGACGGAATAATTGCAATTCCTGCCTCTTGGGCTCAGGGGAAGGGACACATAAGCCCATTCAGGTGCAGCCCTGGCACGGGGCCTGACTTGGATTGTAAAAGTAAAACAAATACAGGAAAACACACAGGCCAGGGGAACAGTAGTTAAGGGCATAGCTCGAGGCTCCGGCCATGAGTCAGTTCCCATCAGCTCTGGATTTCCTGAGGCAGGTGGAGCCCAAGGGAAAAACTTGCCTGGAATAGGTTGGCTTGAAGGCAGCCCAGCAGAGACCACTCAGGGCTAAGAGGGAGAGGAGAGAGCTCCTGCCCAGACTGGGGCGGAGATTCACACTGAAGTTGCAATCTGCTCAGTTTGAGACAAGCAGGGTAGGGCGGGAAGGGCGCATCTCCAGCTGGAGGCAGAGATCCCAGGAAGAGTCGAGTACTTCCTGCTCCCAATGCAAGCAGGTCTCTAAAGCATGAGCACATCCCCCATCCCCCATCACACACGGAGGCATTTCCTTCTGGGCTGTTCTCCTTTTGATGGTTTATTTCTGAACAGCAATAAAGACAGACACCCAGGGCGGCTCCTACACCTGTGTATCCTGACTATCTTACCTCCAGCGTCCGGGGCTGCTGCACCGCACAACTTCAGGATGTCATTGGATCAACTCCATTACGGACGGTGGCCCTGGAGTTATTAGGTACACAACCTGCACAAACAAACAGAGCAGGGCAGGTCTGCCAGCCTCCTTCTTCTGAGTTGTATAGAATTGATCATATCAGTTCCCAATACAGGCTCGAAGCAGAGGAAGGTTGGGGGAAGGTCTAGATGCCAATCAAGACCCAAAGAGCCCAGGTTTGCTGCTCAAGCAGACCAAGCAGGTTTGCAGCTGACCTTGAGAAGTTGGTGCGTGGGCGTTGTGGTGACTGGGGTGCTGGCAGGATACATACAGATGGTCATTAAGATAGATATCGAGGAAGCACTGAACAGAGCGGTCACAAAACAGGCTCTGCAGTTAGGTGTGGGTTCAAGTCCCCGGGTTGAATATCCAGCACTGCCAAAAGGAAAACCCTTCTAGGCTTTCTGTATGACTTAGGGCAAATCACTTCACCTCTCTGTGCCTGTTTTCATCTAAGATATTATGTTGTTATTATTATTATAGATATATTGTTATAATAATTCTCATGGAGGTGAGCTAAAAAAGGAAAGGAGCGTGTTTGACAGTGAACCTCCAATGACCATGTTTGCTGCACAGAACATTTACTTCAAGATTTGGCTATGTCCCAGAGAGAGAGGTAAGGCTTTAGTCAACTAGTGGAGGAGGCAGGAAAGTCTTAAAGTAGACAAAAGAACCAGGCCCAGCCTTGGTACCTATGGCCCAGAACCCAACAGAGTCAGCCAATATTAGATTGTCTTTTCAATGTGATTTGGTCATAATTCGGAGCTTCCAGGAGAGCTGAGGTGCAGCAGAGGGAGCCTGGGCAGGCGACTGCCCGAAGGAGGAGCCAGCCAGCAGGCTGAGCCGAAAGTTCCCTGGACTGCATGCAGGTCAGCACCCGAGCCCAGCAGTATGTGAACAAGGGCTCTCCAGCCCAGCTGGGTCTCCCCTCTAACTGTGTGTAGCATGTGAGCCAAGCATGGCCAGTACATGGTAGAAATGACATCAAGAGCCCTACACGGTAGCCTAGGCCTGTCATCCCAGCACAGGAGGCTAATCCAGGAAAGACAGAGCTCAAGGCCAGTCTCAATGAGACTCAGTCTCAAAGTTTAAAAAATGCTTACCTAGTAAAACACAAATTCCTAGGTTCAGTCCTTAGCATCTCACACACATATAATAATAACAATAACGATCATAATTAATAATAATAATGATAATATGCTGCCTGGACCTTTACTAAAAGTGCATCATCCTTGTTTCTATCTGTTTGCACAAACCCTGCTTCAGGTTCTTATTGTCTGGGGAATTTTGTCAACTGCAGGCTAACACCACACTCCAGACAAGCAAATCGGGAGCTCTGAGGGCAGAGCCAGACATCGGTGTTGTTTAAACACCTGCAGGTGACTGGAAAGTTCTGTCCCTGGCTCTTCTGCCCAGAAGCAATATCCATTTCCACAGTCAGAAAGCCACCCCAGGGGCTGGGGAGATATTGTGGCCAGTGAAGCACTGGCTGAGTGATCGAGTGCGAGAATCTAAGTTCGATCCCCAGAGTCCATGAAAGAGTCCCAGGCGTAGTGCCACATGATTACAGTCCCAGCTCTGGGGAGGCAAAGACAGGAGGATCTCCTGAAGCAGATTGGCTACCAAAGTTAGCTTAACTACTAAGTTCCTGGTCAATGATAGAGCCTGTCTCAAAGCGGGTGGTTGATGTCCCTAAGGCTGACAACCCAGGTTGACCTCCACATGCACACACCTACATCCACATGTACCTACACACACAAGAAAATGCACACTCCAACACCACACCACACACACATACATACACACATACACATACACATACATACACACACATACACACATATACACACATACACACACATATACACACATACACATACACACATATATACACATATACACATACACACACATACACACACACATACACATAGATACATACACACATGCATTGAGAGAGAAAAATGAGAGTGAGAGAGAGAGAGAGAGAGAGAGAGAGAGAGCAGAGCAGTCACAGCGTTCTTGTCCCTTAAGGCCTCTATCACTGTCTCTGGCTTTGACACATCCTTGTGGACAGGATCAAAAACTGATGTTTCCAGAGGCCTGACTGTGATTCACATAGCATTTGTCCCTGGGATGGAGGATGTTGGAGAAGGGGCTGAAGGTCTCTGAGCATGCTAAGCATATACCCTACCACCAAACTGTGTCCTCAGCTACAGTCATTTTGGTTTTCATTGAATTTCACTCACATCTGGCTTTCAGATTCTCTCTAAACATCTAATTCCCAGACTCCAATAGTCCCAATCTCCTAAGTCTGATGTGGCTTTGTTTTGTGACATCAACTTCCGTGAGAGCTTGAGAACCACGAGAAAGGGAAAGGAACTAAAGCCCACCCGGTGGCTCTAATTCTAACAAGCACACAAGTCTCCTGGAATCTGGTTGCAATGCATGTTCTGGCTGGGGTACATCTCTGTGGTGGGACACTTCCTGGCATGTTCAAGGGCCTGGGTATTTCCAGCATGCAAAGAATTGGAAGAAAAAGTCTCCATGTTGTTGGGTAACATCAGGCTTGGGTTTTGTCTCTGTGTGAAGTTGTCCCATTGCCAGGCACTATGGCTGCTTTCCCTTTTTTCTTGTTTTGTTTGTTTTGTTTTGTTTTCTGACAGGGAGTCTCACAAGAATGACTTCCAACTTACTTGAGCCTCAGGCTGAACTCTCCATCCTCCTGCCTCAGACTCTGGAGAGGCTGGAATTTATGGGCATGTGCTACTACAGCCCACTCTGGTGCCATCCTTTAAGCAGAGAGACGTTGGGCCAGTGGTTCCTAAGCTTGAGTGTGACCCAGAACTCCAGAAGGTGGTTGAACTTGGAGTTTCTGATTCAGGAGGGGTGGGCGGCACCTGAAAATTGGCCTTAACAACAGTGCTCCCAGGGGCTGCAGCTCCTGCCATGAGGAGAACCAGACTTTGAAAACGACCTCTCTCGGTCACTGAGATGGGTTCCCCAGAGACCCCCAGAAGACAACTTTATTCTGTATAAGGCACTCTGATCTTACAGAAGTTTCAGGTCTTGGTTTGCTTCTGTGGCTAAGCTGTGTCTTTGACCAGACCTGAGCGGTTTCTTCAAGCTCAAGCCCACAATTTAAAGACATAATTGCCACTCAGAAGACAGACCTTTTGTGGTCATGCAACCTTCTTCCCCATTCCAGGACGTCTGCTGTGTGCAGCTCACCACAGAGGGGGTCTTGCAGAAAATCACAGATGAGCCTGTCAAAGGGCACTTCATTCTCACCTCCGGGGGCCTCAGCTTCAGGCCTAGAGCCATGGAGGGAGAGGCCTGGGCCCAGTGCCACACTCCACAACTGCCTTGATCAAGATTGGCCACCCAGCCCCCGACTGGTTCCCTGAGGCCTTGAACTTGAGAAGCTTGACAGGCAGGTCTGAACGAGTGAGTGAGTTATTGGAGATCAGAGAGTAGAAGTGCCGATTTTTTTTCTTCCTAGATGAGGGAATGGACTATCTTTGTGTGAGGGTGGGGATGAGTCCTGTTGCTATGTTAAGCAGAAGGACCAACCAGTCCATGGGTCAGGCTGTCAGTCGAAGTGCACCACAGTTCACTTGAGAAGGCAGGTGCAGGGGGACCTTTCACTCGACTTCTCTGGTCACAGCTGGGTGACCCTGAATGGCCTTCTGTGCTAGAGAGGTGACAATTCCTTACAGGCTTGACTCAGGGGTTAAATGAGACGGTGTCATGTTCCTGTGCATACTCCGTGCTCAGCAAATGTTGCTGTTACCATCTCAGGAGGACAGATAGGAACTATGATTTCACTCTGCAAACAACCTAAACACCACTTCCCTACACCGCCTCCCTACACCCTGACCTCACACCCCCACCCCACCTCCTTCAAGCCTCTGTGGCCTTCTGCTCACAAGAGTTGGCTTCTAATCAAAAAGCACCCATTTGGCCCCAAACATGAGTTCACTGTAGTAACCAACCCATATTTAAGCACTTATTCATTGGGTAAGCTCAATGTTGTCTGATATTGATATAATAGGATCCATGAAACAGAGGAACAATTAAACGCCCAGTGATGTGACCCTGAGGATAGAGTCCAAGACCTTGGACATACTAACAAGGTGCACTTGCAATGCTGGGACTTGATTTTTGAAACAGGGTCTAACTGTAGGAACCCAGGTTAGCTGTGAACTCAAAATCCTCTTGCTTCAGCCTTCAAGTGCTGGGGTTAAAAGTATATGTTACCACACCCAGAAACGTATTTTATTCTCGGTTGTGATTTAAAGAAAAAAAAACAAAAGTTCTGTAACACACAAATGGTCACCTCTTTTATTTTTAGTGCTGAGAATGGAACCAGGGTCTCGGGTATACAGAGCCAGGCTCCATTTAACCCCAACTCATTATATCCTTTTTTTTTTTTAATCTTTTTGAGACAGGACTTCACTATGTAGTCTTGGCTGGCCCTAAACTCACAGAAATCCACCTGCCTCTGTCTCCCACACGCTAGAATTGAAAGCATTTCTGTCATCCCCAGCAGACCGCTTTCAAAAATTAATTTCCAAATTGCATTCTTTGTTTTGAAGCGGGCACACATGTGCCCCAGCCTATGTCAGAGGACACCTTAGGGGAGTTGGCGCTCTCCTTCCACCGCACTGAATCCAACAGGCTGCAAGGTTTGGCATCGAGTGCTCTCACCTGCTGAGCCCTTGCCAGCCACTTTAACCCGCTTTTGAGCACACAGTTCTGCAGTGTGAGGTATGTTCACACTGCAGTCCAGAACTCTCAGTGTCTTGTCATTCATTTTCACCTCGTGTCCTTGGAGACTGGATTGTGTCTTATATCCATGGCATCATTCTGCTCTTCAGAGGCTGTTTCTACTTCCCAGTAGCTGCTGTGTGACAGGGACTATCAACATGACTTGTAAGTCCCCTGCTCATGGAGCAAGACTGAGAGGGAGCTGGGCCCTGCCTGCTGGCCACCTTAGGGAGTGAATAGAAACAGGCAATAAGAGAGCAGACCAGAGTCAGGGAAGGCTTGTCTGAGAGGAGGCCTTGGCACAGAGCCCTGAGGTACTATAAGAAGATGTTATAAGGAGGTGGACCTTCCCTCCATCTTGTATTGTGGTGGTTTTGGCAAAATCCCACCATCTCTCTGACATCAGTAGACTCTTCACCAGATAGGGCAGCGGTAGGCTCTCTCTCGGTTTCACTGCCTTTATTTTCATGAGGTAATGCATGCAGAGAGCCCTTGGCACTGTGCTGAGCAAATGTTGGCTTTTGTAATTACTGCAGGGAAAGGAAGGCAAAAGCAGTAACTGCTAAGTTTGCACTCTTAGCTACAAGGTTGCCTTGGAAAGCGAGTTCCAGGATGGGACAGGACTGTTTACAAAGAGAAACCATGTCTGAAAAATGAATGAAAGAAAGAAAGAAAGAAAGAAAGAAAGGAAGGAAGGAAGGAAGGAAGGGAGGGAGGGAGGAAGGAAGGAGGGGTGGGAGAGGGAGGGGGAGGGATAGAGGGAGGGAAGAAAGGAAAGAAAAGAAAAAAGAAAAGAAGACTGTTACAAATGGATTTTCTCAGCTCTATAACAGAGTAGTTGGGTGTCAGAATAACTCTTCTGAGACTTGACTGCCAAGGAATGTGCTCCTTCCTCCACAAACACCTCAGAAAGCTTCCTACAGCTCCCATTGGCTGCAGAGCGAAGGCCAAATTCTCACAGGCTTTCCTCCAAACACGCATTTTCTGTCCCCTTCACTTCTTTTCAGAATGAGCCAGTGAGGAACTTGGGTTCAAGTCCCAGCTCTGCCACTTGCTGGTCGCCACCTCGTGCAGCTCGCTAATCCTTTCTTTTGTGTAGTTTGCTTTCCCACCCATAAAATGAGGTGGAAGAAATAACCATGCCGTTGAGCTGGTAGGAATTTCAGCTTCTGCGTATGAAGGTACATAACATGGCATACGTGGGAGAGAGACAGAGAGGTGGGGGTGGGTGAGGGAGAGCATTCTAGGGAATTCTGATTGCCCTTTCTTGCTTCTTTTCTTGAATGTCTCCCTCTGAGGAATTCTTGACATCCATCCAGATTCAGCTTTCTATGCCAGCCCTTCCAAGAAGTCTCTCACAAATAACTGGTTGGTCACCTTCCCTCCTTGGTGCCATGACCTTTCTGAGGACCAGCCTCTCCTCTTGTCACTTTCTCCATCCATAGCATGACTGTCTGGCTGCCCCTATCCTAGTGGGAGAGAGGTGAGAGGTGCTGGGTTTAATATAGAAGGTATTCTCTCTCTCTCTCTCTCTCTCTCTCTCTCTCTCTCTCTCTCTCTCTCTCTCTATGTGTGTGTGTGTGTGTGTGTGTGTGTGTGTGTGTGTGTGTGCGTGTATTTGTGCCTGTGCTACATGTGAATATCAGAGGACAACTTGTGGGAGTTGGTTCTCTCCTCTCTTTCCATTATGTGAGACGCAAGGACCATACTAATCATCAGGTTTGGTGGCAAATGCCTTTAGCTTCTGAGCCACCCCCACTCCCAACCTTTCCTTCCTCCTTCCCTCTCTCCTATGTTTTCTTGAGAGAGGCTTTCAGGTAGTGCAAGATGGCCTTAAACTCACTGAGTACCCAAGAATGACCTTGAACTTCCAATCTTCCTGTTTCTATTTCCCGAGTGCTGGGTTCACAGTATGCACGGCATGGTGTCTTTTCTCTTAACATTCTGCAAGTTCCCAGCACTTGTGTGTGGAGCTGGGTGTGAAAAAGAGAAAGGGAGAAGCTTACCTACTTTCCCTCCAGCCACCTGCCACTTGCAGCTGTGTTATGGGGTGAGTTAAGTCCTTTCAAATTCCTAGGTTGAACGTCTAACCCCCACGGTATGTCTATATTTGCCATGGAGCTTTTAAAGTGGTGATGAAACTTAAAAAGTGAGAAAGCTTACCTCCCCCATGAAAGCTGTCCTTGTAAAGGAGGAAGCAGGGAGAGAGAACAGGGTGTCCTGCTCACAGGCAAAGGACAGGCAGGAAGAGCACAGCAGCCACTTGCCAGCCCAAGGGCAACCTCAGTAGAACCAACTCAATGCTGAAACATTGCCCATGGTCTTCTAGCCTCCAGTGAGAAAATGCATTCCACTATTTGAACTATGAAGCTTGGCACCTTGTTAGGGCAGCCCTGGCTACCTGACTGAAGGAAATGAAGAAGAAGGGACCAGCAGGCAGAGGAGTGTGGGGAAGATGGGTAGAGAGCTGAAGAGCCCTTCCAGGATTGCGATGAGGGGAACAGGGGCCTATTCTTCCCACCCAATGGGAATGAATGACTTCTGCTAGGGCTGATATATTATTTTATTCCAAACAAAGGTTTCCCAAACTCTCTACAGATGCACTCCTATATTAAACCATCTACTTTAGGGGTTGGGGATTTAGCTCAGTGGTAGAGCGCTTGCCTAGCAAGCGCAAGGCCCTGGGTTCAGTCCCCAGCTCCAAAAAAAAGAAAAAAGAAAAAAAAGCCATCTACTTTAGGAATCCTTCCTCATTATTTGTTTAAAGGCAAAATGGGAGAGGGCAGGTGGCTCAGTGGTGCTTGCTGCCAAGGCTGATGACCCTTCTGTGGCATGCATATACTCTCCTCACTCCATACAATAATTAATTAATCAATTAATTAAATGTAAGAAGAAATTAAAGGCAAAAATGTAGCTGGGAGTGGCGATGCCCATCTATGAAACCAGAACTTGGAAGGTAGAAGCACAAAAATTGCCATGAGTTTGAAATCCAGTCTGTGTAACATAGTGATCCAGGGTCTGCATAGTGAGGCCATAGCTCAAAAAAACCAACTGGGACTGGGAGGATGCCTCAGTGGCTAAAGACACTTGCAGCTAAGCATGACAACCTGAGTTCAATCCCCCGGGGCCCACATGGTAGGAGGAGAGAATCAACTCTTGCAAGTTGTCCTGTAACATCTGCAAGCACATTGTGACGCTCGCGCACACACACACACACACACACACACACACACACACACACACACACACACAAATTTTTTTTCAAGACAGATGGACACAGGTTCCACCTAAGTACATCTGACTTTTTATTGTTATTTGAGACAGGGTCTCACTATGGAGATCAGATTGGCTTTGGACTTTCCATCCCTCTGCCTCAGTCAGTCCAGTTCAAGATTATAAGTATGAATCTACATTTTCACCTCCACTTTTAATAACACAGTCATCCATGAGTGTCTGGGGCAGAGAGAGGCTGAAAAGTTGGACCTACCACCATGGGGCCTTGAACTATTAGCAAATGAGCTTGATTTTCCTGACACTATTCCATGGATTAGCCAACCCCCTTCCTCGACTTACACACACACACACACACACACACACACACCACACACACACACACACACACACACACACACACACACACACACACCTCTTTCAGGCTTAGCTGATCTTATCCTCTGCAGTTGCCTCCAGACTGGACAGGAAGGGAGGCAGCAGCAGATCAAAGCAGCCACATTCTTCCCTCCCAGCCTGCCACCAGCACATGACACTCCTCCCACCTGGACAGGTGGCCACTTGAATGAGTGAGGGCACTTGAATGAGTTGGTTGCTTGCCATGGGTGCCCCCAAGTCATCCATCCATTGGAACCAGATGACAAGGCTCCTGGCCCTGGTCCTGGTAAAGAGGTGTTCTCCCACAGACTGGGAAAGGCCCAGGATAGGGTGCTCTGGAGATAGAAGAGAATAAACAACAGGAGATGAAAGACATCAGAGTGGAGAGGGCCACCACAGCCACCTCTTCTGAAAGCCATCTTTGGCTCTCCCTGTCCTCAGGCATGGCCAGAGTCACCTCCAGAAACTGTAGGAGTAAGTAAGTGTGTGAGCTGGCAGGAGGTCCTGGGTAGGCTCTGCAAGTTGGATGACCACTTCTTTTGTTTGTTTGGTTTCTCTTTAATTGAAAATAAAATTATAAAGTAACAAAAATTGAAGTAAACGGGGACAGATATTAGAACATAAGTGTATGCCTGATTGTATGTTCTTTTGTAAACCTGTTTGGCCAAGTAATAGAAACTTGATCTCAAGCAACTGAGTCGCTCGTTAAACCACTCCCGACCGCCTCTCAATTCTAGGAAGACAATGTTAAAAAAATAATAATAATAAAATAAGTTTTCTCAGCTTGATGATACATGCTAGAATTCCAGCCAGCATCAAAGAGGCAGAAGGATTGCCATGAGATTGAGGCTAGCATGGGCTACATAGTGAGTTCTAGAACAACCTGGGCTATATTGTTAGATGTTTTTTCTTAAAAACAACACCATTAACAACAATCCAACTATATTTCCTGCTGTCCTCCCACCATTTCCCACTAACAGTCAATTTTTTTGCATATTCTTTCAAATCTACAGAGACTATATCCAGGACCTAAATCCTTGCTGTTCAACCCCTCTTATAAAGTGATTCAGGGGGCACATACTACCTCTGTACATCCCCCTGCAGGCTTGGTCATTTCTAGATTACCTATCATGACCACTATGCTATAGGTGTCTACTGTATTGCTTAAGAAATGATGATGAGGTCGCTGTACATGTTCAAGACAGACACTACTTTTAAAAACAAATCTGATCTGAGCTTGCTTGACTCCACAGATGATACAAGAAGCCAATTGTATTTTTATTTATGTTGGTGGGGGGAGGGAGAGAGAGCCATTACATGCCCATGGCTGTCAGAGGGCAACCTCTGGGAGCCTGTTCTCACCTCTACCTTCTCTGAGAAAGGCACCTCTTGTTCCCCCTGCTGTGCGTCCATGTATATCCTAGGCTAAGCAGCCCAAGCTTCCAGAGGCTTTCTTTGGTCTCTGAGCCATCCGTTTTGTGGTGGGGGTGCTAGAGTTGTGGGCATGAGCCACTACTTGTGGCTTTTTGACATGGGTTCTAGTCATCAGGTTGGTGTGGCAAGTGTTCTTATTCCTGACCCATCTTGCTAGCCCTACCTCATAATCTCAATTTTCCAAGTAGAAATGCTGCCTAGAGCCCTCTCCTACACTGCTGTAAGACTAAAACGCGCTTACTATATTTTTGGGATATAAACAATATATGTTCACCATGAGAACATTGTAAAACACAGATAAATGTTAAAATATTATCAATATTTTAGGGAAGGACCTCCCTGACCTATAAATATTGATAAATATAAAACATAGATAAAAATGTTTAAAAATATTATCCTTAGTCACCCAAGCTCTTGCTTCCAAGACGTAATCACAATAAACACCCCGGGTAATTCCCAGATGATCTTTCTCCTATGTACATAGCTGTATGCAATCCTACAGGTTGTTTTAATACGGGGATGGGAGGTACTGGGTCTCACCATGTAGCCCAGGCTGGCTTAAAACTCTCCATCAGCCTCCAGAGAACTACAATTACAAGTGTGTGTCACCAGGACCAACTCTACAGATATGTATGCATGTACGTGTGCACGTGTGTGTGAGTATGTGTGTATGAGTGTGTGTGCATGTGTGCATGTGAGTGTGTATGAGTATGTTTGTATATGAGTGTGTGAGTATGAGTGTGAGTGAGTGTGTGTGAGTATGTGTGCAAATGTGTGTGTGTGTGTGTGCGTGCGTGTGCTTGCATGCATGACATGCTCATAAGAGGACAACCTTGGCTATCACTCCTCAGGTGCCTCTACCTTTTGTTACATGGAACTTTGCCAAGCAGACTTGACTACCTGGCTGTAGCGTTTCTAGAGATCCAGCTCCTGTTGCAAGATCTCAATGGGGGTGACAAGCACTGTCCTCCATATCTAGCTTTTATTTGAGTTTAGGGATCAAACCCCAGTCCTCACACTTGCAAAGGAAGTGCTTGCCCAACTAAGCCACCTCCCCAGACCCCACAGATTATTTTACATAATACATAACCACCCTTCCTAATGCCCTCCAGAATTCCTGGGTGCCTGGTCCGTGCATAGCATGCCAGGAACTTTATTCCTACCTATCACATATTTAGATTTCCTCTCTGTGAGGATCTACATTGCTATAGAAAGGCTTGACAGAGAGGATGGGACTGCCATGGGTGTGGTTACCTTTCTAGAGCCAGTTGTGGAACTTAATCACCAGGTGCCCAAGGAAATGACAGGTGCTTCCTTGAATGGCCATTCAAGGAAGGGCTGGGACATGGCACGGTGATGGAGTGCTTCTACAGCATGCTGAAGGCCCTGGGTTGCCTCACAGCGCCTCCAGAAAACTAAGTTTCCTAAGTTTGAGATGGTGATGTATGACCATAATCCTAGTACTTCAGAGTCTGAGGCACAGGAATATGGCATATCCCATGCCAGTCCCTGGGGATGGGGGGAGGTTATTAAAGAGATAAAGATGTAGCCCAGTGGTAAAATACTTGTCTAGCATGACACAAGGCCCTGGGTTCAAGCTCTAGTCCTGGTCTGGACAGGGCAACCAGTTAGTCTTTCTGACAGCTCTGGCCAGCTGAGGTCTTAGAGATTAGAAATTTCAGTCTGGGTTGGCTAGGCACGTGTCAGGCTGTTCCTGGAATGGAGGCCTATGTAATCCTAGGCTGGGTAGCAGAGAAACCTACAAAACAGGTCAGGCTCAGATCCACCAGGCGTGACCACTCAGGGGGCGGGAACAGCACATCAAGCTGTCAGGCAGCAAGGCCTCTTATCTGGGGAGTGAAGAGAGGAGAAGGCTCCTGACGAATGTGTCTGCCTGGGAGAGGGTACTGGTGGCTTTCAGGTAGCACACATGGCACTGTTTCTCATCTCCTTCATAATTGTTTATGTTGAGGTGGATTAGAACACATATATAATTAGTAACATCCAACCTGTGATTTAGTGGATATTGTTGCTTAGGACGAAGCTAAAGTGGGTATTTAAGCAAAACCAGGAGTGAGTCAACTGAAAGAAAGATATTAAGTAAATGACAGTATAATTGGTTCCCAAAGGCAGCTCATGTCATATCATGATGACTGGTCTCAAAGGCATCCTAGTACACGAAGCAGCCAGGGACAGGAAGAGAGGAGGTTGTTGTTGAAGACCCTCTGGACCACTTCTGTCTGCGAGATAACCTTACGGAATTTTTTAACCATTCTGTGAGCTAAACTCCAGAAGCCAGAAGATTCTAGAAATGAGTAGTCATCACAGATGTGCAGCTCAAAGGGGCCTAGTTTTGTGAACGCAGAACTCCTGCCTCACAACTTGTGCCAAATGCCTCTGAGCTGGGAGCTGGGCTCTCCCTGTACACACTCTGGCTCTGGCAGAGTTTTGTTTTTCGTTTGTTTGTTTGTTTGGTTGGTTGGTTGGTTGGTTGGTTGGTTGGTTGGTTGGGTTGGGGGTTTGTTTTGTTTTGAAATAAGGTCAAACACAATTCTTCTGCCTCAGCCTCCCGAGTGCTAGAACTGTATACATCTGCTGGCACCACATCCATTCGAAGTTGGGAATTTGTTTGGTTTGTTGGAACTCACTAAGTAGCTGAGGCTGGCCCTCCTATCTTCACCTCCCAGGTGCTGGAGTCACAAGTCTATACCTCCATGCCTGTCATTACTTCTCAGGTGGAGCTATATATTTAAGAGTTTATGTAGAGTTGGACTGTCATGTTGGCTCCCCACTGTTGATGGTGACATTGGTCTCATAATATTCTAATGCCCCTGAGCTTTGGACTCTGAGCTCTTGGCTAGAACTAGTAAAAACTAACTCAGAAAACAGATGGTACATGGCCACCAGAAAGGAGGGTCACAAGATCTGGGGCCCAGAATGTCCTTCATCTGCAGAAAGTGCAGCTTGTCAATCCTGGTCACTTCTCTTGTCATGACTTTCACTGTTGAGCAAAGCGAGCTCCCATTATAATTAATGCTACTCTCTAGTAATGCTGCAATTAGGAAGGCAGCCGGCTGGCACTCTTAGCCATAACTAAGGAAGGACACGGTGAGATAACACGACAGGAGGAAGTTGTTTTAAAGGGGAGGGAAGGAAGACGAAGGGAGAGAAAGAGGGCAAAGGAAAACAGGAATGTGGAGAGGGCAAAAGGGTTGGATTTGGGGGCCAGACATGGGTGTGGTGTTGACTTGGGAATGATTTCCCAATAAAAGCTTAATGCATTTAAAATATTTAGAGCCAATCTGGCCCTTGAATGAAAAGTATTTTAAAAGACTGTGTCAAACTTTGAAATCAGGAAATAGACATGAGTGACTTCATCCCCTGCTCCTGCAGTGACTGGGGCCTTTGCACCGAGGACAACCCCTCGCTGCACTTGGAGCTGGACTGAGCTTGTGCCTGTAGGCCAGGCGCCACATCCTGTCAAACACCAAAATTCTCTCTTGCTCTTCATCCAACATCATTTACCTACAGCAACTACAGACTTGCATTCCATTTGTCTCATTGGCACGATGCCAATTGACAAATCCACAAAGCCATTGTCCATTTGTAAAATTTGTCTATTTAGTTTGGGTTTTTTGAGAAAGGATCCCAAGTAGCTCAGAATGGTCTTTAAATTGTCATATGGATGAGGGTGACCGTCAACTCCTGATTGGTTGTGGAATTTTGCACAAACCACCACACCTGACTCTCGTGTCCACTTTAAACAGATGCCGTCGTCATCGTCGTCGTCTTCTTCTTCTTCTTCTTCTTCTTCTTCTTCTTCTTCTTCTTCTTCTTCTTCTTCTTCTTCTTCTTCTTCTTCTTCTTCTTCTTCTTCTTCCTCTTCCTCTTCCTCTTCCTCTTCCTCTTCCTCTTCTTCCTTCTCCTCTTCTCTTCCTCTTCCTCTTCTTCCCCTTCCACCTCATCCCCCTCCTCCCCCTCCCCCTCCTCCTTCTCCTTTTGTTTGTTTGTTTGTAAGCCAGTATGGCCTTTCACTTACCTAAATTCTTGAGTGGATAAAAGCCAACAGGAACCGATATGCATAGGATGTTGTGAGCCACATACAGTTCCAAACACCCTTGAATGAAGACATACTATTGTCTCCATAGCTCAGATAAAGGGATGGAGAGGCACAGAGACACCATGTAGCTTCCCAGGGTTGCACAGCTTTCCTGTATTCACACCTGAAGCTTGGCTCCAGGAAGAGACTTTGGATAAGCCTTTCTTGAAAGTTCTGTCTTTGTTGTATTATCTTTCTCCTCTTCCTCCTCCTCCTCCTCCTCCTCCTCCTCCTCTTCCTCTCCCTCCTCCTCCTCCTTCTTCTTGGAACTAAGGGATGGGACTCTTTCTTTTTTGAAAATATGGCCCTTCTCATTCGAGGAGTACTGACTGTGTCTCTTGCCAGAAGCCAGTATTTAGCAACAACATTCAGGTTCTACACAGTGTCATAGAGCAGGCAAGAGGAAGTCACCTTCAGTCATAGCTGAGGGCTCACAACTGGGCCTGGAAAGCGTGTGCTGGTGCTGAGTTGCCATCACCTCCCTCTCCCCTTGTAGCTCAGCATGCACTCTGTGTGGGCACTTATGGTACTCAGATGGTTAGGGAGGAAAACAGGTAGAAGCACCCATCCCTAGAGGTATTGCATGGTACATACAGTATTGACCAAACCTTGCAAGGAGAGAGGATGTAAAACCACTGGATCCTGAGGTGTCTACTCTCTGTGTGGTGCCAGGGTGGGCGCATGCATGTAGAAGCCTGAGGTTGACATCAGGAATCATCCTCAAATCACTCTTCCACCTTACTCAATGATGCCTCTTAGTCAAGCCCAGAGCTCATGGATATGGCTACTTTCCATAGACAGCTTGCTCTAGGAATCTCCTGATTCTGCCTTCTGGGGCTGCCCTGCTCAGTTGGTATTTTTGTAGGTTCTGGAAATCCAAATCTCAATCCTCAGTTTACACAGCCATCACTTAACCACTGAGCCATCTCCCTAGTCCAAGGAAGACAGTTTTGATTTGACTGGGAGGAAGGGAAAGTGCAGGATGTTCTGGAGTTTGGAGAGGGGAGAGTGTGAAGGTTCTCTGACCCTCAACGTATTGTAACCAGCCTTTTACAGGAAACACACACTGCTTTGCCAACTGCACTGTTCTACCCAGGCTGCTGGAATAAAATGCCAGTATTGGTGGCATACAAGCAGCAGGGGGTTATTACAGTTCTGGAATTTGGGAATGTAAGATCCATGGGTCGGCGCATCCTGTCTGGGGAGGGTCTCCTCCGTGGTTCACAGGAGTCTTCCTTCTTGCCTAACATCCTTACATGAATGCCTTCCTCAACACCCCAGGGTTATCAGGGACCATCACTCTGACTAATTCAGTTCCTGGTGTGAATGATAAGAACCATATCAGCTAGCATCCCTGACATCTGCCTGTCAAAGACACTGTGTGCAAGAGTTCCCATGGGGTGGCTCACTGGGCCCTGACAACAACCCCAAAGGCAGAAAGACTGTTATCCCCACTTGCAAAGGAAGTTAAGACCAAGAGAGTCCGGGTTAGCTCTCAGCCACTGATAAAATCTCTGAGACAATTAACAAAGGAAGAATTTGTTAGACTCATTGCTTCAGAGCGTTCAGTCCACGGCTGCTTGGCCCCTCGGCTTTCAGCCTGGTATAGTCCAGTCTGACAGTAAGGTATGATGGAGAAGGCCTGCTCAGTGTCCAGGAACAAAGAGAGGAAAAGGGAGGGACCAGAGTCCTGGTATCTCTTTAATGCGGCCCCAGTGACCTAACTTCCTTCCACTGAGCCCCAGCTCCTCAAGGTGCTGTCATTTCTCCATAACGCCACAGACTGGAGACCAGGCCTTCAATATGTGACTTTTAGGGTGCATCCGAGATCTAAACCCATTTTTATCACGGACTGAGCCCTTCTCTAAGGGTGCAGCAAAATCACCCATAACTGGGTTCCAATTGTACCACCTGCCTCTAGATATAGACAGTGGTCATAATGTGAGTGTATCTATGCTATGAATGGAAATATGTGATGCCCTCTGACGGCGCCCCCTGTCATGAAGGATAAGGTGACTCCACTATCACCCCATCACTGGATGAGACCAGAGAGCACCAATGACATGCTCCTCAGGAGCAATGCCACCCAGAGCATTGGGCCCAAAGGACATCCCATATTACTCATTGCCATTGCTCCTGTATGTCCCGAGAGGAAAGGGGTCTGTCTGTGACCTGCCACAGAGGACAGGGTGACATCAGCATGTCATTGCCACACATGTTAGAATTCCAGAGCTGGGATGAGTATCCGTTAAAGTGCTCCTATGACAGCACTTGATGGTTTCTCCCCATCATAGTACACAAAGAATGAAGTAGCAGCAGCACGAGCCACAGTAACTACACAGGGAAGGGTAGGGGCAGGGCTCAGGGCTACACGGCTTGCCTGGCATGCCCAAGGCTGAGGGCTCCATACCCTCCACGGCAGAGAGACAGGGAGAGAGAAAGTGAGAGTGGGAACCAAAAGAGGCAATGTACCTCTTTTGTTGGGTTAAATCCTGAGCAAAAAGGTAAATAAATAAAGATAAACATATAAACAAAAATAAATAAATGAGCACAAGCCAATAGATGCTAGTGCTCCCCCCTCCTCTTCCTGCTAAGCATCAAAACCACAGCCTCATACATGGTAGACAAGTACACTACAACTGACCTCAAACTAGTAATCCACCTCCAAGTAGTAATCCTCCTGCCTCTGCTTCTGGAACACTGGGATTACTACTGGCTGACATGCCAGAGCTCCCCCTCTCCCTCCTGTACACTATACATCAGCTCAACTGCTGCCAGTGAGTCTCCCCTCCCAGAAGGCAATGCCAGAAGCCACCTTTGCTACCATCTCCACCTGTAAGTGCTGAGCTTGGCTGTCTGAGAGAACACCTAGACATTGGCACACTGCAGGCTTGGGTGAAGGAGGCACATGTGTGCACACCAAGGCAGCCGCCCATTGCTACATTTGTTACTTCCCCAACACCCACGGGAACAGGTGCAAGGTGTCAGGTGTCCTTTGAGCCTGTGAGTGAGCAATGGCTGGTTTCTATTTCCAGATCTGCTCTGACTCACCGAGACCATTGCACACGCCCCTCTGCATTCTCATTACCTTCTCTGAGAAATGGGCCTAATTATTATCTGGGCCAGGATGCTCAAAAGGATGGCATGCAAACACACACTAACACAGAAGAGAAATGCCTTGGAGGCCTCTGGACACGTCTCGTGTCCTTGAACAGCAGGCGCGTCAGCCAATCAGAAGCAACGGGAAGGTGAGCTTCTCTTACCTTAAGCTTATCTTAACTCTTGGAAGTTAAACCCAGAGCATCCCACATGTTAGGCAAGTATTCCACCACTGAGCCACATGCGTGGCCTCTGGCTTTTTACATTTTTATTTTGAGTCGTGTTCTCACTGAGCCTGCTCTGAAATTTGCTGTGTAGACCTTGGACTCACAGAAATCTGCCTGCCTGTGCCTCCCAAGTGCAGAGGTTAAGAGTACACACAACCATACTTGCCAAGAGGATTTTTGAATGGCTCCCAAAATAACCTATTTTTTGAATGGTTGTGCTTCAAACTTGTTATTTCACACATACAATGCCCACTTAGTGTCCACAGCACCTCTCAGGCTGAGGCTACATTGATTTCAGTGACAAAAGTCAGTTCAGTTGGTGTATTCTTTTTTTTTTTTTTTTTTTTTTTTTTCGGAGCTGGGGACCGAACCCAGGGCCTTGCGCTTCCTAGGTAAGCGCTCTACCACTGAGCTAAATCCCCAGCCCCCAGTTGGTGTATTCTTACATGTTACACAAATCAGTCAGAAATGCTTCAGGGGCTCAGTAGACATGGTGGTGACCTATGGGTGACAGGTGACTCAGAAACCATTGGACTGCTACTTGTAGTATCAAATGTAAAGCATTTACAGAAAACCCTCCTATTAGAGGTTCTGTTTTATTTGCTGTGAGCGTATACACATGACACGGTGTTCTGGCATGACTCTGAGAGGTCCCACAGGCCCACACTCTGAAGCTCTGAATGCTTGCCCTGCTGCTGGTAATGCTACTGGGGAGGATGGAACCCTGGTGATGTGGCGCCTACTGGTACAAGCAGCTCTCAATGGGCTCCAGCCAGCTACCCCCTCCCAGCTTCCCTCCCCGCTCTTTGGTCCACCGTGCTGCAAGAAGCTGAGCTGCACTCTCCAGCTGCCTCATGATGCTGTGGACCGGATAGAAAGGACCACTGTGATGGACTGGAGCCCTCTGAAACTGAGCTCAAACAAACCTTTCCTCCCTTAAGATGCAGCTGTCAAGTAGCTAAACCACAAAGTAAGGTCATGGCAACGTTTTTCTGTAAAGGGTTAAATAGTTAGTATCTTGAGTTTTGTGAACTATATACATCTCAATCTTTTCCTTGTAAGACTGTAAAATTAGCATCATGCCAGGTGTTGTGGTTTTTGCCTTTAAATTCCAGCACTGAAAGACAGAGGCAGGTGGATCTCTGTGAGTTCCGGGTGCAGTACATAGTGAAACCCTGCCCCCCCCATAAATGATTCAAGTGCATCATCATGGTCAGCTTTTATTTGCACGGGTCTCAGAATCCAAACTGGAGTGCTTAACCCCAGGACTTAGGGGTACAGAGATATGTAGGAAGGCCCTGGTGACCAGCCTAAGCCAAAACCAGCAAGCTCTAGGTTCAGTGAAAGACCATGTCTCAAAAATTATTGTGGAGCAATCGAGGAAGATCCCAGATGTCAACCAACCACAGGTACAAACATGGGTGCTCGTACCCACAAACATACACAACACACATACAAGAATGGAGAATTCGCTCAGTGAAACAGGCCATGAAGTACACTTTGAGCTGTAATTCGCAAAAAGTGGGGAATTTATAGCGTGTACTAGATGCCAGGGCCCCATTAATCGATTGAATTTATTTACTAATGGCTTTGTTGATTTACTCACCCCTCCCATTTTTGATGTCTTCATGAACCCATAGAATTTTAATACACAATGTATGTATCTCCATTCAGTGCAAATCTTTCCCCCCACCTTGTAGAGGCGCTAAAAGTGCCCCACTGTTGGTGATGGACGACTTTTCCCAGACAACCTTCTGACAGACACCAACAGACTTTGATATTTCCCTTTCTTTCTAGTGTGATGGTAACTCATGATTACTTTGTAGTTCCTACAACAAAGCCAGTATCAATCGTTTGTCTAGGAAGACCTGGTTGCTTTAGTCAGTTGTGGTACACAGACACCAAGAGGCAGGTGCTGGGATGCACATAATACTTGAGGAATCAGAGTGATGCTCAAAGATTCTGATGGCTCCCTCAAACTGTCCTTTAAGCCAAGTGTGGTGCTACACACCATAATCACAGTGCTCAGCTGGCTGAGGTGGGAAGATCCCATGAGCCCAGGAGTCCCGGACCGGCCTGGGGAGCAGAGTGAGACTTCACCTGTTAGAAACAAAGCCTCACCTTCAGCTTCTCTTGTCTAGCACAGTCAACCCCACCCCTGACAATGAGATTGCCTGGTTCTTGAGAACAAAGCCTCAGTCATGTTCTGTGGCATCCCAGCAAAGACACAACCATGGAAACTTTCTCAATAACCAGAGTTAAACCTGCTCAGGTTAATTGTCAATTAAGTATCAAACCCAAGCCTCTTATATTTAATTCCTCAAGTTATCTGACAACACAAAAATAAATACAGGGGACTTACATGGAAAAATTTCTGAAATTTACAGCAATCACAAAGTCAGCCAGTGTAAGGAAAGCAGCCAGTAAGGAAGCTAAGTACTATGGGCTGGGTATAAAACATCAGCAAATGTGGGCTGGGTATAAAACATCTGCAAATGGAATGAGTTAGGGGAAATGGGGGACACTTACAGCAGCTACTGCCTTGCTGGGTTTTCTTTTGCAAAGTTAAAAAAACTATATTTTTATTTAATGCAGAATCTCACACAAGTGAAATGACAATGGCATTTTGTCCAAAGTTTACTGAACTATAGTTTACATACAATAAAAAAAGCTAGAGAGATGGCCCAGAGGCTAAGAGCCTTTGCTGCTCCTCCAGACAACCTAGACTGGATTCCCAGAACCCACATGGCAGCTTACAACTATCAGCAACTCCACTTCTGGGGGATCTGACATCTATATTCATGCAGACATTCATGCACACATGTAGGTAATTTTATAACTTTTAAAAAGTAGTCCTTATAAATATATAGATTAATGCATCCAAATTAGTCACCATCTCAGGGACAATCTAAACCGGTCCATCATCTCCTGAAGATTCTTCAGTGAAACTTTTCTAGCCAGCCCTCTCCTCTCAAAGGCACAGTAGTCTCCAGTCTGCTCTCAGTTTGGCCAGGGCTTTCTGAGAGGGAATTTTACAGGGTGTTCTTTTTTCTGACCTTTATTCAGCATGGTGATTGTGCATAACCATCCATGTTGTAATGTGCATTAATCATTGATTCCTGTTTATTGCTGAATAGTATTCCACTGTGGATATTGCAAATTTTCCTTTATGGATAGATGGAAAACTAAGTAGTTTCCTCTTTGAGACCATCATCAATAAGGCTGCTACGAAGGGGCACAGATGCCTTTGTGTATGCGCACACAGTAGGCTCTCTGAGATAAATAAAATTAGAGTTGCTGAGTCATGTGAGATGTCATTCAACTTTATTTCTTAAGGAAATTATTTATTTGAATTTCTATCTTTTTGTTTTGGGGCAACATGTTGTGTATGTGGGGTTTACCATATGGGTTCCAGGGACTAAACTCAGGTTTTCAGGTTTCACAACAGTCACCTTTACCCACTAAACCATCTCCCTAGCCATTCAAATGTATAAGTCTCTCTGCTAGCTAGTTTTATGTCAACTTGAAACAACATAAGAAGAAGGAACCCTAATTATGAAACTGCCTCCAGCCAGACACAGTGGTGGTGTGTGCCTTTAATCCTGGCACTCAGGAGGCAGGGGCAGGCAGATCTCTGTGAGTTCTAAGCCAGCCTGTCTACATAGTGATTTCTAAGACAACCAGAGCTACACAGTAAGACAGAGTCTCAAAAAAAAAGTCTTCATAGATCTGGCTGTAGCTGTAGGCAAGCCTATAGGGTTTCTTAATTAGTGATTGATATGGGAGGGACAGCCCGTTGTGGATGTGGCCATCCCTGATCTGGTAATCCTGGGTTCTATAATAGAGCAGGCTGAGCAAGCCATGGAGAGCAAGCTGGTAAGCAGCACCCTCCATGGCCTCTGCATCGGCTCCAGGCTCCTGCGCCCTTTCCTCCCCTGCTTGCTTTTGGTCACTGCGTTCTACAGTCGCTATTGTATCTGTTAGAAGAGCAGAGAATTGGCCAGCTGAGGAACACTGGGGTTGCGGGAATGTTTGAACACTCACCTTATAGCCATGATGGTTTGGGAGGCCATGGGATTTGATTCCCACAGAGAAGAAAGGCCACAGAGGTGGCAAGGTCCCTAGTGCTCTGGTCCCTTCCTGTTACAGAAGGAAAGACGAGAGTGCTACTGTATGCAGACTGGGCATGAACACACTTGGACAGTGCAGGTGGGGATGCCTGGCTTGTTACATTTGGCTGTTCCGTGGAGAGCTGGGTGCAATGCTGGGTGCTGTTAAAGATTCTAAAGCTACTGCCTTTCACCCCTCCCCAATAGAGCTTGACCTGTTAAGGGAGGAGCCATCGTGTGAATAACTCTAACACAGGGTAAAGAGAGATGAACTCCTTCTGTTAGTCTTAGAACAGTTGTAAATGACAAACTCCTTGTTTGGGTCAGTATGGGGTCAGCATGTCCCACCACAGCATCCCCAGGAGGAAGCAGCCCTCACAGAGAAGTGAGTGGTGTCATTCCAGCTCAGAGTCAGGACAGCTTCGAGGAAGAGAGAGCCTCTGCTGCTGACCTAAGGTGGACTAAGCAGGCAGGACAGGAGGAGCCAAGGGCTGGAGGACTTATGGCAGGTGTAGTAAGGTGGTGCTCACATGCTTGGCATGAGCCCTGTCTCCTGTGTCTCTGGGAGACAGATCCAGAAAGGTCTGAGAGTCTTTCCTGACCTACAGCTACCACCCGATGCTCTAAGCCCACCCACCCCATTCCAACCTGACCTATGGAGCTGCCGGAGTATTCTTTCCAAATCCAAGACGTAATACCACACACACACACACACACACACACACACACACACACACACACACACACACTCCATGCGTACAGCCAGCATTGGGTTTGTCCCTCTGGACCCAATGATTAGCAAAATGAACAAGCTTCCTTACCTTTGCACTCACTACGTAACTGGGAATGACCTTGATCCTTCTACTGGGGTTATAGATGAGCATCTCACACACTCAGTCTGTGTGCTGCTGGGTCCCAAACCCGGGGCTTTGTGTGAGCTGGGTAAGCACTCTGCCAGCTGACTGCATCCTGGCCTAGTTCTTTTCTTTTATTATTTATGTTTTTTGTAGTGTTGGGGATGAGAGTTCAGGATATCAATTCATATTCATACTCATATTCTCTTCTTCATTCCTCTTCTTCTCTTCCTCTTCCCCTTTCTCCTCCTCTTCCTCCTCCTTCTCTGTCCCACCCCTCTCTTTCTGATTATGGAGCCCAAAGCCTCCCACAGGTTAGACAAGTGCTCCCCTACTGCCCTAGACCCCGAACCCTTGCATTTTATGAGACAGGGTCTCACTCAGTAGCCCAAGGTGGCCTGGAATTCATGACAAACCACCTGCCTCAGCTTCCCAAATGATGAGATTACAAGCAGGCACCACCATGCCTACTCAGAGACCTCATTTTTAGCCATCGCCCTCTCATACCTCTAGGACCTCAGGGTGCAGAGCCCCAGCCTTTGTGCTGCTCCCATTCAGAAGGTCAGCATTTCTGCTGGGTTATTTTATCAGCACTAGTCCACGGCGAGTCAGAATGCCACCAGCACCTGCCTCACTTTGGGAGGGCAAGCTGTGGACTTTGCACATTATTTTTTAACCTTCTAGGCAATTCCATAAATTAGCTGTGACAGGGCTTGATATGGAAGTCTGTGACAGAGTATTTGTCTAGCATTCATAGGGCTCCAAATTCTGCTCCTCTGAAAGGAGAAGAGGGTGTGGGGGCTGGGAAAACAGCTCAGCAGGTAAGGCACTTGCTCCTGAACCTGACGACCTCAGTTCAATCTCAGACTCACATGGTGGAAGGAGAAAATACATTCCGAAAGTTGTCCATATGCATGCATGCACTGACACACTCAGGCAAGCGATGATAGATAGATAGATAGATAGATAGATAGATAGATAGATAGATAGATAGATGATAGATAGATAGATGATAGATAGATAGATAGATGATAGGTAGATGATAGATAGATGATAGATAGATAGATAGATAGATAGATGATAGATGATAGATAGATTATAGATAGATGATAGGTAGATGATAGATAGATAGATAGATGATAGATGGATAGATAGATGATAGATAGATAGATAGATAGATAGATAGATAGATAGATGATAGATGGATAGATAGATAGATGATAGATAGATAGATGATAGATAGACAGATAGAAAAGATAGATGATAGATAGATAGATAGATAAGATAGATGATAGATAAAATTTTTAAGTGTTGATTTCAAATTTTTAATGAAATGGGAGAATTAGGTATGCCAACATTTTATATGAGGTAAACCTGGGCTGAGAAATCTAGTAACTGGCCCATTATGCTGGGCATTCAAAAACTTCAGTCACTAGGATGGGTATGGTGGTGCTTGGCTGGAATCCCAGAGCAGAAGAGAGAGGAGAGGAGAGGAGAGGAGAGGAGAGGAGAGGAGAGGAGAGGAGAGGAGAGGAGAGGAGAGGAGAGGAGAGGAGAGGAGAGGGAGTGTGTTTGATTTTCTCATTGTTGAATCCAGAGACACTAGTTCAATTACACTATGGTCACTCATTAAGTGCTTTTCTGTTGGGTGGATAGACGATAAACAGGTGGAAAGTTGACTGAGGTGGGCAAAGGACAGAGGGAGAGAGGGCTGGTCTATGTGACTAGTCTCCAGGCCCATGACCTCCTCAACAGGGTCCTGTGTGATGGTGTCCCATGTCCCAGCAGGTGCCACCATGCCAGTGAAGAAGTACCTGCTGAAGTGCCTGCACAGGCTGCAGAAGGGCCCAGGCTACACCTACAAGGAGCTGCTAGTGTGGTACTGCAACAACACCAACACACACGGCCCCAAACGCATCATCTGCGAGGGGCCCAAGAAGAAGGCCATGTGGTTCCTGCTCACGCTGCTCTTCGCCTGCCTGGTGTGCTGGCAGTGGGGCGTCTTCATCCAGACCTACCTGAGCTGGGAGGTCAGCGTCTCGCTCTCCATGGGCTTCAAGACCATGAACTTCCCAGCAGTCACCGTCTGCAATTCCAGCCCCTTCCAGTAGGTGGTCCCCGGAACAAAGCTGGCTCATCTCTCCCCTCTTTTCTGTCTCCCCTTTGTCCTCGTCCCCCCCTCCCCACAGTCCTTCTATTCTGTTCCTTTCTTCCTTTTTCTTCCTTTCGTTTCTTTCCCTTTTTGCTCTCGTCCTTTCCAACATGTAAGAATTTAAAAGTCCTAAGCTTCCTGAACTTAAAGAAAGCCACAATACAGCTACATCTATATAGTTTTGGAACGGAGGAGAGAGGCCAGCCTCGGCTCTGTGCCTCGGCACTGTTCACCTTCTTTTTAAAAATATTGTATTTGATTTCCATATATATATACCTATATAATTTGGATAATATAAAATTCATTTGGATAAAATCCATTCCCCATTACCTCCCCTCTTCCTTATCGCCCCACCCCGCCTCTTTTCCCTCCCAACTTCACTGTACTCTCTGGCGCTCTGGCTCTCTCTCTTCTCTCTCTCTCTCTCTCTCTCTCTCTCTCTCTCTCTCTCTCTCTCTCTCTCTCCCCCCTCCCTCCCTCCCTCTCCCCACTCTCTCTCTCCCTTTCCCCCTCTCTCTCCCTCTCTCCCCCCTCCCCTTCCCCTCCCCTTCTTACCTCCCTCTCCCTCTCCCTCCCTCACTCCCCACTCCCCTCTCATCCTCTGGTGCACTGAGTACACTTAGTGCTGCCTTGTGTGCATAGATGTACGAGCACGCATCAACTGGAGCACAGACAACCGGCAGACTCTTAGGTTCCAAATTCCTGAAGAAAACCGACCTCCTTCCCCCCGAGTAGCCATTAGTATCTGATAGTTCCTCAGCTGGGAGTGAGGCTGCACAAGCCCCTCCCCACCCCAGGCTGGGATCTCAGTTTGATCTTATGTATCTCTTGCTGGGAGTCCATGAGTGCAATTGTGCATGTCGTATCATAGCAGATATTGTTTGGTTACCGACATTGACTCCCTCTGGCTCTTATAATCTCTCCACCCCCTCTTCTGTGCCTTAGTGCCCTGGGCCTCGGTGGGAAGAGGTACAGGGTTTATCAATTTTGATCTGGGCTCACTAATTAGGATAGACTTGTTGGCTACCAATTTCCGGGATCCATCTCTCTCCAGATCTCCAGTCCTGGGGTTACAAATTTGCTCTACCACACCTTTCTGTATAGGTGCTGAGGACTAAACTCAGGTCCTCATGCCTGTGTATGAAGCAGTTTTCCAACCAAGCCATCTCTCCAGCCCTGCACATATTTTAGCTATATCTATGTCTATAAGCTGCATGCATGACATACACCTAGAACCCCAGCATTCAGAGTCTGAGGCAGGATGGTTCCAGGCCAGCCTGGGTTGTACATCCAGATACACGCAGCAGCTCCTGGTGTGGCATTACTGCATTTATACATTGCATTGGTGTTCATGGAGCATCTACTCTCTGCCAGACTGTTTCCATGGTGGAAATTTTATCAACGAACAGAACCGAGTCCCTGCCCTCTACATAACCCGCCAGAGGAAACAACCATTAGGATTTTTTTTCCAGTTAAGAGCACCAGCTACTCTTCCAGAGGACCTAGGTTCAAATCCCAGCACCCACATGACAGCTCACAGAGGTCTGTAACTCCAGCCTCAGGGAACTCTGTTCCCTCTTCTACCCTCTTCGGGCACCAGGTGTGCACATGGTGAACAGACATACATGCAGGCAGAACGCCCATAGACATAAACCAATTTATTCTTTTAAAAAGGGTGTTGGAAGCTGGAGGGGTGGCTCAGTGGTTAAGGGCAGTTGTCAGTTTTCCAGAGGACACGGGTTTGGTTTTCAGCAACCACATGCAGTTCACAGTCTATAACCCCAGTTCCAGAGAACATGAAATGGTCTTCTAACTTCCGCAGTCACTAGCAAGTGTGCAGTGTACACACATATACAGGCAAATAATACATATGCATAAATAATAATTTTCTTTAAATTTTAAGACCTACATTTTAAAAGATTTTTCAAAAATATTGAGTTATTACTTTGGTGGTTAAAAACTCTCTCTCTCTCTTTCCTCTCTCTCTCTCTCTCTCTCACACACACACACACACACACACACACACACACACACACACACACACCATGCTTGTACTGGTTGTGCTTTGGGGAACAGGTGTAATTCTCAGATGTACAGCCCTCCCAGAGGCAAGCATTCTTATAACAGCCCCAGTTCACCACACACATGCACCACACACATGCACCACACACATGTACCACACACATGCACCACACACATGCACCACACACATGCACCACACACAGGAAATACAGGTTCAAGGGATAAGCACACCTGTTCAACCACACAGGGTAAGAAGCCTAGAATTTGTCCCCAGGCCTGGCCTAACTCCAAAAGAGCTACTTCGTAATCATCCTTCCATGCTGCCTCTTCCTCACACAATGGGAAGGTTTCAGGGAGTAAAGATAAGTAGACCCAGTAAAAACTGTCTCAAGGCGCTAGCAAAAGTTAGCCTGATTTCAGTTGTAAATACAGTGTGCACAAAGGGACTGGGGTAAAACAGCCTGACAAATTCAAGACCTGCATGACAGAAGATACTCTTGTCTGAAGGAAAGTTCTAGAAGGCAGTTCACACCTTGTGGTCTCTTTCACGATCACCAAAAGTCCCTTTGGCTTTTGTATTTGTGTAACGAGTTTATTCGTGTGTGTGTGGTACATGTGTGTGGTGCATATGTATGCTGCATGTGTGTAGTGCATATGTATGCTGCATGTGTGTAGTGCATATGTATGCTGCATGTGTGTGGTGCAGGAAGCCCTTTCACAAAGGCTGGCCTCTCTGATCCTGACACATGTATCCCTGGCATGGGTAGTTCTCAGTCTTTTTACAAGAACTAGCCACACTTGCAACATGGAGTCCCTGGAGAAGAGAGAAAACAGAGAAGCCACCCTCCCAGTTCCACCCCCTCTCCATCCTAAAATTAGTCCTGGTCCACAGGTCACAGACCTGCCCTTTCTCTCTTTTCCCTTTATCTCTGCTGAGAGAGGGCTTCCTGGGGGATTTTTCAGTATGACTTCCCTGCTGCTACTGGACCCCACCAAACCTGAACTCCAATATCAGCCCTGACCCTTATCCCTGGGCTCATCCAAGAAGTCCAAGTGGCTCCCAAGAGTCAGTTGCTTTGTCAGGATGAGGAGGTGATGACATAATTGTGACAAAGGGCAAACCAAAAGAAAGCCCCTTACATCGGACTCATGGCACATGATCAACGCCAATTCCTCACTACAACTGGTTTTCATGGCTGTCCCAGCCACCGTCGCCTGGTATATGGTAGACACTGAATGAGTATTTGGTGACTAAATGAACTGAATGGACGGTGGAGACATATGTGGATGCAAGGGGAAGGAGGTGGTAACTCAGGGGTGCCCAGGGTACCACACAGCTGGCAAGCACTCTTTCGCTAGGATACATCTTTAGCTCTTAAAGAAAGAATGAGGCAGGATGTCTCTAAGTTGCCCATGGGCTTGAATTTATGCTCCTCCTGCTTCAGCCTCCAGAATAACTGGGATTAAGGGGTACATCGCCAGGCCCTGCTTTGGTGGCAAGTTCTTAATACGCTGGGTGTAAGAAGACCCCACGTTCCACACTCTTTCTGTAGTGGCTCCCTGCCCACCTGAGCCAACCTCTCCCCACTTAGGTACTCCAAGGTCAAGCACTTGCTGAAGGACTTGGACAAGCTGATGGAGGCTGTCCTGGACAAGATTCTGGCTCCGGAGTCCAGCCACACCAACACCACCAGTACCCTGAACTTTACCATCTGGAACCACACGCCCCTGGTCCTTATTGATGAGCGGAACCCTGACCATCCAGTGGTCCTCAACTTGTTTGGGGACAGCCACAACAGCAGCAACCCAGCCCCAGGAAGCACCTGTAATGCCCAAGGGTGCAAAGTGGCCATGAGGCTGGTAAGTTCCCCAAGCACATGCCAGGACATGACCATCCAGACAGCCTGGTAGCAATCGATTTTTGTTAATAACCTGAGACTTGCTGAGGGCCCAGCGCCTGTTTTATATATCTGCAAAGGTTGTGGGGGATGTGGGTGTATTTGCATGTATACCTGTCAGAGGTGGGTCAGAGAACAATCTCAGATGTCATTTCTCTTTATGCGAGGCTGGCTGACCAGCAAGCCCAAGGGATCTGCCCGTTTCTACCTCCGCAGCTCTGAGATGACAGCTTCCCCTGGATTGTTAATCATTCTTAGATTTACTTTATGTTATGTGTGAGTGATTTTACTTGGATGTGTGTCTGTGCACCACGTGTGTGCTTGGTGCCTTATGAGGGTCTGAAGAGGACACTGGATCCCCTCAAACTGGAAGTATGGGTGGTCGTGAGCTGCCGTACGGTGCTGAGACTCAAACCTGAGTCCTCTGGAAGAACAAGTGCTTTTTTTTTTTTGAATTATTCTTGTTATTTATGTTTGTATGTACTTCGTTTCAGATTTTATCTTCATAGTGTTTTTATTCCACCTTTATTAAGTTGGGTATTTCTTATTTACATTTCAAATGTTATTCCCTTTCCAGGTTTCCAGGCCAACATCCCCCTAACCCCTCCTTCTCCCCTTCTATAAGGGTAGAACAAGTGCTCTGAGGCACTGAGCCGTCTCTCAAGCCCTCACTTGGAATTTTTATGTGAGTTCTGAGGATCCAAGATTCTCAGATTGTGCTACAGGCATTTAACCAACTGGACCAATCCTTGAGCCTCAGAAAAAGGCTTTTTAAAATGCTCTTTGCAAACAGCTGATGTTTTAGTCAGGACCCAGCTTAAACTAGCTTATGCAAAGCAGGGAGCCATTGGCGCACAATAAGGAGCCGTCCGTCGGTCCGGGAATCACTAGGTTCAGGCACAGGTCGATCCAGGTGCTGGGGTGCTTTTGTGAGGACTTCGCTCCCGCCATCTCATCTCAGCAATCTCTCACCACAGTCATAAATGCCCTGGATTATCTCACCCTTAAAATAGTCATGGTGGGCTACAGGACAGCCTCAGTGATTGCCCAGTCCTGGATCACGTGTTCTAGAGCTGGCGGAGATGTCATTTTCACAAGGACCTGAGAGGGGATGGGGGGGGGACACAGTCAAAGGCCAAGAAACCAACACCCACACTGAGGCCAAGGTGCTGTCGGCTCATATAGTCCCATGGGAGAAAGTCCGTCTCCCAGAGCTCTATCCATATCATGAATACTATCCAGACCAAGCATCATCTCTGGAGACCCCATGGATGTAGTTCAGGGGCTGGTCCTAGAGGCCTCCATTGTCAGCAGCTTCCCTGGTTACCTGAGGGTCAGCTTCAGACAAAGGTGAGAATGGGATGTGCAGTCTCCAGAGCAGCAAATGTCTGCCTTCCATTGGCACATGGTGCCAGCCTCCAAAACCCGCCTCACTCCCACTCAAACCAGCAAATAGCCTGCTGCCTAGGAGCCACGCTTAGGGTGTGGCCATGGATTACCTACCTGAAAATTCAGCCCAAGCCTGTCTGTCCACTACCTCTCGGGGTGAGCCCTGTGTCCGTGTGTGTCTGTGTATATGTACCCATGTGTGTTTGTATCTATGCCTGTATGTGTCTGTGCATCTGAATGTGTGCTTGTGTGCCCATGTTTGTGCCCATGTATGTTTATATATATGCACATGCATGTGTGTGCATGTGTGTTTCCCCATGTCATATATGTGTGTTTGTGTGTATATATATATATATATATGTTTGTATGTCTGTGATCTCTGCATGTGTAATGTGTTTGTGTATGTGTCAGAGAGGAGCTATGTATCTGCACATGTGTACTGTGTTCACGCTGAAGAGTTCTAATGGGGGCTGTGTATGACTAGCCTTGAGTTGTCTGAGATGATGTCTCTGAGCATGCATGAGCTAGGATTCTAACACATTTCCCACTACCAGGGTGAAGCCACTGGGTAGATAATACGGTGCTGCCATTCCTTCCTGGGTTCCCCAGGGCAGTGGCCTTCGTGTCTTCAGGAACCTCTTCTATTTCACAGTGCAGTGCCAATGGGACCGTGTGTACCTTCCGAAACTTCACCAGTGCCACCCAGGCCGTGACTGAGTGGTACATCCTGCAGGCCACCAACATCTTCTCACAAGTGCTCCCCCAGGACCTGGTGGGGATGGGCTATGCTCCTGATCGCATAATCCTAGCCTGTCTGTTTGGAACGGAGCCCTGCAGTCATCGGTGAGAGCAACTACTGTCCTCTGCCCTGACAAGATGGGATGAGTTAGCAGCCTGACCCGCCAGGGTGCAGACCCACCTGGATCTAGAGTAGCTATCTACAGCACACAGGCTGATCTATGCCTCAGTGTCTTGTGGCAGCTTGCTGGAGGCACGTCTGAGACAGCTCATGGAGGGAATTGCTTTGGGAGAAGTCAGCAAGGAAGGCAGATGAGGAAGGAAGGATCTGTAAGGATTCGATGACTGTGGGCGAAACCTGGGCAGGACCTGATTCGTGGGAAGACGTGCTGTGGTGCATGAATAGAGGGGCCAGGCCTTTTATAATGTCTCCATCAATCAGACTTGGCTGTGGTGGTGGTGGTGGTGGTGGTGGTGGTGGTGGTGGTGGTGTGTGTGTGTGTGTGTGTGTGTGTGTGTGTGTGTGTGTGTGTGTGTGAAAGAGAGAGAGAGAGAGAGAAGGAGGGAGGGAGGGAGGGAGGGGGGAGGGAGGGGGAGATAGAGAGGGAGAGCAAGAAATTCTTGGTTACACAGGCACAGCCACCTGGTGGCATATATGGGTGGGCACCTGGCATTGCCTGGTTTTTATTTTCTAAAACAAGACAAGCATTTACCCACCTTTGCCAGTTGCTGTGAAGGGCATATGTTAGGTCTACACTAGCATGTAGAGTGAGGCTTATGGGGGCTTGAAGTCTTCTTCCCCACAATGCCTTTTCATGTTGAGAGTGGCAGAGCAAGGGTGATGGGGACCCAGAAAGTCTGGGTTACCTTCCAGCTTGTCCACAGAGTCCCAACTCTGTCGTCTGGGCATGATGACTTGTGCATCTCCTGGTCTGAACTCCCACACTTCAATTCTCAACTCCGCTGCTGAGCGGGGGCTCCTCCTAAGGACATAGGACATGCTTCCAGATTCATCTCGTAGGGACTGTAGCCTACACCCTGAACCTTCCAAAGGCTCTGTGGAGAATAGGCTGAGGGCTGCACTCTGTCCTCCCTATGCACAGGTGTGCTGGGCAGGCATTTCGTACATGGTGTCAAGGAGTTGTCAATCAAACCAAATGTGATGGTTCAAGCCTGTGGTCCTAGCGCTCAGGAGGCAGAGACAGGAAGACCAAGAATTCCTTGGCTTCTCTCTCTCTCCCTCTCCCTCTCCCTCCCCCTCTCCCTCTCCCTCTTCCTCTCCCATTCCTGTCCTTTCATCAATTCATATGCAATTGTCAGTCAGACAATTTGTTCTGATTGCATCCGTGTTCCCACGTGACATTTTCCTGTCAAGGACTCTATCCAGGAGCACAGGTGGCATTGACCCTGGATTTTCCTTGGTAGGACATTTTCTCAGGCTTCTTTGTTGGGAGTGACCTTGAGTGTTTCAGAGCACTGGTTCGATGCCTCAGCGGAAGCCCTGGATGTGGGTGGGCCTGTTTGATCTTAGCAGGAGTGATGGCCTCAGGCAAGCCTGCTGAGAGGCCAGCTGACACCTTTAAGGAATCAGAGCTGGTGGCCCGTGGTGGCCAGGTTGTAGCACCCATGACATCATCTTCCTTGCTTGGGCATTGCCTTCCCTTATGCTGGAAGTGAGCTCCACACTTACTCAAGTGGTCACATGATGTGGGGAAGTAGATTCATAGATGTTAGAAATCTAAACTTGGGTCCTACACTTTACCTACTGAGCCATTTTTCCCACCTCTGCCCCACTTCCCTTCCCCCTCCTCTCCTAGATATGTTGTACAGTCTGGTGTGGAACTCCTAAGCTCAAGTCTCCAGAGTATCTGGCACCACAAGTGAGCAAGGGTGTCCCTGGATCTCTCCCCAGTCATTTCTGAAAGCTTGCTGGCCTTTACTTGCATTCAAGGCTCATGTCCCAGAAAATATTTATAGAGGGGACCCTCCTTAATATCTAGAGAGTATCGGAGATGGGCACGGCCTCACTGGGTGACAGGCATTACCAACAAATGAAGAGTTGGCATAGGTGACAACCCTCAGCCTGAAGAAGGGGACTGGCCACACCCTGGCAGCCTCCTGCTCCCTTCTGGGCTGCATCTACCCAAGACAGTCACTTGGGAACACTATGTCCTCATGATCTGGGGCGAGGTCTCTCCCTTCAGAGCAGGGCCTGGCTGCAGCCTGTTTGCTCTGCTCTCTGCCTGTAGTCTTAGCTGTGACCCACACAGTATACAGGTGCTTGGTGCCTGCTCAAGCCTTTGCCAGTGCTGTGCCCCCAGCAGGGTATACCCTTTCCTTTCCCATCTACTAGACACCACCACCTCTTCCTCATCCTTCATAGTCTCCTCTCAGGCCTCCCCTTGGCCCAGACACCTTCCTTGACCACCTTAATCCCCACCCCGCCCCAGTCTATCTCTTCAATGTCCTTATCACATTATTTATTCAACAAATATTTACCAAATGTCTGTATGCTGCTGCATTCTGTGCCAGGCCCTGGAAACAGAGCTGTGGACATTGCTAGCCAAGGGGACACACCACAGGGTATGCTAGGTATCTCATACCACAGTATGCTAGGCGTCTTGCCCTCAGCTAAGTCCTGGAAGGAAGCAGCTGCTGCTATTGTCCTTGGGGTGTACTAACATCTGGGGAAAGTGATGCCCAGAGGCACAGGGGATATCATCAAGCTCACTGGGCTGGAAAGGACAAAGCCAGAAGTCAGGTAAGGACAGACTACTCCAAGCCAGTGTTCTCGACCTCTGGTTGTCACAGATCAAGGTCATGGCTCTCCTTGGGGTCATGGTCCACAACAGGAGAAGCGGATGGGAAAGCAGATAAAGTGGGGTGACGTCCCAGTCTTGTGCAGAATTGAAGGTAATAAAGAAGTGGAAATCTGAGAGGGGGCGTCCATTCCTAACTCCTCGCTATAGTCAAGTCAACTAAGCTCCATTGCTTTGCTTGGTGCAGGGGTGGAGACTGAGGAAACTGAAGGACATGAAGAAACCAGCTGTTTGATGGGCTGGGTAAATAAGGTTCTAGACACAAGGCTCAGCGGTGTGCAGAGGTCTGTGTTTGCAACCATCTGCAGCAGAGCTCAAGTGTACTGAATGAGGGGGCAGAGCCTAGATAAAGGAGTCTGTGAGCATCACAGACCCTCCTGAGGGTATGAGAAGGGTGTGCCTTGCCTCATTCACAGGTGGGGACAATGGCCCTGACACTGCACAGCAGGACAGGAGAAGCAAAGGTGGGGACAGGGTTTCTGTGAGGACCTTGGCATAAGATGACTGTTGAAGAGCAAAGGTGAAGACGGGCTTCTGCAGGGATTCTAGTGTGAGATGGCTGTCAGGGAACAGGTGGGACAGGAGTCCTGAGGAGCTTAGACCAGAGACTGAGCCTTAGAATAGACTAGGACAAGCCAGCGAGATGACTCAATGGGTAAATGCTTACCCCAAGCCTGATAATCTGAGTTCAAGCCTAAGACCCACACGGTGGAAGATAAATGACGTCTATTTGTTGTCCTGTGGCCTCTCCACGTTTGCCTCTCCTCAAAAAAAAAAAAAAAAAGTGTAATTTCTTTTTAAAGTGCATAGGCTGGAGCCATGTTTGAGAACAGATGGGACATAGAGCTATCCCTTGCCTGTGCTGTGGCGTAAGCTGCAGTGAGCAGCCCTATCCCGTTTTCCACGCTGCTCCAGCTCAGTGCCCACCTCTAGAAATATTTGTAGGGCCAAGAAAAGCCAATTACTCACCCTCCTTACTGTTTAGGACAACCAAAGCCCAGAGGCTGAGCAGCACAGCCCCATCTGATGTTTTCTGGGGAAGTCGGGGACAGCGCCTAGGTAGGATTTCCGTATCCACTCTGGGCCATGTCAGTCTCCTTACGGCTCAGGGCTGAGGCTGAGGCAGAGGCTGAGAGGACCTTCTCATGAGAGACCGGGAGAG
Source organism: Rattus norvegicus (assembly GCF_021556685.1). NCBI lineage: Eukaryota > Metazoa > Chordata > Mammalia > Rodentia > Muridae > Rattus > Rattus norvegicus. Next base: position 189,402,353 of record NC_141534.1, read on the forward strand.
TACACTTGGTTAACCTAGGACCAATGAGACAATGTCCTCAGAAACAGTCCAGGCCTGGGCCTGGAAACTGCTCAGTAAACATCATGGACCAGAAGGTTTAAAACCAGAACATCAGTTGAAATTTAAATTTCTCACATTTGATGGACTTACCCTGTTCCTTCTTGTTTTCAATAAATATAAAAGAACAGTGTAGATCATAGGCAGTTGATGGTTTTGCTTGGGGAGGGAGGGTTCTTTTTGTTTTTATTTTGAAAAAAAACTTTAAAAACACTGCATTTATTTATTTATTTATTTATTTATTTATTTATTTATTTATTTATGGTTTGAGCCACAGCCTACATGTAAAGGTCAGGAAGCAGCTTATGGGAGCCAGTTCTCACTCCACATTGTGGGTCCTGGGGACTGAACTCAGGCGGTCAGTCTTGTTAGCAAGCACTCTTCCTGGAGAAGCCATCTCCAAACCTCTTGAAACTTTCAATGCTACTTCTGAGGGACATGAGAATGTCCACACCACAGAGCAGAGGTGACGGAAATGCTCAACCCCCACCCCCACCAGGGTGACAGGCGTGAGCCACTACAGCCAGCTTGTGGCTTTCCTTTTAATCAATAATCTTTTAAAAAATGGATAGGAGTGTATATACATGCATGCTGTGTGTACTTACGTGTGCCCACATGTACTGATTGTGAGGGATCAATGTGACCATGTCCTGCTGCTGCTACATGCAGTGAACAAATCAAGGCCCCTCCGCCTTCCAAAATATTTACCCTGAAGTTTGGAAACCTCACTTCCAGTTTTTGTTGTAGGACTGTTTTGTTTGTTTTTTACTTTGTTTTGTTCTGTGTTTTGAAACAAAGGCTCACTACATAACCCAGGCTGGTCTCAAACTCACGACTCTCCTTCCTCGGCATCCCTAGTGGCTGGATGACGGGCATACCCCACCACGCCAGCCAGCCCTGTTTTCTAGCTTTATGTGAATGTGTCATAAGTTGTCAGGAGCTGCCATCACCCTGCTGTGCTGCCCAGCAGCTGACCTCTCTGTCCCTGAGGGATGGTTCTGCCATCACTCATCCCACAGGGCACTTGCCAGCCTCTGGGGACTCTCACCCACCCTCCCTCTGTGCCCACTCCCAGCCCCTGCTGTTCCTCCTTTCCAGCCCTTCACCCATCTAGGAAATCCACTCTGTAGCTTGCACACATGAAGTGATCGTGCAATGATCTTATGCACTGTGACTTTTGAGTTTCCGTTCATCCATAGATGATTTCCGTTTCTCCCACAATGTATTTTCCAAAGGAACAGGGTTACTAACACTGCCAAGGTCCCCACTGTCTACAGTTTTGATGACTGTCTGTGGCGTTGTTTAACATGTCCTCCAGACTCTGGTTCTTGTTAACAGTGAAGAATCTGTCCTATGAGATATGGGTTTTTTTTTTTTTGTTGTTGTTGTTCTTTTTTTCGGAGCTGGGGACCGAACCCAGGGCCTTGCGCTTCCTAGGCAAGCACTCTACCACTGAGCTAAATCCCCAACCCCGAGATATGGGGTTTGTATAAGGCTACCTTGCCTTTAATTATTACCTAGCCTACATTGGAACTGTATTTTAATTTAATTTTATTACTATTTGTATGTGCATATACACAGGCATGCATTACTTCCGTAGTATATCCTTGGAGGTCAGAAGACAACTTTTGGGACTTGGTTTTCTCCTTCCCACCATGGGTCCTGGGAATCAGTCTCAGGTTGTCAGGCTTGTGTGGTGTGAGCTTTTCTTATTAAACAGAGAAGCATAGTCAAATGAGACACAGAGGACTTGCTAACCAAATATGATTAAACAACTACTAAAATTATCTGGGTCTTAATTTAAATAAGCAAATTGAATAAAACAGATTTACTATTTGTGAGACAATGGGCATTGGAACTGCATATTTAATCAATAGCATTGAGAGGTTTTTCTGATAGTTTGAACATGGCAACAGCATCATTTTAGAGAGCTCTTACCTTTAGAGAGATTTAGGAAGCCTTCTCAAATCCAGGCAGAGTAGCACACATCTAGAACCCCAGGATTGCCAGAAGCCAGAGGATCCCTAGTCCCAGGTCAGCCTGGGCTGCACAGTGAGGAAGCCTCAAAGCCAAAAGCAGGAAGGGTCAAGACGAGACCACATTCTTTTGAAGGTTCAGTGACTGAGACAAGCATCTGGGAACATTTCTTCACAAGCCACAAAGGCTAAACCAGCTCCAACCAGGAGCAACTCCCTCCCTTCTTCCTCTCAGTCTTCCAGGGATCTCCTTGTCAGCGACAAGAAGGAAGGAGCTGAGCTCTGACTTAGCCTCTCCCTCCTGCCTCCTCTCTGAAGTGTATGAAAGGCCGCCCAGTCCCCTCTCCAGCAGAGCAGGACAATGCCCTGGGGGAGCCTTCTTCCCAGCAGAAGATCCCCAGCCTCCTGCCTTCCCTATTTCTTTAGGAACTTCACACCTATCTTCTACCCTGATTATGGCAACTGCTACATCTTCAACTGGGGCATGACAGAGAAGGCACTTCCTTCTGCCAACCCTGGGACTGAATTTGGTGAGTTTTGGTTTGCCAAGGAGCTCTATGAGGGGCTACCACACAGGGCGGAAAGACCCTCTGAGGTATGAGACTGAGGGCTAACCTAAGGTCAGCACTGAGACTCTGGGTCACTGCTGAGCCTCCACTGTAAACCTGGAGGTGCCAAGGCCTTCATGGGTCCTCATCTATGTGCCAAGAGAAGCCTGGTGGGTGCTCTCTCAGCCAAGGACCCTGGGGTGGAGGCTAGCTTCTTCGACAGGGGGTGGACCAAAAGGTAAGAGCTAGGACTTAGCCTCTCACTCCTGCTTCCTCTCTGAAGTGGATGACCGGCAGCGGTGGCCTGTCCCCTGTTCAACAGGACAAGACAGATACCCATTCCACTGTGCTATCCTCTAGAGGAAGGCTGGTGAGAAGCTGGCTGCCATGGTATATACTCCTGTAATCTCAACACTTGAGTGGCTGAAGTAAGATGATCACAAGTTTAAGACCAGCCTCAGCTGCAAAGAGAGACCTTGGAGAGACAGAGACACCCAAACTTCCACATCGGGGAGGAGGGTAGCACACAGTCTCAGGCTATAACACTCCTAGCCATCAAAAGGCAGGATGGCCTTCATTGACTAATGGGCCACTGGCCAAGAGGGGCTCACGGAGCTGACCATCTTCACCCAGTCCTTGTTAGTGAAAAACAGTCAACAAACTGCTGGGCCATTCACTTGAGAGACACAGTGGGCCTGGTTAGAACCCCAGCAAATCCAGTGTGACCTGACAGAGGTCCCTTACCTCCTTGTGTATCAGTTTGCTTACCTGTAAAATAGGGATAAATATAGTACCTCATGGGCTTTTGTGAGCATCCAATACTATATTTTATAATAAAGCACTTTATAGCCAGATATAAAGCCATAAGCCTGTGATCTCAGCAATCAAGAAGCTGAGACAGGGGTTGGTGATTTAGCTCAGCGGTAGAGCGCTTGCCTATCAAGCACAAGGCTCTGGGTTCGGTCCCCAGCTGCGAAAAAAAGAAAAGAAAAAAAAAAAAAAGAGAGGCTGAGACAGGAGTATCACTTGTTTGAGGCCAGCCTGGGCTACCTAGCCAGATCCCATCTTAAATAAATAAGCACCTCACTAGTACATAGTATGTAGCAAGTGCCCAGTGAGTGATGTCTCAGATTGTCTCAGGCAGAGCTGTCACCCCAGGATCCCAGGTTCAGGGTTAGGTGTAAGGGGGCAAGTCTTAGCTTCTAAACCAGGCAGTCTAGCGGGGGGGTGGTGTCTGAGAATAAGACTGAGGTAAGGCAGGCACTGGGAGAGAATGGATGTTCCAGAGCTAGGAGAGGGCACACCAAAGGCTTTGAACAACCAGGAAAGCTGCGGAGGAAGAACGAGTGGGGCATTCCAGAAGAAAGGAGAGGGCGGGAACAGCATTCCAGGGCAAGGGGAAAGCATCTTCAGAGGTGCAGCAGGAAGGAGCAATGTCACTGGATGGGGAGGATGAGGTCACACGTCATGTGGTGTGAGAAGGGAAGGGCAGCATGAGTGGGCAGGTCCTGCTGTGCAGACAAGAGACTACAGGTGGGGCACACAAGCCCAGGAGGAGGTTATGGGCCCCAGAGAATGCCTTGGCTGAACAAGGCTTGGACACTTGGGTGATGGCCTCCCTTCTATCTACGGTATATATAATAAATAACCCTCGCTGTCCTTCCTCGACAGGTCTCAAGTTGATCCTGGACATTGGTCAGGAGGACTATGTCCCCTTCCTTGCGTCCACAGCAGGGGCTAGGCTGATGCTCCACGAGCAGAGGACATACCCCTTCATTAGAGAAGAGGGCATCTATGCCATGGCAGGAACTGAGACTTCTATTGGGGTGCTGGTGGTAAAGATAGGGCCCCCGGGGCAGCTTGAGGGGGAGGTCTGAGGGGAGAAGCTCTTGTGTTCAGGCTGCCTTCCTATGCCCTGAAAACAGCATTCATGATGTCAGCCCACCCTTGCTCTGTACACACCTCAGTACCTGGCAAGGTGCTGACCTCTCCTGTGCCTTCCAGGACTTGCGACTCCCCAGCCCTTTGTAGCATCCAGTTGGCTCCATGGGGAGGTACATACATACAGAAGGGGCTGCCAGGGGTCTCCATGAGCCGCCTCTCTCCACAGGACAAGCTGCAGCGCAAGGGGGAGCCATACAGTCCCTGCACCATGAACGGCTCCGACGTTGCCATTCAGAACCTCTACAGTGACTACAACACGACCTATTCCATCCAGGTGGGAAGTTGTGCAGGCCTGGTGACCATGGGGCCCTATTCCCTTACCTATGAGGGCCGGACTGGCTCTGCCGAATCTTGTCTTTCTTTCTTTTTTTTTTTTTAAATATTTATTTATTATATAAATACACTTGTAGCTGTTTTCAGACACACCAGAAGAGGGCATCAGATCTCATTACAGATGGTTGTGAGCCACCATGTGGTTGCTGGGATTTGAACTCAGGACCTCTGGAAGAGCAGTCAGTGCTCTTAACCACTGAGCCATCTCTCCAGCCCAAATCTTGTCTTTCTTATTTATCTACTTACTTGAGACAAGGTTTCCCCATGGAGCCCAGGCTGACCTGAAATTCTAAATACTCTTTCCTCAGTCTTTTCGGTAGGGGGATCACAGGCATGCAGCACCAGGTAGACAGGGCTGCATTTTCGGAAGTAGTGCATGGGACCATGGTGCTACAGAGGCAAGGGCTCTGGGTTCTCACCTGGGGCCCAGGGCCAGCCACTCTTACTTCCCATTGGCTGGTGTCTCTGGGGGAAGAGGGGAAATGGCCAGGATGGGACTGTCATTATGTGTGAGACTTAGTGCTGATGGTCTGCATGCCTTTCCTCATTTGATCTCTTCAGTCCCTCCTCTGTGATAGCAATATGCCAGCGACAGCAGCATTTATAAATGTACTAACTACAGCTGGTCGGTCATATACGTTAGCAAGTAATTTACATGTGCTATGTCTCTGGGATACACACAGATTTATACACATGCCTCTTGCGTAGGAGGGAGGAAAACTGGGTTTCACAGACCCTGAACTGAATGTGTTTCAGGCACAGGGTCCGGGGTGACATCTGTTTTCCAGATGAGAGGCTGAGGTCTGTGTGAACCACTCACCCAAGCCAGAGCCATCCTAACTCCATACCTCCTCTGACCCCCACTCTGTCTCCTCCTGACCACTCCTCTGAATGGGCTAGCCAGTAGGGACCACAGTGGTCCCTCTGGGAGAAGAAGTCAGATGTATTGACCTGGAGGAGAGAGCGCAGGGAAGAAGGAAAGGAGCAGGCATGGGCTGGACTAGGAGTCCATTGTAGTCAACACTTGGGACATGCGCAGGAGGGAAGGTCGGGCGTAATAACTGCTTACCAAGCGCCTGACACTGTCCTGAGTCCTCCAACCTTGGAAGGCAGGTTTGACTAGTATCCTGTTTCTCCATGAGTAAACCGAGGCTCACAAGTTAATCATTTGCTTCAGGACACATTGCTGCTCCATGAGTGGGCTGGAACCAGATCAGAATGGCCTGAACCCCATAGACATTGGGGCTTTGAAAGTGTCCTCATTACATATCAGTTCTCAGGGCTGGAGACACTTGTGTCCCCGCGACTCCATCTCCCCTCAGCTCTGATCCATTAAAGGTCCCCCCTCTGCCTCCTTTGGGTATCTCACCCCCATCCCCACCCCCCAGCCATAGGAGAGCACGTCTGAGCCAGCTTGCTTGCCATCTCTTCAGGTCTCTGTGTGACAGACCTCAGAAGGGTGCTGACACCTCACCGGATGAGCTGTAAGCTCTCTCATTTGAGGCAGGCCACCCCTGCCCATGCCATCTACAGGACCCAGCTTTGGATGGAGAGACTGGGGCTTCTGGGATTTGGCCTGAGTCCCTGTTCAGGGGCCAAGAAGCTGCCATGGGGTCCCCATGTGAGAGCAACTGTGACCTGTCAGGAGAGACTTTAGCTGCAGCTGTCTGCAGGCCACACCTCCTAGTCCCCAGCTCTCTCCTGGCTTAAAGTCTCTGGGCTCCAAGGGACCATTCCACCATGTCTGAGATCTGTTCCGCATCCGCAGGCCTGCCTTCATTCCTGTTTCCAAGACCACATGATCCATAACTGCAGCTGTGGTCACTACTTGTACCCTTTGCCTGCTGGGGAGAAATACTGCAACAACAGAGACTTCCCAGACTGGGGTGAGTACAGCACAGGAAGTCAGACAACAGTGAGGGGAAAGCCGTTAGGCAAGGGGGCCTCTCCCCAGTCCACAAGCCCTCCCCTACCCTTCCTTCCCAAAGAACCTTCCTTCTCATCTTGACTCCATGAAGTACCTGCTTGAGACACATATATGGGCATGGGGATGACCTGTCCCTCCAGGCATATGTGTGCCATGTACATCCCTGTACACAAACACACACACACACACACACACACACACACACACACACACACACACACACACGAGCCACGAAATGGGAGAGGGTGCAGCATGTATCTTCAGATGCACACAGGAAAGGTATTGCTGTGTCTCCACACACAGAACACGGTGCCACAGCAGTACCTGTGTGTGCTCATAAGCAGGCACCTTGCTTCCTGTGTGTGCACGTGTGCACATGCACACAAAACCATGGATCCATCCTCAGCAAGTGCATCCGTGCATGGTGGGAACTGGGCTGGAAGGAAACACTGAAGAAGCTGGCCCTGTGGAGGTGGCTTCACCACAGGACAAATTCACAATGGGTTTCCCCAGAGACAGAGCCTGGGACTGAGTCCTGGGGGGTTGGAGTGAGTCCAGAGATTTACTTAGGTCCTACCACCAATATAATATACAAATGAGAAAACATATTTATTTGCTTGTTTATTTGTCTGGTTGGTTTTAGTCACTTACTCTTCTGTATATGACCCCAGAAGCCATCTTCTGGGCTAGGATCAGGAGGGACAAAGGAGAAGACACTCTAACCTACTGAGCTGTATCTAGGATGTTTAGGGATAGCACCCAATGCTGGACTGGGGCAAGATGTCCAGGAGGAGGGAGGGGTATGGAGCAATGATTTTAGTAACTTAGATTGAGTCAATGGGAGCCTTCCCTGGGGGAGGGAAGACCCCTGGAAGCAGCCCTTCTGGCACCTGATCACCCCCCTCTCTCCCATGAAGCCTACTGCTACCTAAGCCTACAGATGAGTGTGGTCCAGAGAGAGACCTGCCTCAGCATGTGCAAGGAGTCCTGCAAGTGAGTGTGTCCCAGGGGGCCTGCGGGTGCCAGCGAGGAGGGCACTGGGCTATGGGGCAGCAACAAAGCTGTCTTCTCTTCCAGCGACACCCAGTATAAGATGACCATCTCCATGGCTGACTGGCCATCCGAGGCCTCTGAGGTGAGATGTTGAAAGGCCTAGCCCCTGTTCTCCGATCTTTGGGTTGAGAACTAGTCTGGGACTTGAAAGAGGGTCTTCTCCCCCTCTTCCCTCCATCTTTCTTTTCCTATTCGCTTCGATTCCTCTCTCCTTCCCACCCTCCCTTCCCTCCACCCCACCAATGCTCTCCCAGGTTCCATGCTAGGCATAGCCTTCCCTTTACCAAGTCCACAGCCCAGTCAGTGAGGGACAACAAATACGTGGAAAGAAGATCATTTCAAAGTCGAGGCAGTAGGGACAGAAACAATGGGAGCAAACAGTAAGGGAAAGCATTTTAGAGAGCAGGTCAGGGAAGGCCTCTCTAAGGAGCCATAGCCAGAAGCGAGCTGGCAGGGCAGGGAGGATTCTGGGAAGAAGGAACAGCAAGTGCTCTGGCTAGAGAAGGGAATGAGCCCGAGACATTACCTGCCTGGGGACAAGACAGCTGGAGAGTGGAGCCCCTCCTTCCTCTGACCACAGCCAGGCTTTCTGTGAGTGTCCTCTGCTCTCAACTCAAGGCTCAGGTTTCTGGAAGGTAAGAGGCCACTTTCTGTCCTGGCCCAGCAGAGTGGGGGTGGGGGGCTATGTCGTGTGTGTGCGCATGTGCACGTATGCGAGGGTGTGCAAGCATGTGTGTGCGTGTGTATCCACACACCATGCGCATGCCTGCACTTGTCCTGTTCTCTCAGCTGCCTTCTTGGGTTCTAGGATTGGATCCTACATGTCCTGTCTCAGGAGCGGGACCAGAGCTCAAATATCACCCTGAGCAGGTGAGGCTGGAGTGTGGCCAGGGCTGGCGAAGGTAGAAAAGGGAGGAGCCAGTGCCCTGGGCAGGCTTTGCACGTGGCATGGCTGTCCAAACTGCTCTTGCTGTTCAAACCCAGTGCAAGATTAGAGGAGGAAGAGGGAGGAAGAGGGAAAGAAAGGCACCAGAGGGCTCAGCGTTTACAGACAGGCTCCCTGCTCCGTGTGTCTGCACCTGTCAGTCACCCCAGTCCTCCATTCTTAAAAAAAACCATTATTGTGTGTGTGTGTTATGAATATGTGCAGGCACACCATACCATGCTGTGCTTGTGAAGGTCAGTGACAATTTTGTGGAATCAGCTCTCTCCTTCCATCTTTATATGGGGCCCTGAGATTGACTCCGGCCACCAGGCTCATGTGGCAAGCACCTTACATGCTGAGCCGTCTTCCCCAACTCCCGGCCTTCCGTTTTTCCCCATCCACCCAGCTCCCCTCCATCCATTCAGTACAAATGCTCTGAGTGCAGGAAAGGCAAGGGCTATACCACCAGGGGCCTCAAGCTGAGATGCGAAGCAGCCTTTCAGCTGCCACGTTCTGGGTGTGTAGTGTATGGACCGGGCTGCCCTAGGCCCAGAGAGTGGCTGCAGGGTGACCTCTGGGACTATCTCAGGCCCGAAGGCCCTTTAGGAAAATGGCAGACACGGGGGGATAAAGAAGAGACCCACAGGACAGGTGCTGAGCATAGATGCCCTTTATGGGACTGAGGCCCAAAACAAATGGGAAGGGCAGTAATTCCAGGTCTGGTTTGAATCTCCCCCACTCCTGGGAGCAACTCAGACTGGAGATGAGCAGGGCGCCATGCAGTGCCCTTCCCATGGGTGCATGCATGGCACCCATCCTGGGAAGGATGACAGCCTGCCTTGCTGCCTCCTATAGGAAGGGTATTGTCAAGCTCAATATCTACTTCCAAGAGTTCAACTACCGTACCATCGAGGAATCGCCAGCCAACAATGTAAGTGTGGGTGTGCCTGTCTTGTGGATCCCTGAGACCCTAGGTGGGGGTTATGGTTCCAGTGCTGGGCAGGACTGTGCACTCATCTCCCCGTTTCCTACAGATCGTGTGGCTGCTCTCTAACCTGGGTGGCCAGTTTGGCTTCTGGATGGGGGGCTCGGTGCTGTGCCTCATTGAGTTTGGGGAGATCATTATCGACTTCATTTGGATCACTGTCATCAAGCTAGTGGCCTCCTGTAAAGGCCTGCGCAGGAGGCGGCCACAGGCACCCTACACTGGCCCGCCGCCCACTGTGGCCGAGCTGGTGGAGGCCCACACCAACTTTGGCTTCCAGCCTGACACAACCAGCTGCAGGCCCAATGCCGAGGTCTACCCTGACCAACAGACTCTGCCCATTCCGGGCACTCCACCTCCCAACTATGACTCCCTGAGGCTGCAGCCGCTGGACACCATGGAGTCTGACAGCGAGGTGGAGGCCATCTAGATCCGCATCCCCACCCGGCAACTAGTGAACTCGAAACTGAGGAGTCACAACCATTGTCAGTGCCTCATTTCATTAGCCCTTGTCCAAAGAGCCAGGGCACAGAGCCCATGTCCCTCTGGTCAGCCCCAGGCTGAGGGGTTCATAGGGTCAAGATGCTGGTACCAGAATATTGAACTTGTATCCTTTTCTAGCTCTTGCCCACCCTAGCCCAGTCTTTGCTCTCTGTTGACCTAGCAGACAGGCTCCAGAGACCCATAGAGTCCCTCTCCTGGTGATAGGCCACTTCTCTGTCTTGTTACAACCTCAGTCTCCCAGAATCAGTGACCTTGCCCTAGTTGGCATTGGCTGAACCCTGTTAATAGACTTGGGGGTGTGCAGACCATAGGGAGGGAGCATCAGGTAAGAAGGCTTGACAGGGGAGCACATGCTTTGTTAGAAAATAAAGAGAGAAAACACTGGGTGAAGGTTTGTTCTTTATTCCCCTAAGTAGCTAGGGTGCCCTGGAGCATGTCTGGGGTGTAGGATGGGCAAGCATGCTGCCTTGAGAGCCAAGTGCATTCAAGCAGGCCAGAAATCCTAGACTATCTTGGAAACCACGCACTTCCTTCCATGCTGTTCTCAACGTCTTGGCCCAAGGTCCTAAACTGCCTTCAGCAAAACCAGGCATGGGGATGGGGGGCAGATGCCTGTAATCCCAGGCAGGAAGACCCAAGTTCAAGGCCAGCTGGTAGTACACAGTGAGACTGTCTCAAGAAACCAAACCCCACGAAGCAAATAAATGTTCTCAAGCACACCCAAATAATTAAGTCTATGCTTCTGGAGGCCTCTTCAGGCCTGCTCCAGGCTCCAGGCTGACATGCACTGGTCCCTGACTGGGTCTGTGCCTATCTCTGAGTCAGTCGGTATGGTCAGTGACAGACTGGATAAACTGCTCAGATTGGCAGACCCAAGTCTACCTGCCCAGACCTGAAGCCACTATAGCACCCAGCAAATCACTGAGTCTGAGGGGAGTGTGGACTAGTGCCTGGGGTTGTCAGACAAAATTCAAGTCACTCAGGTAAACCAATTTCAGGGAGACAACAAATTGGTTTTGTAGTATAATTTCACCCATGCAATAGGGAGATATATATATAATATATGTGTGTGTGTATACATATACATGTATAATACATACACACACACACACATACACACACACACACACACACACACACACACACACACACACTCGTTTCTCTCACATTCAAACTTAAGTGAATAATTATGGGTCCAGCTCAGAGCGGGGTCATCGAGCCTTGTCCAGCCCTGGAAATCTTGTCTCAGAGCAGTAGGCGTGGGACCTGACTGGGGCCTGCATGTTCGGGCATGGAGTCTCCCCCTCCATCTTTACCCCCCCCTTCCCTCTTACAAGGTCGTGCCCAGCAGCACTTGTAATTCTCCCACAGGCAAACGAGGCATCTCCAGCGCTGGCCAATGCCAAGGATGCACCCTCTCCCCAGGCATCCTGTCCCCTTCCCCAAAGGTTTAAATAGCCTTTGACCCCTCCCCCCATTAAACAAGCTGTCTCACTGAAGCCTGCCTCTGGAGAGACTATTTGAGGTCTCATCACCCCCGGCGGTCCCCACCTACATTCCCCTCTCAAGCCATAGTGAAATCTTGGGCATCATACTGTTACTGGTCGGGGAGCAGAGTGGAAAGGACAAATGATGGCCTGGACCTTTCGCTGTCCAATCCGGCAAGTCCGATAACTCCCCATAGAGAAGGCTGGCGGCTGATCCGGGCTATCTGAGGGTCTAGCCTGGTGGGTGGAGATCAGCTGTGCTCATTGGTCTGCCATCAAGGACTCACTGCCACACCGATGGGGGAGGCAGTCCCACCTGGGTCCAGCTAGAGGCTGAATAGGGGACACTGGGCCCAGCTGCAGGCTGGAGTCACCTGGTGGGTTTCCATCCTTGCTATGACTACAGCTTCTATTATCAGCAGCCCTCAACACACTCACCGTCCCCATCGACTGTCATTACTAAACAACAGCTACAGTACATCAAGTGCCGAACGCCGTGCTCCAGACCCCACGCTGAGCATTTTATCACTTTAATAGTAGAATTGGGGGTGGGGGCAGGGGAAGGGGCGTACACATGTTCATGGTCTTGTGAGTGCACAAACATATAAAAGCCAGGGGCTACTGGCAGGACTCTCCCAAGATTGCACTCCACCTTAGAGTTTTGTTTTTGTTTTGAGACAAGACATCTCACTGAATCTGGTCCTTAAAGACTGGCTAGGATGACCAGCCGATGAGTTCCAGAAATCTGCCAGTCGCCAACCTTATGCTGTAGTTATAGACCCAGGCTGCTGTGCCTGTCTGTCTGTCTGTCTGTCTGTCTGTCTCCCTGCCTGCCGCCTATCTATCTATCTATCTATCTATCTATCTATCTATCTATCTATCTATCATCCATCCTATCTAAAATACTTTGCTGAGTGAAGCATCCCCTGGACCTCATGCTGAACATTGTATAATTCTCATTTCATGTCATCCTTATAACCAGGAAGTAATAATATCTCATTTTAATTTGGGGTGTTTGGTTTTGTTTGTTTTGACACAGGGTCTCACTGTATAGCCTTGGCTGGCCTTAAAGTCGCAGAGATGTATGTGCCTGTCTCTGCCTCTTGAGTGTTGAGGTTAAAGGCAAGTGCCACCCCACCTGGCTCATAATATCCTATTTAAAAGGTAGGTAAATTGAGGCTTGAAGTGGCAAAGGTGGTCACAATCACTATTCCAGTACCTGATTCTCACAGCTTGTAAAGCTCCTCTGAAACTCATATTGGAAAACCAATACAATTCTATGTTGGGTTGGGAATGTAGCTCAATGGTAGAGTGCCCGCCCAACACACAGGAGGTTCATTCCCAGTACCAAAGCAAACCAACAAGAAGACCCAGAACATACTCTGTTGGTGGCATTTGGAGGTGTGTCAACTGGGCAGCAGATGGGATTAGAGTTATCAGAGTGGACATTACCGGCTTTATTTTTTAATTTACATGTGGTGTGTGTGTGCGTGTGTGTGTGTGTGCATGTGTGTATATGTGTGTGTGCGTGTGTGTGTGCGTGTGTGTGTATATATGTGTGTGTGTGCGTGTGTGTATATATGTATGTGTGTGTGCGTGCGTGTGTGTATATGTGTGTGTGCGTGTGTGTATATGTGTGTGTGCGTGTGTGTGCGTGTGTGTATATGTGTGCGTGTGCGTGCGCGCGTGTGTGTGCGTGTGCGTGCATGTGCACACACACGCTATAGTTACAGTGGAGTCACAGTGAGGACAGTAAGGAACTCAAGTAGAGGTCAGAGGATAATTTGCACCATTACGCTCTCTCCTTCCGCCATGTGGTTTGCAGCAAGCATCTTTGCCCCCTGGGTCACCTCAGGAACAGGAACTACATTAGTGACTTCATAAGAGAGCAAGTCTCACCACGTGATGTTTCTCCCATGTCACAACATATGAATACTGACCCTTCATTGGGATTTACCAACCTCCAGAACCTTGAGCTAAATAAAAATTTTTATTAGGATTTGGGGCATGGGAGTGGGGGGTTGTTTTATGTGTATGAGCGCTTTGGTATATGTATGTGCAGTACCCTCAGAGGCCAAAGACGGCATCAGCTCCCCATGGAACTAGAGGCCTGGACAGCTCTGAGATGCCGTGAGTGCTGGGGATTAAACCCGGGTGATCTGGAAGAGCGTCCAGTGTTTTTAACTGCTGAGCCATCTCTCCGGGCCTTGTTTGTCTTTTTGAGATGGTGTCTCATGTAGCCCACGCTGTGACTGTGGCTGGAAAACACCAACTTGCTGTTCTGGGAGAACCCCGGGAGGGAGGGAACCCACTGACTGCAGCAGAGATCCTGCTCCCAGACACCCTGAGCCATCTGAAGGTACACAACAGGACCACACCAGAACTGGCTCAACCCCCCAAGGGACAGTCATGACTTCAGGGCTTGTCTGGGTTACAAAGCAAGTTTGGACCGGCCTGGGCAACTCTGTAAGATACTCCCTCAAACTAAAATAAGAAGGGCTAGGACAGAGTTCAGGAAGAGTGCTTGTTATCACTCCTGAGGCTGTGCTTAGATCCCCAGTGGCACATATAATAACTAACCAACTTAGTTCAGGGCAGCCATTGGCTCAGCCCAGAGTATAAATCCTGGTTGGTCTAACCAGTGTATGTTTCCCTATTGGATTTGCCCTTCTGGGAATCCCTGAAGACAGTTTTGGATGTCACCTTGTAGTAAGAATTTTGGTTTCTTTAGAAGCCCAGTTCTGTTATGTGAATGTATTTTTGTTTTAATCCCAGGTGTGAGGTAAGAGGCTGCTTCACAGCAGGTGATTATGATTTGCCTCGTGCACTATGGTTTTTTGCCAACTGCAGATAGTTTAATTCTGGGGACTCTGGAGAGGGTGGAAATGGGAGGGTCCCGGAGGGCGGCTGTTGCTGGTCTGCCTGCTGCTGCATTTGCTAGTGCTGGATTACTGTTTGGTGATATTCTGACTACAAAGACTGACGCACCCAATAAGCAGGGCATAGCCTAAAGAGGGCTACACCCCTTTCCATCCACTCTTCTTTCTCTCCTACCTAGTGTTGGGGAATTAGGGTGGAAGGGAGGTGGAGATATAAGAATCCAGGAAAGGGGCTAGAGAGACGGCTCAGTGGTTAAGAGCACTGACTGCTCTTCCAGCGGTCCTGAGTTCAATTCCCAGCAACCACATGGTGGCTCACAACCTTCTGTAATGAGATCCGATGCCCTCTTCTGGTGTGTCTGAAGACAGCTACAGTGTATTCCTATAAATAAATAAATCTTTTTTAAAAAATCCAGTAAAATAGTGCGAAAAAAAAAAATTAGTACCAACATCCCCTAGAGCTGTGCTCTTGGCAGCTAGTGAACAGAAGCTAGGCTCATGGAAAGAACAGTTTCCCAACAAAGTTATTTGACTCGAAATGTGGAAAGGACTAAGCTGAGAAATACCGAAGCAGGTCCCGCCCAGCCCCAACACTTTCCCAGCATCCCCTGCAGCTGGGGACATACCTTGTGGCCAAGAAGTGGCCAATATGGCTTACAAGTCAGCAGGGGGCTGGTGGAGCACTGCTGATTGCCTGGTAGAACAGAGTCATATCTCTCCAACCCGTCCCATGGTTTCCTCCTGAGCACAGGTATGGCAGTCACACTGCCAGGTTCACCTGTCCTGAGCACTGGCAAAGGCTCCTCCTCTGTCCAGGCCCTAAGTCACCTCAGTGTTATTTTCTGTTACACATAAGGCGAACACAGCCTTGTCAGGTACAGAGGCCTAGACCGAATGGATAAAAAAGGAGGAGATGAGATTTGCAGGATCCTGTACACTAAAATAAAACAAAACGGCAAAGTGAAACCGAAGTTCTCACCACAGCTGTAAGATCCTGCATGATTTGGCTCCATTCCTCTCTAACCCAAATGTCTGCTGCCTTCTTCTCCAGCCACTCTAGTTGAACTTGACCTCTGCACTAGTTCTGTGCTTCTTCCTGGTGGGACTCCCCTCTTGCTCCTTGCTGTAGACCGTCACCCCAGCCTCTGGTGCTCACCTCGTCCCACTTGACAGCCTCTGCCTGGGCCTTGGCCTTCTGGTCTACCTGCTCACTGTTCCTCCCTCTGCTCCCTCCGAACTGGTGAAGCCCTGGCCATCTCAGTGTTCTCAGACCCTGCTCAGTGTGTGAGCACTTAGACATCACCAGAGAAGGACACACCCTTTGCCCCATTTCATGGTGTTTATTAAGCCTACTTAAGGTTATTTTTAAAAATCATCTGAAAAATTTTTTCTGATAAATAATACATTATTTCTCATTTACATTTACTTCTTTTTCTTGTAGAGATTGGGTATCACTCTAGTCCAGGATGATGTCAAACTCACAGTAATCTTCCTGCCCCTGTCTCCCAAGGGATTATAGACATGTACCACCATGCCTGGAGTATAGCCTTTCTTTCAGTTAACACACACACACACACACACACACACACACACACACACACACAGCCCCAACACTGGCAGATACTGAGAATGAATCCATTCTGAGAGACACCAGTCCTGACCCTGCCTGGGTGCTCCTCTCAGGATTGGTCAATAATTCACACCACGCATGGTGGCCACTGTGGCTGCGAGGCGGCGTGGAAGGCCTTTGCTGACTTGTCTATACTCCTCGGGCTTGGCCTTCAAGAGTGTCGCAATGTTCTGGAGGGTGCGTGATGGCTGCAGGCCCAGTGCGTCCATCACATTGATCAGATAGTCTGTGGGTGAGGAGGAGACAGGCTCAGCAGTGTAGTGCATGGGGATCCCAAGGCCCCTAATATTGGGTGCTCCCTTGCTCCCCCTGCAAGTCCCCTTCACTGGGGACTGTGGGGCCATTTTCCAACAGGTTTAAACTGGACTGTCCATATGACCCAAGCCCTGGAACTGTAATTTAATGAAGAACCATTCAGCATTGCCCCCTTCCACTTCCCTATTCTTTGAACACCAGTGTAAAAGGTAGCTGCTGCCCTCCCCTACATCCCATCCCCCAGTACGTTCACCAGCATGTGGAGAAGCAAAGGGCCTGGGAAACATGGGCTTCTTGAACAACCAAGATTTCCCCTGGGAACCTCACCCTAAACAGAAGGCTGGTGTCACAGGTGGTGACCTGGTATCATGTAGGCTCCATTCCCCAGCTCACCCCTGACAACTAGTTCATGCAGGCTTATTAGCCCAAGCCCAAATCAAGTTGAACACGACAGTGAAGAGAGACCTAGCTGAGCATGGTTGTATACACCTTTACCATTCAAAAGGCAGAGGTAGGTGGAGCTCTGTGGGTTCAAGGACAGCCAGCCTACATAGTGAGTTTTAGGTCAGTCAGGACTACCCAGTGGGACCCTGTCTCAAGAGAAGGAGAGACAGACAGGCCGACAGACAGACCTACAGACAGACGTCTAGGGGTCAATAATTCTAAAATGCAGCATTGGGTTCTAATCACCGGACAGTTCTGTCAGAACAGAACACCCAGCTGCAGCCAGGGGTGCCACCTTTACCAACCCTGCGCATGCAGACAGGACCCACCAGGCAGCAGGGATGAGGTGAGAAGGCAAAGAGGCCTCAGAAGTGTCTGTTGTGTTGGAGGGGTCACTGCATGGGCAAGTCACATCTCCTTCCTCCTCTCTCCACACAGAAGGCCTGGAAGGGGCAGCACCAGTCAGGCCCCCGGTCCTCCTGACCTTCTGACTGCTACCTGGGTTCACCTCTTCTTTGTCTAGTTCTGTGCTCCAGGTCAGGACAGGTTTTCCTTGGGTCCAGCTCAGTGCTAAAACCAGGAGGCCCTAGTCTGCCATGACACTGTGTTTGGCCAGCAATATGTTCTTATGTGAATGTCTCCCATTCCTTGCTACAGGTCTCACTGTTCAACATCCTTCCCAGTCCAAACCTCACTTCTTTATGCTTTGTAGGTAAAGAAACACTCTAAGCCCTACTGTGTGCCATTCCCTAGCACTGCAGATGGCACACAGTAGGTGCTCAAATAATGTAGAGTAAGCAGGGAGGGAAGAAGAGGAATGGCATGGACTGCTGAACTATAGGGGCAATCCCAGCATCTCATGCACCCCCCCATCACCACCCTGCTCCCAGTGCCTCCTCCATGTTCTTGCCTGTACCAGCCAGGCATACCAAAGAGTATCTGAATTTCCTTACCCACCTCTGAATGCCTGTGCCTAGAAAAATCATTGAAAGGTGGTGGTGCCTCTGGCAAGAGCCAAAGCCAGGCTGATAAAAGAAGAGTGAGGGATTCAGGGCAGGTGGATTGTAGGCTGGCCCCATCACTAACCACTCTGGAACTCCAAGGGCTAAACCTTGCTTCTAATTCTTCATCAGTAAAACAAACAGAAGTAGACCTGGCTCAGCCCTACAGTCACCCAGGTCACAGCTGGGATGAGTCTCTGGGGAGCTGATTGTTAAGGTTCCTCCACCCTCTCTCCAGACCACTTAAAACCCTAGGAGGAGGGAGTGGGGAAGCCATGCCCTCTGACCTGGGGCAGGATGGGGACTATAGATGAGCCTAGCATGTGGCCTTGTCACACAACTTTACCTACCTACAGCGTTGTGTAACACAATGGGTACATGCTTGCTTCAGTGTCTGACATGCTTGGTATGCAGTTAGCACGCCATAAACGTTAGTTAGGTTGGTAATTACTATGTCAGTGAGCAGAAGACCAGGCAGGGCCAGGCTGCCTGCTCATTCCAATGCATCTCCACAGCCTTCCAGAATCCCTCTACACAGCTTCACCCCACAAACTCCAGAATTACAGTTAGGAGGAGCTTTGGGGGTAACATTCCTGGAGACCAACAGGGAAGTCAAACTTGCTTCTCTCCTCCTGCCTGGCCTCTGGGCACTTACCGATGTCTGTAGCCAGCTGCTTGGTGGAATGCGGGGTCACCGCTGGGATCTGGAGGATCCCATCACAATAGGTCTGCATGGTGGCTCTAGCTATAGAGCCCAGCCAGTTGTCAGCCATGTTGTCCAACTCAGGAAGTTCTTCCCCTGAAGGAGAAGGAGATATATATATATATATATTATCTGCCCAGGAAATGTCACCTCTAAGGGAGTCCTGACTCCCAGGAAATGCTACATACCCTCATGTACCAGAGAACTAACGGGCTCAGTGGGAAGTAGGCATGGGAAACTGACGACACAGAGACGAGGAGAGATGAGGAGAGATGAGAAAAGGAGTCATTCCGGTGCAGCTTCCCAAACCCCATACGTCTGGGAACCAAATCAAGCCATAGAGGCCAGGGCTTCTGCAGGCAGAGGGGGACCCTAGAAAGATGAGAGACTCAAAGTGAAGATAGAAGGGCACACTAAGGGAGCCAAGAGGTGACACATAAGACAGGTGCCATGCTGGAACCAAGACTAGGCTCAAAAGACCACCTCTATGGAGCCAAGGGCCCAGCCTCCCTGAGACCATCTGTACAGAAGGTAACAGGAGCCCTGCCTCCACAGAGCTGCCGTGGGAGCCACAGTTATACATAGGGGCTCCTAAAAAATGTATGCAAACAGGACAGAGGACACCATGGCTGGTGCCTCAGGAGAGAGCTGTGCGAGCAAGAAGACGAGGCCAAAGTGCAGCACCGCCTGAGGACGAGGGGCGGTTTCTTGCAGTTTCTTGGGGATCGGACAAGTCTGGATCGACCAGGTCCCTGCTGGTCTAGACAGCTCAGGCTGTCCTGGGTACACTTCAGCCAGGAAGGAAGAGGCTCCAAGCACAGCAGAGCCAGCTTTCCAGAAAAGGATGTTCAGAGACTGATGTCACAACAGAATCTAGGCAGTCAGCTCAGGCTTCCCAGAGACAAATGGGCCACTCGCCAAATGCACGGGAGGGGAGAGTGTTCTGAACAGAAAGCACAAAACTGTTTTTAAAGTTAGTGTTCAGGAGAGGGCTGGAAAGATGGCTCAGCAGATAAGGGCACTTGCTGCTCTCACTGAGAACTAGACACATGTGGTGTACACAAAATAAAAATTAATACATTAAAAAAAAAGTGTTCAGGAGGACTGGGAACTTAGCTCAGTCAGTAGAGGGCCTCCCATGTACCAGGCCTGGGTTTGAACTCCACTATCACTGAAACCACACATGGGCCACATGCCTGTAATCTCAGCACTTGGGAGGGGAAGGCAGGAGGACCAAGAACTCAAGGTCATCAGTGGCTATGTAGTGTGAGGCCTGCCTGTGCTATACAATACCCAGCCTCAAAGAAACAAGCAAGGGAAATATCCAGGAATGAGACTCATCATTTTCAAAAGGAACAAAATAATGATGATGACTTTAATAGCAGCAACCTTAACAAAAACTTTCAAGCAAAACATGGTATCACATTTGGAATGCTTTAAGAATACCAGGCCAGCCAAGACGCTACAGCAAGTCCTTGTCTCAAAAAACTAAACAATGGACTGGAGAGATGGCTTAGTGGTTGAGAGCATTGACTGTTCTTCCAGAGGTCCTAAGTTCAATTCCCAGCAACCACATGGTGGCTCACAACCATCTGTAATGGGATCTGATGCCCTCTTCTGGTGTTTCTAAAGAGAGCAACAGTGTACTCACACATATAAAATAAATCTTTTTAAAAAAACAACTAGGGGTTGGGGATTTAGCTCAGTGGTAGAGAGCCTGCCTAGCAAGCGCAAGGCCCTAGGTTCTGTTCTCAGCTCTGGAAAAAAAAAGAAAAAAGAAAAAAGAAAGAAAAAAAAACCAACTAAATGAGTAAAAGTGGTAAAGCACATTCGAGACTGTACTTGGAAAAAGGCTGTGTGTGGCTGCAGGGGAGACAGAGTAGTCCCTAGCAGGCTGAGGGCATTATCTATGGGTAGGAAATTGCTCTCACTTCTTGCTGGTTGATATTTTGAGAAAGGGTTAACTATGTAGTCCACACTGGCCTCCATGTGTGTGATGGAGACAGAGAGATCCCGAAGATACTTAAAGTTCCATTTTCTTATGTGCAAAGCACTTATAAAAGTGTTCTTATACATGTTTAGCCTTATTGTTTATTATGTATGTGCAGATGCATGCATGCCATGACGTCTATGCAATGGACAGAAAATACTCTTGGGAGTCAGTTCTTTCTTGTGGGATTTGGGCACTGAATGAGCCCGAGAGCAAGCACTGCTGTCTGCTGTGTCATCTTGGTAACCCTTGCAAAGGTTTTTAAGCCTCCGATGTATTTATTATTTAGGAAAAGCCCTTTTATTGAGGGGTATGGTCCTACACCTACAATCCCAGCACTTAGTAGATGTAGGCACAAGGTTCTAAGACAGCCTGGGCTACACAGCAAAAGTACTTCTCAAAACCCTAACAAAAATAAAAAGAACATAGTTAATTACCCAAGGGGAAAGTTCCTAATGGCTGTTCACTGTGGGGATTTTGGTCTGTTTGGAAGCTGGTCCACTGTTACTGATTTGGTTTTTGAGACAGGGTCTGTGTCTTGGAACTTGATATACAACCCAGACAATCTTGACCTTGTAACCCTCCTGCTTCTTAGATCCTGAGACAATGGGCATCCATCATCAGGTCGGTACCATCCTGTTCCTTAAACTGGCAATGTTAAATTCTAGAAATGAAAGTCAGGCACAGTAGCACATGACTTTAATGCCAGCACTCAGGAGGCAGAGGCAGGCAGATGAGTTCGTGTCTAGACTGATCTACAAAATGAGTTCCAGGACAGCCAGGGCTAAAGAGAGAGACCTTGTCTCAAAAAACAAATGAACAAACAAACAAACAAACAAACAAACAAGCCAATTTAGAACTGACCAGACTCCATATGAACATTCACTGTGCAATTCTTTCCTGTTTTCTGGATGTTTAATTTTTCAGGGGGCTGGCAAGGTGAAGCAGTGCTTGACAAGCCTAAGACCTAAGTTCAACACATGGATCCCATAGTGGAAAGAGAGAACTGACAAACTGTCCTCTGAACTCCACATGAGCATGCACACACACACCCACGTATACTACTTACTCCCCTCAATATGAATAATATTTTGGCTGGGAATGCAGTTTGGTAGTAAAAAGCTTGCTAGCATTCTCAAGTCTCTAGATTCAATCCCAGCACCACACACACACACACACACACACACACACACACACACACACACACACCGGCTCCACCACCATCACCCACCACCCACCACTACCATCACTAGAAAAGAAAATAGGAAAAAAGAAAAAGGAAGGAAGGAAGGAAGAGAGAGGGAAAATGACAAAACATTGCTGGCACGGTGGTCCACGTCTTTAATCCTATCACTGGGGAGCTGGAGGTAGGAGGATCAAGAGCTTAAGCCATCCTTGATTACACAGCAAGTGTAAGGCCAGCCTGGGCTACATGAACTCTGTCTCAAAACAAGAAACAAACAAAACCAAAATATCTGGATTAATGCTGTTGACACTGTCATATTTGTAAGTACTGTTGACACGTACTTTGGTGAAGTCATCCTAGCTGCCCACAGTTAGCAAATGATTAGCAAACATCTGTTAAGTGAGCAGCTGATATGTGGCCATCCCTCCGTGTCCTGGGGACAAACACCATGCTCGCCCTGATGCAGTGCAGCAGGTAGAACACAGAACAGCACGATGTTCCTTCCAAGGGACCCAGAGCAGCCTTCAGTCCTTATCAGCCACACACACGACACAGCACCCATGAGATGAGACACCTGAAGTTCGACTTAACCTTCCAACGTTGACTCTATCTTCACTGTGCTACTCCGAAGAAGCAGCTCAATCTTTTACATTCCATACTCAAAAAAACAAACTCAATATGAGAAGTTCAGATCATTTTTGATCAGCAAGTAGGCATCCCCTGCTCAACATTGTCAGGCCTCAACGTTGTAGCAAGTAGAAGGAAGCACCTACCCTATAGCATGTTTGCCTTATCAGTTTGGAGATGGAGGGACATGTGGAAGCAGCTGCAGGCAGAGGGATAGCACAGGACACGGGGAGAGGCTGCTTATGAGGACCAGCACACCCTGCTATTGGGTGGCAGCTTATCTGCTAGCTCCCAGAGAGCAGGAGAGGTGCACATCCCGGTGAACACATTGTAACCAGTAGTTGCCAAGACCCCAGGATGTTCTTGCCTCTGCCTCCCCAGCTGTGGGTACTATGGACTCCCTGCAGGACCCTCTGCTGGTTCCCAGTGCACTCTGTGCAGAGCAAAGTAAGACAGCTCTTTCTCTAATCCTGGCCAGACCTCATCCCTGCCACAGTTCTCTAGAGAGGGCACTCAGTCTTTCTTTGTTCCCATTACATGGTACATAAAGATGTGGTTTTTGTTTGACTTTGTTTTCTTTTGACTATTTTTTGGGAAGAAGATCTTATTTTTCAGTCCAGGTTGATCTGGGACTTACTATGTATCCTAGGCTGGCCTCATGCTTACAGTGGTCTTCCTGCCTCAGTCTCCCACTCACTGGGATTATAGATGTGAGTCACCTTTTCTGTTCTACATTTGACAACAACAGCGAGGGGAGTTTATAGAGATTTACGGCTGAAGTGCTAATGGTGGATCTTTTAAACCCTAGATGGCAGGCACACACTGCTCCCTCTCTGGACAGCAGTGCTATGGCTTCCTGGTCCTCTTACCTTGCTCAGGAGGGAATGGCAGCTTCCCAGCATGTAAGGCCAACTCTAATGCAGAGTCCTCTTGAGTTACAAATGGCTCAAGATTCAGGGGCAGGGACATGATGTACTGCCCAATCTGAAATAAAAGACAGCACTTTCAGCCCGACACTGACAAACCAAGGTAATTGCTCAAAGAGTTCGTTCATGAGAAACAAAACTGCTAAACCTGGGTTTGCACCAGCGTGAGGTGATACTCCTTATGGGACACTTCAGAAGCAAGCACTAAAAGGCAGGGGAGGGCTCACCCAGGAAGCACTGCTGCAAAGTCCAAGGGAACCCAAGTGCTCCCCTCAGCACCCATGTGAAAAGTCAGGTATAGTGGTGCATGCCTATAATCCCAGGGCCGAGGAAACAGATAGACAGATCTGGAGCCTGTTAACCAGTTAGACTAGCTCAGTCAGGGAGCACCTGGTCTCAGTAGAGATGGTCTCTAAAACCAAGGGGGCTAGCTGGCCTCCACATGTACACACACACACACACACACACACACACACACACACACACACGCACACGCACACGCACACGCACACGCACACGCACACGCACACGTACACACACAGACTATGGAGGCCTGTTCCACCCTGCTGATTCATCCTTCTCTTCATTGGCTGCAATGTCCTAAAATGAGACAGTGCGTACTAAAGACTGAAAATACTGTGTAATTCGGTTCTCACTGCTGCTCGTAATAGGAAAGTGCTAATGTTGGAAGGACACTCAAGTCTTATCTCTTGGGCTTGCACCTGGTTCTGTTTCTCTCCCTCCAAGATGGCTTAGCCTGGAGAAAGAAGGAACTATATTTGGAAGTTGGCATTCATAACTATAGTCTAGGGAGAAAATTACATTGTAATTTTCACACACTAGAAAACAAAGGCGGCAGAACCTTCTTGGCTGGTGCAGAATCACAAAAGGGAAAGTTGTAAGACAGTCAGGGCAAACCCAAAGCTAATCCAGCATTTGTTGCAAGTGGACGAGACAGGCACGATGCCACCTGCGCCCATTTCTGGCACTTCCTTCTATCACAGTTCACAGTGGAAGAGTAGGGCGGGTGTGGCAGTGTCCTAGCATCTGTGGCAGGCAGTGGCTCTGCTTTATTTGCCAGGATCTGAATAAAGACTTTCCCAAACCAGGGCCATGCAGCACAGACCAGTTGATGGCTTCCAGAAGGGAATCAGAGGGCAAGGTGAGCTATGACATGCAGAGACCACCTTGGAGCTCTTACGTTGCTGATGTACTCAAGAGGTGTGAGGCTGAAGGCAGGCAGATCGTCTGTCAGGGTTTCGCCAATGCCAGCTGTGTTCCAGCTCTGGAAGGAGACAAGAAGCAATCAGCAACTTGCTACCAGGAAGCAAGGTGCCCAGAAGGTACACTGTGAGAGCACACAGAGAGCCGGGTAGCCCTTCCTGGCAGAGTCATCATGGGCAGAGCTGATCTGGAGGCCTAATACCACTCAGCAGGCCAGGGACATCTCTTTGAATGTCCTGGAAGTCCACCATAAAGTACAAACCTCTCTCTCAGCCTATAGAGGAGCATTCACTTTCTTAGCACCACTATCAGATAGACACTGCTCCCTTCTGCTTATCCCTCTAGGAACACACACCGAGTTAGACAGCCTTCTGTCTGTGCTTAAATGATGGGGTCCCCATGCAAAACTCCACTGTGACTTCAATAACCTTGGCCTTTGGAACTCTAAAGTGGCTGGGAACCTCTGTGCTCTTTCTCAGAGAAAGCATGAAGACTGGTCCTCTTGGGAGGGAGGCCCCGTAAGCCCCATGCTGCACAGAACAGCCCAGCCTCACTCAACACAGCCATCCTGTCTCGAGTGAGGACGTGCAGCCTTCTCCGTGTACTTCTGGACTAACCCACGACTTGGAGGAAACCTGAACAACTGTCCTGTCTGTCAGGTGACCCTCTGTAAGGGGATGACCTCGGCACCCATGCAGCTCTTCCTATTTGAAGTGGGAACATCTCTGACACTGCTGCAGGCACTTCCTGGCAAGCTGAAAGCAGGCACCCCATCAGCACACATGTGCCCACAGCCTCATCTTGGCGCGCCTTTCAGAGAAACCCAGGTTCTTGATGCCTCCCTGGAGAACAAGCCCTTTCTGGCTGGCATCCAGGAGTAACCTTCGAGGTCACAGTGTGACGGCTCTTAGAAGCCACCTGGTGCCCGACGATCCGGTTGCTTGATCCTTTAAGTAGCATTCCCGGAATGGAATGACAAAGCTACCCCAGGGCTCTTGGCCCAGGCTAGGTTTCAGCAAGCCTCTACTCTAACTGCCAACTCTACCCACTTTCTGTTTCCTTGAAGGGTATTGCTTCTCTTCTTCCCTGCCCTAATCCTTCTCACTTTCTAGATTCCTTGTCCTTGTCCGAGAACCTTTTTATTCAAATAGCTCACTCATCCCAACTAACCCCCGTCCACTTTTGTTTGATTGTTTGTTTGTTTGAGACGGGAGTCTCATAAATCCTAGGCTGGCCTTAAATTCACCAGGTAGCCAAAGATGACCCTGATCCTCCTGCTCTACCTCCCAAGTACTTGGTTTGTAAATACCTAATCATGTGGTGTTGGAGACTGAACACAAAGCTTCACCAATGCTAGGAAAGTGCTCCATCAACATTCCTACATCCACTGCTCCAAATCCACTTTACAGGGACACTCTACCTACCCACACTTACTGTACAAGTCCAGTGAGAATGGCCCTCAATCTCATATATTTGCATATTTAGTTCTGAGTTGGTGTACTGCTTGAGAAGAATTAGAAGGATTAGAAGGTGGGGCTTTGTTGAAGGAAGTGTGTCATTGGGGGTGGATTTTAATGTTTCAAAAGTCAAGGCTGGGCCCAGCAGCTCTGCCTGTTGCCTGTGGATCAGGATGTAAAGCTCTCAGCTACTGCTCCTGAGCCATGCTTGCCTGCCTGCCTCCATACTCCCTACCATGACGACATTGAACCAAACCTGAGACCAGACGCAAGCCCCAGTCAAATACTTTCCTTTAGAAGAGTTGCCTTGGTCTTCGCAGCAGTAGAATACTGACTATGACACTTACCTTGTACCCATGATGCTCAGTGTCTCATGCTAGCCTTTGCCCTTGTCTCAGAAGCTACTGAGGAAGTAAGATGGCTGGATGCCCTGCTCCTCCCTACCCCATCCTCTCAGCCTGTTCTCTACTCTCTCTTGTGTGTGCCCAGAGACAGGCTGGCACAGAGGGGGCTGTGTGAGGTGCAAGAGTTGAGAGGTACACGAGCTTAAGGGAAGGATGTGCCTCAGGGTGTAGGCAAGTGTGAAGGTGCAGAAGTAAGAATGGAAAGAGAATGAACATCTTCGGACGCCAGCCTTGGAACAGGAACCTTAGTCAACAAATAACTTTCTAGGGGAAGATGGGGTGGCCAGGAAGAGGACCACAGGGAAGGGAAAGGGTGAAGGAGAAATGAGGGAGGAGGAGAAATGGAAGATAGTCTCACTGTGCAGAGTACTGACTCCTGATCCAAACAGTGTCATCTACAAGAACACAGATGAGTGATATTGAGAAAGTGTTTTGGGAGACCAGAGAGATGGCAACAAGTAAGGTGCTTTCCACCCAAACCAAACCTGAGTTTGAGTCCTGGAACTCACATAAAGGTGGAAGGAAAAAATTGACTCCACAAAGCTATTCTCTGGCCTCAACATAAAGACTGTAGCACACATGTACCCGCACTTGCACATGCATCACACACACACACACACACACACACACACACATACACACACACACAAAATAATAATTATAATAACAATATTAATATTTTATTATTAATAAAATCATTTAAATAATAATAGTAATAATACTATCCTTCCTATAGCCCTTATTTTAGATAAAACAGGGTGCTCCAGAGCTGGTCATCATGGAGATGGAATGAGCTTCCCATCCTCCTCTCTCTACTTTGCATATATAAGAATTTTTGTAATAAAAATCAGACTCTCAAAGTCAGACATGGTGGCACACACCTTGAATACCAGCAGGAATCTATGGGTCTGAGGCTAGCCTGGCCTACATAATAAGTTCCAGGCCAGTCAGGGCTACATAATGAGATCTTGTCTCAAAAAGTAAATAGTCACACACCACACACAAAGAGAGAGAGAGGTGGGTGGGGTGATGCCCTGGGGAGCATAGGAAGGCTGAGAGAGGATATCAGAGCAATACTCTGTGAAACTGCACGCAGCCACCTCTCTGAGGGATAGTGGGAATGAGCAAAGTGTTAAAAACACTCCAGAGATGGTGGAAACCTGAAGCAGGAGGCTGTGGTCATGAAGGAGGTCCAGAAGTGGCACTGTGGAGCAGGCCGGGGGTGAGAAATGAGACATAGCAAAGACCATCGTCACCACCATCCCTCAAGAGGCCAAGTTCTGTGAGTTGGAGGCCCGAGGAAGGCTTCTGAGAGGAAGCAGAAGGAGCCTAAAGAGAACAGTCAGGCATGGAGGGAGGGGAGTGAGCTGAAAGGTTCGGGAGGGGTCAGTGGGTGACCTGAGCTGGAAAGGCTCACTGAGGAAGGTGCTGCGGAAATGGTGTGGATGGTTTCTTAATTGTTGGAGATTTATTTATACTGCACTTCAAAAGGGCTTTTCTACTCATCTGTCAGCAGGCAACACAGGGAAACGTCAATAATCTATTCTGAATTGAATATGGTGTTGGTTAATAGTCTTAAAATACAAAGGGGCAATACAATTTACCAGCAAACGTTCAACACAAACACCAGTGACCCAGGTTTTACTTTCAAATCCTCCAGTCTGAGTGTTTACCTTTGTAGTGTGTGCTGGACACTGGCTCCCACACAATCCTTCTAACCTCCAGGCTACTCTGGTCTATCCCAGTGTCCCAGCATGAACAAAAGGCAGGGATCCCAGCACCTGGGCTACGAACCACAACAAGGAACTCTGGGATGCAGGAATGGAGGCAAAAGGAAGGGAGGGAGACTGTTTCAGAGTGACAGTAAGACAACAGCTGGTGACGTGTGGCCAACATCACAAATGGTGACAAGATAAAGCTGCAAGAGCACAAGCCAGCAGGACGGCTCAGTGGGCCATGTGCCTGCCGTGAGCGTGGAGCCCAGCCCCACCTTCTCATTTGGGTCCCCTTCACCTTTACTTAGTTAAAGTCAGACAGACTTGGTCTGCATGCTCACCTCATGCTGCTTTTTTTTTTGTTTTTGGGGTTTTTTTTTTTTTTTTTTTTGATTTAGCTTTTGAGACAAAGTCTCACTATATAGCCATGGCTGACATGGCATTCACTCTGTAGACCAGGCTGGCCTTGAACTCAGAGCTCTGCTGGCCACTGCCTTCTGAGTGGGATCAAAGGTGTGCAACACTCTTGTAAAGACAACACATATAACACATACAAGTGTCGTTGGAGCCACTGCTTTAGACACTTACCTAGGCTGAGACACACTTGAGTGAGCAGGGTACTGATTGGGCTTGTTGGACATCAGATGTTTACACTCACATTTTTAAGGGATTTCCTCTAGCTTTAACTCTGCATTTTCTAGTGTTGAGTGTGCTTCTGAAGATGAATATATACATACTGTTTACTTTAAAGACTCCATTAAGCCCTTTCTCTTAGAAAATGAGAACACAGCTAAGGTGCGTGCCCGCAACTCCACATTTAGGAGCTGAGACAAACTGAGATTAACCTGCAGAGATGGAGATGGCTCAGTGGTCAGAGCATTGGCTGCTCTTCCCAGGACCAGGTGCAGTTCCCAGTACCCACAGAGTGGTTCATAACCATCTATAATTCCAGTTCCAGGGGATCCAATGCCCTCTTCTGGCCTCTATGGGCACTTTACACACATAGTACATGCTCACACGTGCACACATATACACATAAAATAAAAATAAATTTCAAATAGTTGTGTAAATATAAATATTTATATATTTATTTTATTATATATACATATATGTGTATATACCTGCCCCATCTGATATATATCAGATGTATATCTTATACATATATATTTATAATGTACATATCAGAATGCAGATTCACAGAAGGGAAGAAAAGTATAATTTATTAAACTCTGTGGGCAGTAGTAGTGCATGCCTTTAATCTTAGCACTCGGCGACAGAGGCAAGGCAGATCTTTGTGTGTTTGAGGCCAGTCTGGTCTACAGAGCAAGTTTCAGAACAGCCAGGGCTATACTGAGAAACTCTGTCTCAAGAAACCAAAACCAAGCTTAAACCAAACCAACAAAACCACCCCATCCACTGTGGCCATGCTGTGCTAAAATCTGCTACAACTATCCACAGGATGGAAGCTACTGTCTCCACACCGCTCAGGGGAGGCAGAGGAAGCAGGCACTGAAGATGTGCCCACATCCCCTCCAACGCAGCTCTCAGTGCTGGAAGTCCAAATGCCAGCTACAGTAGACCTCACAGAGAGAAACTGGAGTCCCAGGGTGGAATCAAATCCAAAGTGATGCGGTTTGTAAAAGTCATTTTATGGACAGAGATTTTTAGAACCAGACAGGGTCTGAGACTTGACCAAGGTTATACAGGGACTCTTGACATACTTTGTAGAGGGCAGCAGAAAACCAAGGCCTTGTAATTATAACACGAGAGTTCTTGCCCTTAAAGGATCTGTGCCCTATAAGAAGCATGTAGCTGGGTCTTTCCCAAACAATTTTCTTCTACAAAAGCAGAACCTAAACAGACTTGGGGAGCTGGGGAGACATCTGACCAGGCTGGCAACCCAAAGCGGGAACAAAGGGATCTGAACCAAGGACACAGGGAAGTGCAGCAGATGTGACCGCTCTCCACAAGTCCTCCAAAAGCAACTGGGACAAGCAGAGAAGAGAGAGAAAAGGAGGCAAGGGCAGTGAGATAATTCTGAGACGGGCAGGCGGGAAGGTATCAGGAAGCAGAGTGGAGCACCGAGCTTGGTGTGTGGCCTACAGTTGCAGCACACCAGCACAACAGAGCCCATGTGTGAGTGAGAGGCAGAGCTCCCTCCAAATCACATACAGGATCAGGGCACATGCATGAGACACGTTCCTGCTCAAGGGCCACAACTGTCAGGGCATCAGAGCAGCACCCAACCTCCCTAGCTCCTTGAAATGGCAGGAAAGGGCCCGCCGATGGGAAATCTGAATACTGAGTCTTCGGAAAGCGGATGCGACAGTATAAACCTGACCTGCGATCACAGCACTTGGACACTGAGGTAGGGGATGGTGAGATTCGGGCCAGCCTGGGCTACCTAGTAAGATGCTGTCTCAAGTAACAGGACCCACCAATTGCTATCAGCATCATCTAATGAAATGGTGTTCCACATAGTGCTGAGTAACTACAAGTCAGCCCAGAAACTCACGTCCCGCCAGAGACTGAAAAGTCAAGTGACTCTGCTGCCCTCAACGGCAGGGTTGTTTGCTCCTGCGTCTCATGGCAGGCAGGGACAAGTCCTGGCATAGGCTGAGAACATGAGGGCCCTAGGAGAACAGACACTGCAGTTGGTGGGAACTCACATCCATCCTGGAGACGAGCAGCAGCTGCTGTTTGATGCGCAGGAAGACTGAGTCGAAAGCCAGCTGGTGGGCCTGCTGGTTCAGCCGGGTCAGGGCTGTGCGAGACACAGACAGCAGGTTATGGTTACTGGACCCCTTCTCCTGAGACAGAGGAAGACAAAGGCAGGTAAGCCCCCAATAAGGTCATCATCTAGTTAAAAGTGTTGACAGACCCCTAAGTGGAGCGCACTTCTACAAGAGTGGTCCCCAAACCTGAGCCTGGGAAAAGGCGAGCAGACAGATTCATAAGCTCCAAAATACTGCACCCGTGAGGGCTGACGTCACTTTCCAGGTGACTCTGTTCCAATATGAGTTTATGGATTTGCAATTTGGGAAAACCTAACTTGTGACCATCCCTTGGGGACTGAGGAGGAGGGGAAAGAACCATGGCCTCACATATAAACAGGAGTGATGGACAGAGCTCTGATTCCCAAAGGGGTTGCGTCAGTTGCCCTTGGCTGAAAGCCAGAGTATGTATGACCTGTGTGAGTCCCGGGAATCCACACAGCCTGAGAAAATACAGGATGGAAAATGTAACCTTAGTTCTTGTGATTATAAATGGACCGATTACAACAGACATAAATCAGATTAGCAATAAAGATAAACAGAGTTGGTTTAACTTAACCTCAGAAGCATGGATGAATGAGTTTATAGAATTGCTTTAAGAAGCATGTTTGTCAAGCGCAAATGCAGCTAGTGGTGGGCCAAGGTGCAAAGATGGGGAGAATTTGGGGAAACATCATGATGGCCTCACTGTACCCATCAGGAGATCTGTCGATCATATCTATGACAGGAATATATCTCCAATGGGAAGGCATTCTGAACCTGATGCCCCGGTCCTCTTACAACCTGTGGGCCATGCCTAGGAGCTAGGTGACTCACTCCAATTGCTGGGAAGTCCTCTTGGCCCTGGACCCAGGGAGCCTAAAGCTCAAAGGCAAGGTCAGCTTCAAAGACTAGCCAGGAAGGGACCCCCCCACTGCCATTGTATCATAGACAAGTTGAGATACAGGAAACTTGCCCGACAGTTCTCAAGTCTGGTTTTCATCCATTAAAAAGACCCATCCACCCAAGTCCTACAGCCTTATCTCATCGAGTTCCAACCCAGCTCCTTAAAACCTCACATACAGGAGACAGAGGGATGGCGGCAGGGCTGCAAACGGAGCCAGAAAACCTGGCACCAGGGGAGAGTGAGTGACAAGGAAAAGCTTTCATTTGTAAGAATGCCGCTGGTCTGGTCTCATACCTTGAGGGTATAAAGTATTTCCATTAAACTGGCATATTCAGCAGGGTTATCTTTCTGGAGGTAATTATATTCCTGCCATGGGTTCTTGGCAGGGCTCTTCTTGTCTGTCAAGATGCTGTCCTGAAAACCTGCCAGGCTCCGAGGGCTGTAGGAGTCAGACAAATACTTCCCTGCTGTGGACAGGATCCTGAAAGGAAAGTGGCGAGCATCATGCCCTGAGCCAGCTGTCCTGAGCTCTTCCTGAATGTAGGACACCCTCACGAGGTAAACACAATGCAGGTCTGCTTTGGAAGGAAATGAAGACATCCTTTCTCATTTAGGAACAATCTGGGCCACACAAAAGAAACCAGGGTTGGCACTGTAACTCATCTGTGCCACCAAAAGACACTGTTGCTATGACAGATAGACTGCCCAAGGGCAGCACTCCACAGGGATGAGCCCCTGGCTAACTGCAGGTCTATTTATCTTCAGCACAAACCTTCCCCACACACTGTGCTACAATGTTGCTATTCAC